>NW_018744813.1:4287159-4629061 GCF_001683475.1 Chenopodium quinoa | reverse complement strand
TGTCTTGCGCCATGAAATTTACCGCCTGAGAATGACTAGATCATATAACAAAAAAGTACACAGGCGTCCACTCAAAGTGGGGGACTTTGTACTTAGAAAAATGGAAGCAGTTGGTAGGGCTAATGAGTCTGGAAAACTAACTCCCAACTGGGAAGGACCCTACCGAATCTGTGAAGAGGTCAGGGACGGTACCTACCGTCTGGGAACACCAGACGGACAACCGTTGCCTCGAACTTGGAATGTAGATAATCTTAAGAAATATTTCTTTTGAATGATGTAAATAGTCAAGGGCTACTTAATAAAAGTTTGCGTACTTAATATTCAATTTTGTACTAAGAGGGGCACGCTTACTAACAAACTGTCGGCTACTCTCCATGTTTAATTTTCTCTTCAGAGGGGCATGCCGTCTGTACCTTTACAGTCGGCTACTCTCCATAGAGTTTTACTCTATCTTCAGAGGGGCATGCCGTCTGTACCTTTACAGTCGTTTACTCTCCATAGAGTATTTTACTCTATCTTCAGAGGGGCATGCCGTCTGTACCTTTACAGTCGGCTACTCTTCATAGAGTATTTTACTCTATTTTCAGAGGGGCATGCCGTCTGTACATTTACAGTCGGCTACTCTCCATTGAGTTTTTTACTCTCCATAGGGGCATGCTGTCTAGACATATAGTCGGCTACTCTCCATAAAAGAGGGCCGACTGGTTCCAAACACACGGCCACCCCTTAACTAAAAATGATCAGGGCCTGGCCGACCCTGTGCCTAACAGGCGGCTACCCTCCTTCTACTTAGCACCTACGTTCACCAAGAACTAACCAAGGCCACAGGCCGAATGATCAGACCAGGCGCCAAGCCAACTGATCAAATCTTCAAAACTAATACGACCTGTCCCAACATCATAGCAGGCGTCCGGCGGCATCCCTCCGGATGAAATTCGTCGCAGAGAGCAGCTCCCTTTTGGGTGGAACATTGCTCTATAAACTAATTACATGGCACCTATTACGACTGTCCCCAAGGGCAACCACGTAGCTGTTTATGAGACAAGGATAACTCTATCACTAACCAAACCAGTGGTAGCAGTTGACATCAGATGACCGCCTGTATTACTTGGGATAAATGCAGGGGGTACCTCTTGAGTTAATAGCCAACAAACATTGGCGAATCAAAAGGTTCAGTCGGCCTCCGCCGCCTGGTACCTTTACTACTCAAGCAGGAGTGACGGCGACTGAGTAACACCAAAGTTAACTCATAGTCACTCTCTCAAACTTAGTATGGAGCCTAAAAGGTATGAGTCGTCCGCCTGTTTTTAGCAAACAGGGGCTCTCAACCACTACTCTTGCTAGGATAACAATCATGTTTACTTGGTCAAACAAACATTGGCGAATAAAGGGGAACAACCGGTACCCACCCGCTTGATACCTCTACTACTCAGTTACTTGGCGACTAGGTAACAATCATGTTTACTTGGTCAAACCACTTTCCTACTTGGTTAATTTTACAAATGACAGGACCGCCTGCCTAAAGGGAATCTAGTCTTTAAAATGGTTCGAATACCGATTGGATAAATGGTCGACTGATCGTCTAGCCTGGAAACAGGCAACCAGTCGTCCAGGGGCATAGCGGCGTGACTAACTATCCGTACCTGTCTTCAACTATCGACCATGTAAAACAGTCGGGTGTAGTGTACAATTGGATATCAGAATACTTGAACAAATTTGAAGCAAAACAAAAAATTCATTAAAAAGAAGCCGGTCATTAAAGACCGGCAAAATATTCAGAGCCCCGGCCCCCTGGCCGGGTAAATACAAAACAAACGGCACGCAGGCCGTGGAAAGAAGACATAAAACTTAAGAAGGGGGCAGATCTTCAATATTAGCAGCTGCCGCCTGGTCAGCACTCTTCTTGCTGGACTCGGCTTCAGCTGCATCCTTTTTTGATGCATTACCCCCAAGCGGCACAAGCGCCACTACCGGCTCCTCCTCCTCCAACGCCTCCTCCAACGCCTCTTCCTCAGCAGCCGCCAGGATCTCTTGATTATATATATCAGAACACTGGCGGTACGTTTTTTCCCATGAGGCAAAGTCGGCATTGGGGATGAGGCGGCCCCAAGTCATGCGCTGGATTTGAGCAGAGTCTTCCATCATCTCCCGGACCAGCTCTTTCTTTTCTTGCTCGGCCTTTTCCGAGAGCTCCTGAGTAAGACTCTTCTCCTGGGTCACCAGGCGTACCTTTACGCTCGCCAAGGATTTCTCCAAGGTTTCGTATGAGGACATCTTTTGGCAAAGAGGTCTCAGCTCGACCTTGAGATTGTTGATGGTCGCCTCCAGCTCGCTATTCCTCTTCTAGGCCGCCTCTAACTGAGCTCGGATAGCGGCGGTAGCCTGCGCCTGATAATAAAGAATATCAATGGTCAGAACTTCATTTTGGGCAATTTGAAACATTGCCTTATCACAGTCAGAGGCGGCCATAGCTTTTGCAGCCTTTACCTCTTTGTTCTTCCGGTCAAGCGGCTTGCGAAGGCCGTTCACTCGGAGCAGGGCCTAAGTTAAAAGGGGAACAGGCGTCAGTTTCCAAACAAAAAAGAAAACAGGCGTCCTGGAATTCAAATACTCAAAAATATGCTAAGTATACCTCAGCAAGGACCCCTGCAATCCCGTCTAGGTCAAGGGTGCCGACACCCTTGACCGCCTCCCTTTCAGCTGGAGGAACGGCCTTGATCATAGACTTGGCAACCTCGACCAAGTAAGGCCCCTGAGGGCCGGCTGCATCAAGCATAAACAAACGGATTAGACCTAGTAAAAAAGGGAGCAAGTCTAAAATTTACAAGGACAACTTCATACTTCTAGGCGGCCCAGCTGGAGTTTTAGAAGAAGTGGTCGGCTGTTTCTCAGCCGCCGCATGTTTCCTGGCAGAACCAGGAGAGCTCGCAACAGTCGTCCTCCGGGCCTTGGGGTCCGGCTGTTGGGAAGAAGAAGCTCTTGGAGCGCCCGTCTAAAAAAGAAGTCAGTATATGCATAAACAACTCCAAAAAGAGGGTGAAAGGTTCGAAGCCCACCAAGGGTGCCCCCTTGTTGGGGAGTCGGTTGAAGCTTGTTGCATGATGGAGGCCCGCAACATGGCCGCCGCAGTCTTGGAGGCGGTAATTTTTCTCATGGCGTCCGCTGCAAAAACAAATAACAAAGTTAATAAAAGTCATAACAAGAAATGCATGGAACAACAGAGTATTCGATAGGCCGGCTACCTCTTGAGCACCGACTGCTGAGGCCACAGGCGGCCAAAAAGTACTCGTCGTAGAGCCATTTGAAGCTCGGGACGCAGTGCAGGGGTACTTGCTCTCGTACCCCTGAAGTAGAGTTCACCTTCGACTCTACTTTGAAGAGTCCTTTATCTAGGATCTCTTTCTTAGCCTTGGGGGGAACAGGCGGCATGCTGCGGCCGCCTGCAAGAAGGGGCGGATTCCTGTTCCACCTGTTGAAGCGCTTGTTCAGCTCTGTGTCTGAACTCTCAATGACGAGGAAGGTGCTCCGCCAGTCCTTCCATTTGTTTGCTTTACCTCTCGTCATGAGGTAGCCCCTGTGGCTCGTCAATTGATACCAGCCGGTACCGCCTGCCTTAGGGGTCCGGCTGAGGTAGTTCATGTGGGCGAAAGCCTCGAAGCTCGGCTCCACCCCGTGCAGTTCGCACCCGGCCACATAGCCGAGTACATTGACCAAGGAGTTCGGGGCTAACTGCCATAACCCCAACTCATACCCATCCAAGATCCGCTGAACAACCGGATGTAGTGGGAAGCGCAGCCCAGCCTTGATGGCCGCCTCGTAGCAACCAAAGCAGGCGCTATCATAACTGGTACCAGCCGGCCAGACGACTGTGTCTTCTGGATCCGGCACAAAACACTAAAAAGCCGGGGCCCATTGTGTGGTTTGCGATAAAGCTCTCCACTTTCTCTTGCATGGCCGTGATCCGGCCCCGAGGTACCGTGCAGTAGTAGGGGGTATTTTGCTCTCGGTAAGAGGCGGATGGCTCCGCCCAATTGTCCCCTTCTCAACTGCGTGAGAAAGCCTCGCCTCTTGCAGGCGACTGTTTTTCTCTTCTGTGTCGAAAGAAGCATGGCCAGAAGAGCTAGACTCGGAATCGTCCTCTGACGAGTCCGAAGAAGACGACTCCTCCCCTCTCCCGGAGGGGCCCGCCTCCTCTCCTTTAAAAGGAGCAGGAGAGAATGAAGAATTGTCAACTGTAAAAAGGGAAGGGGTCACTTTGACTCCTCCCTCAGAACTGCCGGCTTTCAAGCCGCTTTGTTTCACTTCCGCATCTGGCGCCTGGTCAGATGTTTCACTAATCGGCACCCTGTGGGAGGAGCCGTCTGAATTTGAGATCCTGGCAGTCTTTTTTGTTCTGGCCATCATGCTTTGCATAGACACAGATACAGTCGAACTTTGTATAAAGGGCAAAGATGGGTCCAGAAAAGGGCAGGCGACACTCCTAGTCCTAGATTCAGCCGTCCCGGTGACCGGCTGATCACTAACCTAGGTCGTGTCGTGTGCTTCCGTGGTGCCATTTCAAAAAAGAATAATGAGAAAATTAAGAGTAAGAGAACCGACGGTTACCTGAACGAGTGACGGTTGATGAAGTTCTGAAAATCCTTTGCAGTCGGCTTGTCAGAGCAGGCGGTAGGCAAAAAGAGTCCAAAATGTCAGAGCAAGTTCAGGGGTCCGAATGTTCTCTCACAAAGTTCTCAAGTGTGAATGACTGAAGTCAACACTCCCTTATATATAGGCGAAGTGAGAAGGCGAAGGGTCACTTCCAGAATTCATAATTTGGGCGGGAGAATCTCTCGGCCTTTCGCCGAGTGACACCTGTAGCAGGCCGTCGCCTGTTACAGTGCGACACCTGTCACAAGTAACACGTGACCAGTCACGTGCCACCTGTGAGGGGCAAATGATTAGGGGATTTTGCTCCCACCAATCGGAATGCGCCACGTGGGCCAATCAGGTCCTGCCAAGTGTCCCTCAGTTGGAACTGGTAGGGCTTGCCACGTGGCACCCGCTTATTTGTCCACCTTGGACCTATTATGTCATGACACGTGGCATACTCCATGCCTAATGGAGAAACCGGCCACCCATGCCCAACTTCCGAGGGAAGCCCAATCAGCCCTAGGTTAACCTAAACCTAGGATTAGCACGTTTCCCAAAGTTATAAATACCTCCCTTAATCCTCATTAAGGGAGATTACATGAATAACAGGCTGATCACGCTAAAAAAGCAGATTACCTACATTAAACACTCTCACCTAGAGAGACCCAATCACTTTAATTTCCGCATTAATTACTCCTTAATCAAGTACTAACTTGACCGTTGGAGGCGGAGCTCCCACCACCAGGAGTCTCCGTTGTTTTGCAGGTACAGGCGTCCGGTTCCAGTCTCGGAATTGTAACTCTCCCGCAGGACATCAGAAAACCCCGAAACACTTAGGATCTTTTCTCTCTCTTAACTCTTCTCTCTCTTTTAACTCTTCTCTCAACTTTTGTTCTTGATTATTTCCATTAATACAGATTAGTTTGGTAACGATTTCTCTTCTCTTAATCTTGTTTCCTTTCATCATGACTTATTTTATTGCTTTGATTTGTTTAGTTTTTAATATGTGTGAGTAGTTTTATTTCTAGGGTTTATGGGGATCCATAAATAATATGAAGGGGTAATTTATTGTTGTTAATTATCAATGCTAGATTAATTTCCTATTGATTGATTTAATTCTCTGTGACTAGATTTGCGCAGATCTTTTATGCATGAGTTTAACAATATTGATTCGAGATTCGACAGATGAGAATTGATGTTTAGGTCTAGTTTCAATAGGCAGGTTAATTTATAAATGGTTAAGTCGAGATTCGAGAGATGAGATTTAATACCGGTAGATTAATTCTGTGATTGTAATACGTAGCGAAAGCTCCTTACAATCTGGTTAATTGATGCATTGATGATTGACTATTATTGATTATTGGTATTGCATGATTATTTCTTATTGAATTGTTTTAACGTTTTACAATTGCGGCTTGTAAAAGTATAGCAATATTAAATTGATGAATCGAGCAGATGTTAATTTGATATTAAAGGCTATTTTCAATAAGAACTTAGATCTAGTAAATTGCGAGAGCCTGTTAGATCTATGTTGATAAATAAATTGCGAGAGCCTGTTAATCGTGTTATTTATGCAATGTCAATGATTGATTACTATGTTTTACCCTGGAGTATTATTTATTGGTGAACCTATGCCCTAGATCCTTTTATATATTGTTTTCTCCCTATTCCTATTCTTTGTAGTTTGGTTTCATAAACAAATATAAATATTGGTTACTTAGATAATTTAGATTATAATAATCAATTAGGAGTAAAAAGACTTGTTTCCATGTGGAGATCGACCCTACTTCCCTATCTACTTTAGTTAGAGGATTTAGGTATTTACTTTTGATTAGGGGATACGACTTTACCCTGTCAACCGCATGCGCCAAAAAGTAGGGTTTTAGCTTCTTGATGGCCATGTAAAGGGCAAAGCCAATTTTTTCAACCATGGGGTACCGAAGCTCTGCATTCCTCAGAACATGGCTAATAAAATACACCGGCAGCTGGATGCCGTCTCTTTCAGCTAAGAGAACGATACTGAGGGCATGATCAGAGACGGCTAAATACATGAAGAGCTTCTCTTTGGGAAAAGGGCTAACAAGCCTCGGCAAAGAGTGCAAATGAGTTTTCAGCTTTTGAAAGGCCGCCTCTGCATCATCCCCCCATTCAAAGTTGGTCTTCTTTTTGATTGCCTGGAAGAAGTAGAGACACTTGTCGCCTGTCCGACTAAGGAATCTCCCCAAGGCCGCCAGGCAACCTGTTAACTTTTGAACTTCCTTCACAGTACGGGGCGACTGCATGTCGATTACTGCCTGTATTTTCTCAGGGTTGGCTTCTATTCCCCTTTGGTCAATCAAAAATCCGAGAAACTTCTAGGCTCAACGCCAAAGACACACTTTTTTGGGTTTAGCATGACCTTGTGCCGCCTGAGTGTGGCGAATGTTTCTCGGAGATCAGCAAGATGATCCGCCCGTTGTTTGGATTTGACTATCATGTCATCAATGTACGCTTCTACATTCCTTCCGATTTGATTAATAAAGACCGTATTAATCATTCGTTGGAAAGTAGCAGGCGCATTCTTCAAACCAAACGACATCACCATATAACAGAACAAGCCATGATCAGTGACGAATGCCGTCTTTTCTTGATCTTTTTTCCACAGGGGGATCTGATGGAAACCTGAATAGGCGTCCATGAAAATCATCAGGGCATGTCCGGGCGTTGAATTGACCAGACTGTCGATCTTAGGCTGTGGATAGCTATCCTTTGGACATGCCTTGTTGAGGTATGTGTAATCAACACACATGCGCCAAGTTCCATTCGGCTTTTTTACTAACACAACGTTAGCTACCCACTGAGGGAAATTGCACGGCCGAATGAACTTGGCGTCTAGCAGCTTTTTAACTTCGGTGGCTGCCGTCTGACTTCTTTCCTTGCCTTGGTTTCTTTTCTTTTGCCGGATGGGCTTCTTTTTAGGATCCACGGCGAGTTTGTGGACAACGAGATCCGGGCTGATGCCTGGCATCTTTTCCACTTCAAAGGAAAAGATGTCTTTGAATTCTCTCAACAGCTGGTGCAGGCTCTCACCCAGCTTTGCAAATGCAACCGTCCCCACCTTAACCGTCCGCTCTGGGCGGCTGTCGTCCAGAGGGATATCAATGTGTTCGCTAGCAGGCTAGGTACGGAGATCATTTGACCGTTCCCCGGTCAGTGATTGCTATTGTTTTTCTTTTTTGACCACCACCAGCTGATCAATCTTTCTTTTATATTCGGCTGGTGGGGCCGACTATTCTTCCTCGACATCGTCGAGGTCGATCATTTGATTGACCCGGCCGGATGCTGCGGCTGCAGGCTTGACGTCCGAGAGATAACACTCTCGAGCCGTCTTTTGGTCCCCATTGAGGGAACCTACTGTTCCATCATCCTTCTCATACTTGAGCAGCATGAGAGCAGGGATGATGACGGCCTTACACTCATTTAGAGTGGGGCGACCAAAAATGAGGTTGTAAGTTGTGAGCTATTCAACCACTAGGAAACGGATGGTCATGTGCCGACCGTATCCCCTGTTACCGAGGCGGACAAGTAAGTCAATTTGTCCAACAGGGTGCACAAGTCCTCCCCCAAACCCAACAAGGGTGTGGGAGACCTCTTCAGCTGTCCTTTATCGGCCAGACGGTTAAGTTCCCGCTTGAGACTGAAGCAGTCGTTCGTGTCATGGCCGACATCCTCATGGAAATGGCAATGCTTGTTTTTGTTCCGATTTTCAGCGGAACCTTTCATAAGAGTCGGCTTCTTAAGAGTCAGCCGATCCTTTATTTCCAAGAGGATGGAGCAGCAGTCCTTGTGGAACTCGTACCTTGGGACGTACATCTTTTACTCTTTTTTCTTATTTTAGGCCGGTTGATCAGAGTTATCAATGGCCCAGATTTGTTTTTTTTTTGCTCTCTTCTGGCTTAGGAGCCGGCTGAGCAGGCCGACTCTCCTTCTGTCGGTCGGACTTCTTAGGGTCCGACTGCTTATTGGAGGAGCAGATTTCGGTCGCCTGTATATAGGCTTCCGCCTCTCGTAAGGCTCCTTGCAGAGTGAAAATTTGTTTGCGGACGAATTCATACTTAAAAGTAGACCCGTCCTTCAGACCCTTAAAGAATTATGTGAAGGCGACCTCATCAAACAACCCATGAATCTGGATTCGTACCAGATTGAACCGCCTGACATAGGAACGCATGCCTTCTCTATCTCCCTGCTGTACATTGCCCAAATCAAGGCTTGTCTTTTTGGTAGGGATGTTCATAGAGAAGTTTGAAGCGAACAAGAACGCAAGTGTCTCAAAGCTATTAATACAACCAGTCGGCAGATTGCCGAACCATTGTTGGGCTATGCCCTTCAGGGTGGCTAGAAAACAACGACACCATGCGGCATTATCCAACCCCTGTAAATACATGAGGTGGGTGTATGCCAGTAGGTGGTCTTCTAGGTTGGAGGTCCCGTCATAGGTTCCAACCAGAACATTTTTAACCTTGGCCGGTTGTTCGGCTTCGGTTATTTCCTTGGAGAAGGCAGAGGGTTGATCTCTAAGGTGTTGCAGCCTGAGCTGCCAGTCCATCGGCTGATAGCCGTATGCCGCTTGTCCTCCAAGGAGGGCAAGCTGCATGTAAGGAAAAGCCGACGACTGGTACAATGGCGAAGCCATGTACTGGGCCGACTGGATTATATGAGGGCCAGACTGAATTCGAGGGATGCTTGCTGGTGTCTCATGTACAGACTGGGAATACCTCACAGAGGTATTCCGAAAGCTATCATGGTAGGTCGACGTTGAAGCCGACTCTAATAGCTGGGTCTTCTTCTGCTCAATGTATTGTCGAGCATCAGAGAATGTTTTCTTGCTACCATCTTGTTGTATGTGCCGGATGGCTTTTCTTGTGCCCGTGTCTGGGAAACGGTGCCTGGTGAGGTCAAATTGGGTTCGAGCATTCTCCGTAGGGGTAGGATGAGGAGTCGGCTGGCGGTCCCTGACCGACTTCTGTTTGCCAGCTTGGGCTGGCTTCTTGGCCGACTGCTCCTTTCTAGGAGTAGGCGACTTCTTAGAGGCGAGTTCTTTGATTTCACCCCTAAGACTGCTCAGGAGTTTCATGAGTTCATCTCTAGTGACGGGAGTCGATCCTGCCGCCTGGGAAGGATCACCCGTCCGCACGAGGTCTTTTTTGGATGACTAGCAGTTTTGCTTGGCCTTGCCTGATTAGTGTGACGCTCCCGCTTTTCCCTACTGCGGGTGCGTTTTGAGATGAGGGACCCTTTAGGATCCACATAGGTTACGACGTCAGCGTTATCCCTTGAGTCATGGTCCGTCTGGACCACTATGTCTTCTAGAGGCCGATTGGTCTCAAGATTCGGTACAGGGACTTGTGAAGCCATCTCAGAGGTACTCTCCCCACAGAGGGCGCCAAATATTTTGAGTGTTTATGTCCCTTGGGAGAGTTACAACACTGAGACTCGATTCAGCAAAGGACGCCTGTACCTGCAAAGCAAATGGTGGTCCGCCTCCGAAGATTAAGTTAGTAAGTATTCGGAGTAAAACGTGCGGAAGTAAAGTTATCTGCTCGGATTCCAAGCTCAGGTAAAGTGCTGTCTGTTCCTTGAAAACGACAGCTCTGTAAGAAATGTGAAAGTGACGTGTTGTCTCGTATTGCGTGTATTTTTTTTCTGTCATAAATGTAGAAACTGTCCCTATTTATAGGGTCTTTTTGAAAAGTGTGCCCTCCCTAGGATCTGGTGACCTAGGGATTAGGTCACGTTGCAAAACGGCGCCTCAAGGTTTGTGCCCTTAAAGGCCGCCATTCCAGAGGCAATGCCTGAGTGACACGTGTCACTAAGCCCAAAAGGCTTTTGGGCATCTTTTAGGGTGACACGCGTCGCCCTCTTAATGGTCCATGCTGGATCATTAATCATTTTAGAACAGAAGAATGTCCGCCTACCACGTGTCACCATCTCAAAGGCCTAGATGACACCTTTGTCAATGACACATGGCGGTTTCTGATTGGGCCATCTGGCCGGGTAAAAATATCCAAATCAATCTTTCTCATCTATTCATAATATAATAGATTAGCCTTAATCAAGGGCTATACTTTATTTTCTTTTCATTGACGTTTTCATGAGTTGCAGGCTAGCAGATGACGTTGACAATATGAAGTTGACGATAAGGCTTGTTTTTATAGTGGGAAAGGTTTTGATATCAGGAAAGTTCTTCATTCTCAACTACCTGTTATTGTTAATTTTAAACCTTTACATAATATGTTTATATTATTTCCCAAATTTTCGTATTTTTATTATTCATGGAGTTCAATGAACAATTTGGGAATAGTTGGATTTGATGCAGATTAACTAATTAGTAGTTTTGTTTTGACTATGATTTTTGTTTAGTTTGAATCTAAAAGGGTATTTAGAATTATTATTGAAGTTAATTTTATGAACGTATGGTTTTCATGAACTTGTAGTACATATATTTGTTAGATTTTGGTATTACTTTTCCTATCCGTAAATGAATTTGTATTTTCTCTATGTTTGATAGCAAATATGAATGGTTTGATTTTGCAATTACTTACCCATATAATTTGTATGTGAAATCCTATGTCTAATGTCTTGAATGTTTGTAAATTGTACGAAGTAAGCCTAAGGCACATGTGAAACTATTTATAATTTATGTCTTGAATTATGTTTTTATATTTCAAGTATGATATGAACCATGTGGTTTTCCACTAACGTGAACGTGTTAATGTTGGTTGCTCATGTGCTTGTTTCTATTTTCTAATTAAGCTTTATCAGGCAATATATTGATATAATTGATCTGACAATATAGTTGATTCAATCGATTCAGGTATGTTTTTATTAAAGCATGAAGTAGTAGGTTCTCATATTGTTTTTACCTTCTCATTCAATTATAGTATTATGTACCTATTATTATTATCCTTATTAGTGATAAAATTATGAAGCATACTATATACATTATATTGATTGATGTGTGATTAAATTCAATTATAGTATTATGTACCTACTTGAAGCTAGATTATTGGAATGAATGTAAATTAAATATGATGTGCGGACCTGAAGTTCCTTATATTTATAAAGAGTATTTACACGCATAGACTTAAAGTTCCTAGCTTGAACATATAAAAGGCTCAAAACGCTTAAGGATAATACAAAGAAATGTGCATGATCTATAAAGCTAAAGCATGTTGCTTAGATATCCATTACATACTAACGTGATTCTATAAACACAATGTCATGAAATAATATTATACAAAAGATATTGAATACTATTCAAGTTATTGAACTTTGGGTGAGAATTTGAATGATTAAAAAGGTAACAAGCATGTTTGCATGAAATTATTCTTGATTATAAAGTTCATAAGTATTTGAGCAAAAAATAGTGTTATGAGTTCAAGAAATTCATTTAACATGCTATTTTGAGCAAATTACTTGAAGAATGTATTATGCCCATAGTTTAAAGAATTTTCAACATAAAGATTAATATAATTGGGCAAGATGAACAAGTAAGAGTTTTATAAGAATATTTTTCTTTGCTTGATACATGACATTACCAAAAGAATTTATGGTTTAAATGCAAGGGATTTCAAGGTTGTTAGATAACTTAATTTATTTCATATCCCCACATGCAAGGATTAGGGGGAGATATAATTCATTTCGTTATTATATGTAATCCTTGCACATGAATTGTATGATATATTGATGGTCAGTAGTGCATACATTAGCATTAATATCAATGTCAATAATTTATTTAATAAAAGCGACCACATAATATTACATATTTACAAATGACCCCATCCTTAAGATGGATGTAAATAAATGAATGTCATTGATCATTACTAGTTGTAAATGCTCCAATTAAATTTATTGTTCCAGAAGGACAACATCGGTTACTAATGAAACCTAAAGACGGCTAAAGCGTTGTAGTCCAATAGATTAAAAAATAAATTAATAAATAAATAAGAAGAATTTTCGGGGAAAAGAAATGGAGCAACTATTGACAATGACAAATTTGAGGAAATGATAAATCCCATTACATTTCCAGAAAAAAAAAATCATTTTTTAGTAAAATCAATATGTCTCGTGATTATATAAAAGACTCCAAAAGAGTATCAAATATCCAACAAGATTAATGAACATGTATCAAGATTATAGTTAAAACTCCAGCAGAGTATATATAAGTAATTATTGGATAAAATATTAGTTGATTGTCTTGCCAATTGTATAAAGAAACACATGTTGGTGTTCTAATATCACATCACATTCATGGCCATGCATGAAGTAAGTTTAACAAAGTGATCACTAGTGTTGAAAAACTGACCAGAGTTCAAATCTAGAGAAGTGATTGGATGTGATAATTAAATTAGGCCATCCGGGATGGAAACCTGAAATTTCATTTGATAATGTGCTAATGCTCTCTTAATGTTAAATATATAAAATGAATTGAATGGCAAGACATAACATTGAGATTGAGCTATATTTGGATTGTGATTCATAATAAATTGTATATATGGAAATTTTCAAGGGTTAATAAGTTTTGATTTCTTATATAAAAGAGTAATGGGTGACCAGAAGTTCACCAAAATAACTTATATATTATTGTCAACTATCAAGTGACTAGAAGCTCACCAAATACACTATTTAAGTCTTTAAAGATCTAGAAGATCACCAACTAGTAAAATTACAAGTAAGTAATTTATGCTTGTATAACGATTCTTTTGATTGGGGCTATAATATGTTAGCACATAAGAATAAGGAAAATAAGGAAATTCAATTGTACAAGATATGTCTCCCATTGATATTGAATTATTGATCTCCTGAAGAGAAAAAAATTATGAAAGATTTAATAATAAATACATATGCATTATGAAGAAATAATTTAAAATTGCTCTCTAGAAAAGATTAAAGCTTGTTTTAATATAATTATTCTGAGAGATAAATTTTGTTGATTATGATCCTCCTATGAAATGAATTTTATTGGAAATTTGTATACTAAGTTGGTGAAGAACTGTGATGCCCCTATATATGAGATATTTTACCAAGTTAGGGGGAGAATTGGAGTAAGTTGGCAAAAATTAAAAAAAAAAAACCTGATGATCCCTTTATAAATAATGGTAATTTGAAATGTTTTCTAGCCAACTTTCATCCATATACTATCAAGATATGTTGCACATTGAGATAAAGCTTGCCAATTGTATATACTTGAAACACTATACCTGAAGTGTAGATTGTATAATCGGTTCCAAAATAAAGATGTGGTATATGGCAAGATAGTGCAGTTGACACTTTTAATAGTGTAATAGTATATTAATACCAGGTGTATGAAATACCTTTGAAGTTGTGTAGATATCTGAATTATTACAATAGATGGCTTATGATGTAAGAAAAATTATGTTGGTACCAATGAAAAATGTATTCAGATATCATTGTCAAAATAGCATGCAAATTAAAATTGTACCTTTATATGATGATACCGGTATCTGATGGAACCGATAAATAATGTCTATGTATGATATAATGGACTAGTGAATAAGGGATCTGGAATATATGTCCATTTTAAAGTCGACATAATCATAATAATTGTTTCGAGGGTTTTTGGTCCCTTGGGAGAGTTACAACACTAAGACTGGATTCAGCAAAGGGCGCCTGTACCTGTAAAGAAAACGGACCGCCGGATGGTCGGTGGTCCGCCTCCGAAGATTAATTTAGTAAAGTATTCGGAGTAAAACGTGCAGAAATAAAGTTAACTTCTCGGATTCCAAGCTCAGGTAAGGTGCTGTCTGTTTCTTGAAAATGACAGCTCTGTAATAAATTTGAATGTGACGTGTTGTCTCGTGTTCTGTATATGTTGTCATAAATGAGGGAATTGTCCCTATTTATAGGTTCTCATGGAAAATTATGCCCTCCCTAGGATCTGGTGACCTAGGGATTAGGTCACGCCGCAAAACGGCGCCTCAAGATTTGGGTCCTTGAAGGCCGCCATTCCAGAAGCAATATCTGGGTGACACGTGTCATTGATCCCAAAAGGATTTTGGGCGCCTCTTAAGGTGACGCGTGTCGCCTTACTAATGGTCCATTATAGATCATCAATCTTCCTAGAATAGAGGGATGGCTGCCTACCACGTGTCACCATCTCAAAGGTCCAGGTGGCACCTCTACCTATGACACGTGGCGACTTCCGATTGGGCCACTTGGCCGTGTATAAAAATACCCAAATCATTTGCCCCTCAAAGGGGTCACGTGCATTGCACATGACACCTGTGACAGGTGTCAACATCCGACTAGCCGGATTTTCAAATTGTCTTTTGGGGGGAAAAATTAGGGTTTACCCCTTTTATAAATAGAAGGATTTGACTTTGTTTTGGATTCACATTTGCGTGAATCTTCAAGGAATCTTGAACCTTCTGACTTTCAAGGACTTTGACTTTCCAGAGCATCCGACAGCCGGCCCCCTTAGTTCGCTTGCCTCATCAAGCGCCCAAGACCGACGTCTCTCGTTACCTTCTTCTAAGGTAACCGCCTAATCCCTTTTCACTTATTTTTTTTTTTTGCATTTTTCTTTATCGAAATGGTTTCCCAAACGCACCCGGCACGGTCTAGGTTAGCGATCAGCCGGTCACCGGGGACGGCTGAATCTAGAACTAGGAGTGCCGAATGCTCGTTCGAGAACTTTGCTTTAAGTACATCTCCAAATTCGACAGTGTATGTGCCTCTACAAGACACAATGGCCAGAACAAAGAAAACGATAAGAAGATATAGAGCGGATGGTACCTTTTACCATTCAGACAGTGAGACTGTCAATTCCGATGGCTCCATTAGGGTGCCTGTCTCTGAGGTTAGCAGAGACCCGCCTAGCACCGTCAACACTCCAAATGACTCGTTTTTGGAGGAGTGCGACGAGGAATTTGAGAACCTCGGGCCGAGTGGATCGGTGCCGGATGATGATGAGCTGGGGGAGGACACTGTTGGCAACACCCGGCAATCCCCTAGCTCCGATGAGAGCTCTGATAACTCGGCGTCATCGTCTTCCAACTACGTCCCCCTTGACTAAGAGGAGGTGCAGTCAAACTTAAAGGCTGCCAGAGAGTCCCTCTCCGTTGAGAAGGGAGAGGGTTGGGCAGAGCCGTCTGCTTCCAGGCGGCATGAATGTGCGCCCTACTATCTGCACGTTCCGGAAGGCAGGCGGAAGATCATGGCGGACGATCTTCCCAAATTTCTCTCTACCCATGTCATGGGACATGGTTTTTTTTCTGTCCGTGTCGGATGCTGAGGACACGGTCACCTAGCCTGAGATGGCTGTTTATGGTGACCAGTGTTTCGGCTTCTATGAGGCGGCCATCCAGGCAGGACTTCACTTTCCTCTCCATCCGGCCGTGGAGTGGATCTTGGACGGATACCAGCTGGGTATCTGGCAACTAGCCCCCAACTCTTGGGTAAATATCTTGGGCTACGTTGCCGCCTGCGAGATGCTGGAGGTGGATCCCAGCTTTGAGGCGTTTGCTCATATGCACTATCTAAGCAGAACGCCCAATCCAAGTGGTATCAGCTGGTTTACGTTGACCAGCCATACCCGGTACATGATGACGCTGGGGAAAGAGAACAAATGGAAGGACTGGCGGACCAAGTTTTATATAGTCTCTTCCCTAGACGCCCAAGAGAACAGGCGGTACAACCGCTAGACTCAGTATCCTCGCCTCTTGGCTGGGAAAAAGGCTCTTCCGCCTGTTCCCAGGCGGGCCCAAGAAGAGATCTTTGACCGGGGCCTCTTTTCTGTGGCCGTCCAGACAAACAAAGAGACGGGGGTTAAGGAGGTCACCCCCAGAGCGATATTCCCCGATTCGAGTGGCTCTCGGACGGGACGTACTTAGCCGTCTTCGGGCTTAGTACTGAAATGCCGAGAGGTAGCTGGCCGCATGATTTTATTACCTTTGCTTACTTATGATTATTTGTTTCTTTGCTAACACTTGGTTTCTTGTTGCAGATAAAGCAATGGCAAAGCTTCCGACCCACAAGAAACCAGCCCTCTCTGCCGCCTTCTACCGCTCAAACATAAAACAGGCGGATGAGCAGCCGCCAGGCGGCACTCCTAAGGTAATGAGTCTGCAAAGGTTATTCTTAATGAATCGTGTTTATGAGTCTCACGCTTGGACTTCTTTTCAGAGTGCTTCATCATAGCCCACCCCTTCTTCTCAGCCGGACCCCAAGTTACGAAAGCAGACGGCTGGCGACGTTTCTCAGAACTGGAGGAAACACGTCGCCACCAAGCCCGCCAAGAAGGGGACAGGCGCCTCTTCCCCCATCAAAACACAATCAAAGTCGGACGCTCTTCAACGAGTGTCGAAGAGTGGCAAAACGCCACTCACCACTACTGGTAGCACAGCAGGCGGCAGCGAAGCTGCCGGGGGAGATGGAGGTAAGCCATCTGACCATTCGACCATGCACTTCATAAAGGGCACAATATTCAGTTTTGGACTGATCCGTGCCATTTATGGCACCTTTAGGCTATGTTTTCTTTATATTTCTATACTCCTTTGTAGTCGTTTATGTCGTGTTTTTAGAGAATAATGCTCGATTTGCGTGTTTTTGTGTTAGTTTAGAGAAATGCATGCTTTTAATGGCTTTCTTATCATTTTATTCATTTCTCGGCTATTTCTCTTGCTTCTCCGTTTCTTTGTCTTGTTTTGTAGGTACGTCGCGGGCTATATGCATGGGAATTGAAAATAGCACCCACTAGGATCAACATGCACTTTTCAGAATTGAATTTGAGTTTGAAACAAAGGAAAACGAAGGATTGCAAAGTATCAAATAGGACCTTTGTGCATTGTTTTAGTCATATCTCAAGTTCTACAAATCTAATTAGGGTGATTCAAGTTGGGTTGGAAACTAGACTTGAAGAGCTTTCCAATGATAGGTTGCACGCCTTCATAAAATTCTTAGATCGAAAGTTACAGCCTTCTGAAGTTGGTCCTGGAAAACTGCCACGGGCGCGGGCTACAGTACCCGTGGGCGCGGGGTTGATGCAGCTCCAAAACTGCCGTATTTGGGCAGTAAGCACCCACGGTTGTCCCCAGGGCTCCCCGAGGGCGCGGGCCTTGGCCCTGCGGGCGCGGCTATCGGGGTGTCCGTTCCCCTCCGCGGGCGCGGCCGATTTCTCCGCGGGCGCGGGTTTCTGGGTCTTTTACAATTTTAAGCTTCTTTTCTCCTTTTGTTTATATAGTTTTTGGTTTCCTATATTCTACATTCATGTAATTCTTTAGTTTTAGAATAGTTTTCTCTCTCTTAGGTTGAGAGCTTCTCTCTTTAGATTAGGCTAGATTAGGAGTAGTTTTATAGAGAGAAAGTGAGGAATTTCAATGGTGATTGAGAGATTGAAGATGCAAGTGTGACAATTGTGTTGGAGATATTCTAAATTATCAATGAGCATTTCTAAACTCTATCTCATTCAATTGCTTTTTTTAATTTGTTGTTTGTTTCGTTTGATTTTGATATTTGATGTTTGATTAGAGTAATTGTTCTTGATATTTTGTTGATTCTTGTTCTCTATAGTTGATAGTTGATTTGATGATGTTGTTTGAGTAGTTGTTGGCTAGGAATCGGGTGAAACTTGTATGTGATTAATTGTGATTAATTTTTTTGATTAATTGTTGAGATTAAAGTGATTAATGAAGGTTTGCATGTGTGTAATTCAATTAGGCCTTGAGAATTATGCTAGATTGCATTGTAATTGCTAATGACATGAACAACTGATTTATGACTAAGCTGTATTTGTTTGATAGATGCCCCAGCGAGGCCAACTGTCCTCCAGATGGCCAGGCGGATGCTCAGGACGCTTGACCCTGAGGACAAGGCGGCCGTCAGAGGAGTCAGCACCCTAGACCTGGACGACATTCTGGCGCTTGTTTGCGAAGTACAATTCCTTACAACTTAATTTATGTACATATTTTTGTCAAATGGTTACTGACAAGTTTCTTTGATCTGGGCACTTGCAGGCTATGCTGCGCGTTAATGGTCTCAAAGGGCCGCTCAACGAGAAGACCAGGGAGGTAAAGGAAGTGAATGCTCGGGCCGCCTCTACTTTGGACAAAGCTCAGTTTGAGATTGCTCAAAATGAGATTCTGACACTTGATATGTTGTATTCCCAAGCGTCTGCTAACCTGCAAGTTCAGCAGAACTTGGACGCGGCCAAGTAGCGGGTGAGGGAGCTCCAGGACCAGGTCAAGGGCCTTAACGAGAAGCTGGACAACCTCAAGGAGGCGGAGTCCAAAGCGGCTATCCTAGAGGCGACGGTCAAGAGACTCAAAGGTCGGCTGAGCAACCAGGAGAACCATCTCCGGACCAAGTATAGGTCCTTGATGGAGGAGGAAAAACAAGCCCGGTCAAACAAATGATGGACGATAATGAAGTCATCATGTGTGCAGCCTAGGCGGCTGCTCAACCGTCTACCGATTATCAAACCTAGAAGGTCCAGTTTGATAAGGCTAATGACGAGTTCAATGCCCGTCTCCTCAAAGAAGCTCAAGAGGCGTCCGAGAAGGATGCGGCTGCCAAGAGTGCCTCGGGGGAGTCCAACTCGTCTGGCGGCTCGTCGTCTGGGGACGAGGAGGAGGATGATCAGGAGGAGGATGCAGAAAATAGAGAGCATGCGCCGGAGGACAAGGCGCATGCCGATGCTGAGAAGCTCCCCTGATCTTTAAGCTTTACTTGTCTTTCTGCGGCCGAATGGCCATATGTTTAACTTTCCGGCCTGCGCGCCGTGTATTTGAATGTTTCTTTACCGACCAAGGGGTCAGATAACTTAACAATTTCCCTGGCTTGGCCAGTTAACATTTTGCCAGTCGTCAATTTTGACTGCTGTTTAATTTTATGAAGCATCCGGTCATTTGGCCGGTTTTTAATATTGGTGTTTATGCATGCTTTAGAAATTTTCAAAGCTTATTTTTATGCATGGAATTTTAGCCAAGTATTTTAGCCCATATTGTATGCGAATGTTCTTGCCCCTGGGCGGATGTCGATTGGTTTCGGTTGATTGGATTGATTGACTTAGAAATTATTGATACTTAGAAGAGTATGCATGGTTTTTAAGTCAATCAATCACTATGGTGATTGCCCTAAACCAAGCGACAGACGGCCATACAGAGCAGTCGATTCTTTAATTTCATTCGGCCATAGGCCTTGTTAAAATTAAATGCTAATTTTTAACTTAACTTATTTATTTAGAGAAAGTATTCCGCCTGGTTTGCCCCAATAGCAGAACAGGCGCATTCGGCCACATGCCTTGTATACGCATAATGCTAAGTTTTTGGACTTAACGTTTTTGCTTGAGAAAAAGTTCTCCGCCTGCCTTGCCCCGGAGAAAAAACAGGCGCATCCGGCCTTATGCCTCGATAGCCTCTAATCATGAAACAGTGACCTCTCTTCAATTGTACTAGAACAATTTGAAGGACTTTTGGCCTTTTAGATTTCACTTTCGATTTATTCAAACAACTGCGGACGCGTTTTTAGCATTCGGTAGGGCCGTTTGATGTATTAGTAGAGCAATGTGCCACCCAAATGGGAGATGCTTCTCCTCGATGAATTCTCCCGAATGGACGTCGTTGGTTATCTGACTCATGTTGGAGCAGACGGTCATACTCATGTTGGAGCAGACTATGGTCGTCGGCCTCTATTGTTTTATTAATATCTGGCCATTGGCCTCTATAAAAATGGTAAATAGCCGTTAAGTGTTGGACTTAACTTGAAAATAAGTTAGTAGGGGCGACTGCTTTGGTGCGTTTGCTGTTGGGACAGACGCTAAAAATAGGGTGGTCGTCTGTACTTTGTACAGGCGACGCTAGCATTTTTTACAAAATTTAGCAAGTTTGGGAAATGAAGGCATATTCTCATTAATCAGAACTTTGAAGCAATTACAAAAAATTCTTAGAAGTAGTACTTTTTTAATTTGTCTACATTCCAAAATCTAGGCAGCCGCCTACCGTCTTGTTCTTCTAGTCGGTAGGTGCCGTCTCTTACTTCATCATAGATTCGGTTGGGGCCTTCCCAATTTGGGGTTAGCTTTCCCTGCTCATTCGCCCTACCGATTGCCTCCATTTTCCGTAGCACAAAGTCCCCCACTTTGAGAGTACGCTTGTGTACTCTATTGTTGTAGGCCCAAGTCATTCTCAGACGGTAAATCTCATGGCGCAAGGCAGCATTGGCCCTGCGTTCTGGAAGTGAGTCCAATGTCAGCCGCATGGCCTCCCAGTTTACCTCTTCGTCATATAACATGACTCGAAGATTCGGCTCATAGTGTTCGATGGGCAGGACAGCTTCTATACCATACACCATGAGGAATGGGGTTTCTCCAATTTCCCCTTTGGCGGTTGTTCTGATGGCCCAGAGGACGTGTGGTAATTCATCCGCCCAAAGGCCATCAGCCCTTTCTATTTTCTTTTTGGTCCCGTTTGAGATTAACTTGTTGAAGGCTTCGACTTGGCTGTTTGCTTGGGGTCGGCCGACTGATGCAAAGAAACTTGAGACCCCTTGGTCTCCCAACCAAGTCTTGAGCTGAGGCGTCTCAAACTGAGGTCCGTTGTCAAAAACCATAGACATAGGCACCTCAAAACGAGTGATAACATTCCTCCATATGAAGGAGATGACATCTTTAGTCTTGATGTTTTTGACCGCCTCCGCCTCTACCCAATTGGTAAAGTAATCCACAGCTACCAATATGTAGCGCTTTGTAAGGCCCAAGTATGTCCATGCCCCATTTGGCAAAGGGTATTGGGCTGTGGATGACCGTTAGGTTTGTGGCTGGACGATGGATGAGCTTGCTAAACCTTTGGCACTTGTCACATTTTCGGACCATTTCCATGGCTTCCGACTCCAGAGTAGGCCAGAAATAGAGCAGCCTGGCCTTGGCAGCTAGGGACCTGCCGCCTATATGGGAGGCGCAGAAACCCGCATGCAAATCTTTGAGGACTTTGTTACCCTTCTCTGGGGTAACACTCTTCAACAGGGGTTTCAAGAAACCAGTTTTGAAGAGTTCTCCTTGTCTCAGCTCGAAGTTTTCCTCTTTCTTCTTCAGAACAGGCGCCTCCTGAGGTGAATCAGGGAGCGTACCATCTGCAAGATAGGCCCGGATGTTGTCCATCCAGGTTGAGCTTTGGTCAAGAATTCCAATGGGGTCTTCATTAGATATACTTCTCTTTTCCATGACCTCCCAGAAAACTGACCGAGGCATTTCACAGGAGGCGGATGATGCCAGTTTTGACAGAGCATCCGCTTGATTGTTTGAAGATCTAGGCACTTGAGTTATATGGAACTCTTCAAGTGTACCGACTTCATTTTTGACCGCTTGCAAATATTTTATCATGGCCGGATGAGTGGCCTCGTACGTTCCATTGACTTGGAGGACGACCAGTTGTGAATTAGAGCAGGCGTCAATTTTCTTGTCCCCTGCCGCCTTGCAATACCGAATGCCGGCTAGCAGGGCCTCATATTCGGCCTCATTGTTAGAGACCTGGAACTTAAACCGCAATGCATACTCATACTTATCTCCCTCAGGAGATTGACAGATAATCCCTGCACCGCAGCCGTTCGTAGTGGAGCTCCCGACCACATACACTTTCCAAACCTGGTCAGTATTGTCCGGTGCAACCGGCCTTGTCATTTCAACAATAAAGTCGGTGAATGCTTGCCCCTTTATTGCCTTCCTTGGTTTGTAAGTGATTTCTAATCCTTGCATTTCAATCGCCCATTTAAGCATTCGTCCAAAAGACTCCAAGGTTGTGAGTGGCCGCTTGATCGGTTGGTCAGTATAGACCTCTACCGCATGCGCCAAGAAGTAGGGTTTTAGCTTCTTGACGACCATGTAAAGGGCAAGGCCAAAATTTTCAACTATGGGGAACTGAAGCTCTGCGTTCCTGAGAACATGGATAATGAAATACATCGGGAGCTGTATGCCGTCTCTTTCAGCTAAGAGAACGGCACTGAAGGCATGATCAGAGACGGATAAATACATGAAGAGATTCTCTTTAGGCAAAGGGCTAACAAGCCTCGGCAAAGAGTGCAGATGAGTTATCAGCTTTTGAAAGGCCGCCTCTACATCGTCTCCCCATTCAAAGTTGATCTTCCTTTTGATTGTCTGGAAGAAGTAGAGACACTTTTCACCTGATCGACTGAGGAATCTCCCCAAGGCCGCCAGACAACCTGTTAACTTTTGTACTTCCTTCACAGTACGGGGCGACTGCATGTCGATTACCTCCTGTATTTTTTCAGGGTTGGCCTCTATTCCTCTTTGGTCAATCAAAAATCCGAGAAACTTCCTAGACTCAACACTAAAGACACACTTTTTTTGGGTTTAGCATGACCTTGTGCCGCCTGAGTGTGGCGAATGTTTCTCGGAGATCAGCAAGATGATCCGCCTGTTTTTTGGATTTGACTATCATGTCGTCAATGTACGCCTCTACATTCCTTCCGATTTGATTAATGAAGACCGTATTAATCATTCGTTGGAGAGTAGCAGGCGCATTCTTCAAACCAAACGACATCACCGTATAACAGAACAACCCCTGATCAGTGACGAATGCCGTCTTTTCTTGATCTTTTTTCCACAGGGGGATCTGATGGAAACCTGAGTAGGCGTCCATAAAACTCATCAGGGCATGTCCGGCTGTTGAATCGACTAGACTGTCGATCTTAGGAAGTGGATAGCTATCCTTTGGACATTCTTTGTTGAGGTCTGTGTAATCAACACACATGCGCCAAGTTCCATTCGGATTTTTTACTAACACAACGTTAGCTACCCACTCAGGGAAATTTCACGGCCGAATGAACTTGGCGTCTAGCAGCTTTTTAACTTCGGGGGCTGCCGCCTGACTTCTTTCCTCGCCATGGTTTCTTTTCTTTTGCCGGATTGGCTTCTTTTTAGGATCCACGGTGAGTTTATGGACAGCGAGATCTGGTGTGATGCCTGTCATCTCTTCCACTTTAAAGGCAAAGATGTGTTTGAATTCTCTCAACAGTTGGTGCAGGCTCTTACCTAGCTTAGCAAATGCAACCGTCCCCACCTTGACCGTTGGCTCAGGCCGACTATCGTACAGAGGGATATCAATGTGTTTGCTAGCAGGCTACGGACGGAGGTCGTCTGACCGTTCCCCGGTAAGTGATTGCTATTGTTTTTCTTTTTTGACCACCACCAGCTGATCAGTCTTTCTTTTCTTTCCGGCTGGTGGGGCCGACTGCTCTTCCTCGACATCGTCGAGGTCAATTGTTTGCTTGCCCCGGCCGGATGTTGCGGCCGCGGGCTTGACGTCCGAGAGATAACATTCTCCAGCCCTCTTCTGGTCCCCATTAAGGGAACCAACTGTTCCATCATCCTTCTCATACTTGAGCAGCATGAGAGCAGGGATGATGACGGCCTTACACTCATTTAAAGTGGGTCGGCCAAATATGAGGTTGTAATCTATGAGCTCTTCAACCACTAGGAAATGGATGGTCATGTGCCGACCATCTCCCCTGTTCCCCAGGCGGAAATGTAAGTTAATTCGTCCGACTGGGTGCACAAATCCTCCCCCAAACCCAACAAGGGTGTGGGAGACCTCCATCATTCTATCCGGTTTGTATTTGAGATTGGATAAGCATTTAAGGCCGATGAGGTACGAGGAGCTTCCTGCGTCAATCAAAATTCGACCAACCAGCTGGTTGGCAACCTTGCATTCAATGACCACAGGGTCATCATGCGGCCGACGGACTTTGCCTCTGTCCTGCTCAGTGATGACTACTTTAGGGAAGGCGGATGTGCCTGCCGCCTCTCCTTCTTCAACAGAGTTGACCATCTTTCTCAGATGGTACTCGGTGCCCCGAATGGTCGGGCCACCCCCGGTAAATCCGCCTGCTATTGTGTATACCGGATCTTCATCAGTTTCGGCACTCACAGCAGGTTGGGGAGTCTTCTTCTTGGATTGCCCCGGATTTGTCTTGGAAGTCACTTTGGACTTCACATAGGACTTCACCTGTCCCTTGTCGGCTAGACGGTCGAGCTCCCACTTGAGACTGAAGCAGTCGTTCGTGTCATGGCCGACATCCTCATGGAAATGGCAATGCTTGTTTTTGTTCTGATTTTCAGCGGAACCTTTCATAGGGGTCGGCTTCTCAAGAGTCAGCCGATCCTTGATTTCCAAGAGGATGGAGCAGCAGTCCTTGTGGAACTCGTACCTTGGAACTTACGGTTTCCACTCTTTTGTCTTCTTCTTGGCCGATTGATCAGAGTTATCAATGACCCAGATTTGTTTGTTCTTTTTGCTCTCTTTAGGCTTAGGAGCCGGCTGAGCAGGCCGACTCTCCTTCTATCGGTGGGACTTCTTAGGGTCCGACTGCTTATTGGAGGAGCAGAGTTCGATAGCCTGTATCTAGGCTTCCGCCTCTCGTAATGCTCCTTGCAGAGTGAAAATTTGTTTGGGGACGAGTTCATACTTAAAAGTATACCCGTCCTTCAGACCTTTAAAGAAGTCCGTGAAGACGACATCATCAGATAGCCCATGAATCTAGATTCGTACCAGATTGAACCGCCTGACATAGGAACGCGGGTGTAGACACCCATTTGTGTGTCCCCAAAACAAAACCCAGTGATGAGTACCTTTCACGTCGAATCAAAATCGAATGAAGTGAAAGTGATGAAAGTTTAGTGTTGCAGATAGTTTTAATTTCTTTTCTCTTCTCTTTGTTTTTGAAAACTTATTTTAAGAAAACAGCCAATCTAGTTTGTTTGGTTCATGATATGGGTCCAATAGTAGTATAGTTGGATGGGGCTTGACGAGACCTTTCTAACTATATATTATAAGCCCAATTCCAATGAATAATGAGGAAGTTATGGCCAAAATACTGAACTGGGCCCGGTTTGAGCCTTATATGCGGCCCAATGATCTAGAGGAGGGCCTAATATAGATTTATCATTCCTAATGCAATTAGGAATGGTTTTAGTCTTCTAGATTTCTCTAGAAGGTTCTTTTCATTCCTAATTCAATTAGCATTGATAAATTGACTTTTGTTGACTTTTCAGAGTTTTAATTACAATCAAAGAGCATTTTTGAGGGAAAATACGATTTTATCCTCTTGTACGACAATTTATATCTGATTTTAAGAAAACGCGTGAGTTTCTAAATCAGCGCCAAACGCCAGCTGTAGCGCCTGGCGCTACGCATTCGCGCCTGGCGCTAATGTTGGCGTCTGGCGCCAATAGCCAGCGTTGGCGCTAATTCAATTTTATTTGCGTCAGAACTCTGTTTTTGATATTTTATCTTTTTGGTTGATTTTCTTTATAAATAACGTCGTAAAAACTCCGTTTTAATCATCAACAATTCTCATCAATTCTTATTTTCACCAACTCTCATCAAGATTTCTTGATTTTACTCTCTTTCTCTCTTTTTTACTAAACTAGGCTTTTTTCAAATACAAAATTACGCATTCATTAGACTTAGATACACCTAGCCATATTCGAAGTTGCCTTCGCCCTAGACGGAAAGGTTTAATTTCTGAGGGTTTGGTCCCAAATCTCTCTTTTAATTATTATTTAATTTAATTGTTGTTTAATTATTCTTTTCCTTGAAGTTACTAACGCGTGTATTTTGTTATTAGAAAGAGGTACGAGGCATCAAAGTAAGTACTTTAATGGTTTTTATTGATGTTATGATATAAAATCATGTTTAGGTTGTTATTATGATATTCCTAGTATCATGTCTAGGGTAATTTTAATATTAAGTACGATTAAAAGTATGATTCCTTTTATGTTCTTCCTAATATTTATGATTATTAGTATCATGTTAGGGTTAAAGCTTTGATTTTTTTTGCTTAATGACATGCTAGGGTTTGTTATTAATCTTGTTAGTATCATGCCTAGGATCTTGCTATTATTATGCTTTAACATGAATATTATGATTATAATTGTTATGATGATGATTCATGATTATTTTTATAATTTTCATAATTATCCTTATTTTTATGATTATCAATTTATTTTTATTATGTTGCTTGATATTTATTTTTATTACTTGATCACACCCTTTTATGCATGTTTAAAGGGAATTTGTACTTGTAATCACGCTTAATAAGATATTTAATAATCTTATTTAGGGTTAATCTTATTATAATTCAAGTGATCGCCAATAATAGATTTATTTGTGCATTAATATTCAATCAACATAGATTAAACAGGTTTAGGGTAAACCTATTGATTGCATGTTAGTCAGAAAGCGCACATGAATAAGATCAGAATAAAGTAGAGGCCTATTATTAGGGCAGGTTCAATCTCTTTTAGGTTGGATTTGTACCTTCATCCCCGAACCCTATTTGGTTCAAGACCTTATGGAGTTGACGATCTCTTTGATCGTTAAGGGGTGTAACCTTCACCTCGTGAACGGTTTACAAGTTCCTAAAAAAACTTGTTGGCGATTCTTTTGCTTTATCTTCTTTCCTTTTGGACGCCACCATACTTTAGTGTATGATCACAGTGGGGTTCAAGCTAGGGGTTAACGCTTGAAATATTCCCTACAGCTTTTGGCGACTCCACTGGGGAGGATTTCTTTTTTTATTCCTGAAATTTATTTCGGCAATGATATAGAATGAGTGGATGAGACTCGAAAAGTTCTAAGTATTTCATGTGCGTAATTTTGATTAACATTATTGTCATATGCCTAAAAAAGATCTCATTAGGAAGACCATCGGTAATGAGTTAAAACATAGGATTTTACACGTAGGAAATTTGAGGAATATCTTTCACAACTAAGTCCAAAATAACACTGCGCGAAACTAGAAAATTTTATCGAGCACAGAAATCTGCTGAGGCATGTAGGAATTAGCGTTAGCGAACAGAAGATTAGCGTCAGGAATTTGACTGTAGCGCTAGACGACAGCTCTGTCGCCAGGCGCTACAGCCAAAATCCTGGCGCTAACCTCTGTTTGCTGGCGCCAAATTCTTCCAATACCGAGCCAGAAATATGCGTTCTAATTTCGACAAGTTTTTCGTATTGTTTGCTCAATCCTAATTCCTGATTGAGTTTTTTCTCACTTTTCTGAAACCCATGTGTGTTCTACATATGGACATAACCCTCTAGTAATTCATGCTCCATCTACCTGATTGAACGCTCTGAGTAACAAAGGGTACATCCGAGAATGTTGAATTCACCAAACCATGGAAGCGAGTTTTTCTAAAACTCGCGGTGTCCCATCCACTCGCGCCAACCCTTCACGGTTAGGCTTCCGCGCGATGCATCCGGACAATTAACTATGGACCCTCTATTGACTAAACCATATCCTGAACTTTAGAGAACTAGAGCCATGGTTAGGTTGCAAACTCATTGCATCATATTTTGCCTACATGACTAATTGTGCATTATTTGTTGTGCACATATATATTTTCTTAACCGTTTGTTTGACTTGTTTTGAGATTTAATGAACAAATAACTAAAACAACTTTGCCTAATTAATTAATTGATTAATCAATTTGAGTAAATAAAGTCTAATATTTTAATCAGAATTGACCTAGTACGACTTTAGGCATAATCCTGTTGATTAATAACACCAAAAACAGTCTCAGATTGAAGCTCCAGCATTGGCGCCAAAATATGAGCTGTAGCGCCACTCTATGGAGTGTGGTGCCTGGCGACAACTTTGTCGTCTGGCGCTACACTACACAGTGCGACGCCTGTCCTGTCGTTTTGCCGACAGTTTGGATTACTGATTGAGTCATCACCTAGTGTCTAATTAACCAGTTTGCTAATTCATTCGGTTAAATTTCGCTGTCAATAACACTTTTTTAAGTCATTAATTGAGTCTAATCACATAGTCTAGCCACATGGTCATGACACGAGTCTCAACATGTCACCTACACTCAGTAGTCTTGGCACGCACTTTGAGTACATATCACCATGACCATGTCTTAGGTTCATGCATGAGTCGGTTTTTTCCGTCATTTGAGTTGGGGTACATTCTATTCCTAATTTTCCACATCCCACCATCTACATCACCTTCCTTCACTTCCTCCATTCATTGCATGTTGAATAAATTTTAAGTCAAATAATTAATAATAAGTATCCCCAAATTCCTTTTCCACAGTACTTGGTTGAGGAGAGAAGGGCGATTAATCAAGGACAACCTCTTTATTCGAGTCTCACTTTTTAATAAACCAATTCGTCAAAAGAGGAAGGCTAAAAAGATAATGGCAAGTCAAGAAGAGGTCAATGAACTTAGGAATCAATTGAATGACGTGACTGAGGTGTTAAAGGCTTTAACCCTCAAAATTAATGACCCTGTGAAGTAACAACAAATGAACCTCATGCAAGAAAGTTTGAGCAAGCTATCTAGTGACTATAAATTGCAGGGCATTAGTTCATAAGGGGTCTCGCTGGACAAGGAACTTCTTTTGCATAAGTTCAACGCCACTGACATCCCTAAATTTAAGGCAATAGATAACCCTTACTTTCATCTAAGAGCTTTTGAAACTATAATGAGCATTAAGGGTATCGATAAGAAGGTTTTCCCCTCTCTGTTCCCACTATCTCTCGAGACCGTTTGCCAGCAATGGTTCTTTTCTCTCGAGAAAGAGAAAACCTCCACCTGGGAGTCCATAGCAAACGCTTTCATAGATAGATATAAGTGCAACATCCAAGACGAAACAGACCATAGACAACTCGAGATGTTAAAACAAAAAGAAAATGAAGGGTTCACTTCTTTCTTCAACAAATGGAGGGAAACTTCCGCTAATATGGTCAAGGCTCCTACCGAAAAAGAATATGTGAGGATGTTTATCAAGAATATCCAAGTGAAGTATTCAAAGCACTTAAAATACCAACACAACTTGAATACATTCAAGGCTGTGTATAATATAGGCATTGACATTGAAGACAACCTTCTGAAAGATAATAGTGCGAGAGGAAAGAAGAATGACCATCCTTCTTCTTCCTCTCCCATTAATGAGGTGCATGCCACGAACGCCTCTAAATCACGAATCCAAAGGTCAAAAAGAGTGTTCACTCCACTTGGTATGAGTTATGAAACAGCTTTCGAGAAGCTACATCACAAAGGACTAGTCATGCTCGTAGGACCTATCAAAGATCTAGTTCCAGAGGCCAGGCCACCCAAGTGGGACCCTAATAAGCACTGCAAATACCACCAAGGAAAAGGGTCACGACACTGAGGAGTGTTGGAAACTCAAAGAAGCTATTCAAGATTTGATCGATAACAATGAAACTTCCGAGATTCTAGCCATTGAAGAAGATCAAACATCCTTCGATCCATCACTTCTTATCACACCTGTAGGAGAGCCCATGATCAAGACAGCTTATATAACCTCTCTCGATGAAGTGGCCATGATTGGGGAGGATGAAAGTCTTTTCTTAGATAATACCAGGAAAGACTCGTCAAGTCTGAAAGAGGACGTTCGAAAATTGCAAGATGTTATTGCCATGCTCTTGAATGTGGTAGAAGGACTAGCAAATCGGGTGATGGTCATCGAACAAAATTCTCGCCAAGGGTTTATTGAAGAACTCAATGCTCCTAAGCCACGGGCAAAATGGACCATTGAAGAATACACACCAATAGGAATGACTTACAATGAAGCTTTTGACTGTCTTCACGATCAAGGTCTTATTCACTCCATTGGTCCCAGTCAAGACTCTCCACCTGAAAAACGTTTTCCCGATTGGGATCCATACTCCTATTGTCGATACCATAGAGGTCGCGGTCACACTACCGAAAAGTGTCTCGCCCTCAAGGATCGTGTTCAAGACTTCATTGATTCAAATCTCCTTCATGTTCCTCCGCGCGACAAGAAGGCCAATATTAGTAACGATAGTAACATTGACTGTAAAGCGAAGAAGAACGACTATCCTTCTTCTTCCGAAAACACCTACTCTAGTAACAGTGTTGGTACTTTCTACCTTAATGAGATCTTAGCCATGGATAATCGAGGATTTAGAAAGCAACAAAAAAAGGATTTTACCCGTATTGGAATTAGCTACGATGATGCTTTCGATCGACTCCATGCCAAGGGACTCATTACTCCTATTGGACCTCTTCAAGATCCCCGGCTTGAGAAGAGAGTGCCTAGTTGGAATCCAAATGTGCGCTGCAAGTACCATCAAGGTAGGGGTCATGCTACTGAGAGCTGTTGGAAGCTAAAGGAGGCTATCCAACATTTGATTGATAATAACAAGCTTCCCATGCCTCCAATTAACAAGAAGATCGAGTGATGATAAAGCAAACAACACAAGACAAGAGGCGACCTTCAACGACTAGATTTCATGACATCTTTTTTCTTTTTCTTTATTTATCCTTTCCCCAATAAGTCTAGCATAGGAACCTTTATTTTCTCTTAGATTAATTTTGTAGATTCTTTCTTTCCCCTTTTAATAAAAATGAGCATTTATTCTTTTGCATATGATCATTTTATTTTATTACATTAAAAAAAAATCCATGTCAAACTAAGCACAAGGTATACCAATGATTTGAGGCACCCCTTGTAGAGTTGTAGCCACATCATATTACCTTTCACCCTTCAAATATACAATCTTTTCTTCATAAACCACTTTGATCCTCGTCTAACGATAAACCTTTCATTTTTCAACCTACATCTACCTAACTTTGGGATGGGATGGTATGCAACTTATGCAATTTTCAATTTCATAAAAAGCTTGAATGACTTCAAAAAATTAAAATAGCAAAAAGGAGCAAAAGCAAAAGTAAATAAATAAAGTGTAAAAAAAGGGTAAGTGTTCCAATGTCTTTGATATGAAAGTATCTTTGATAAGAACACGTCTCAGATTGCGTCTCTTATCGAGTGCTCGGTACCGTGCCTGAGAAACATGAATGCCAAATGAGTGATAGACCGCATGATCAGATTGCCCACACTTATAAAAATGAAATAAATGCTAAAGCAAAAGAAAGAGCTAAAAAAAGAGTACAAAACCTCAAGCATGAAAATACAAATATTCAAAAGCAAGGTTGCACACCTTGGGGGCTTATCGAGGGTCTTAAGCCTTTATCCCCTTCTTCTTCAGCCTTTAGCTTAACCACGTTACAACCCTTAAAAAGACCTTTTTGAGGTATACACACACTTGTGCGAGGTTCGGCTAGAGCTACGTTCGGCCTGATTCCTAGCGAATACGTAGGCAACCTCACATCGAGGTGCGGCCGTAATAAAAATGCATTCATATTCAAATTCACACACTTACACCATGATCATATCAAGGGATCTCCTATGCTCATCCCTATTTACTTAGAGCTAGACTTGGGGGCTTGATCCTTACATCATTAGCTTACCTAGCCTAAGAGTCACCATCATTTGACTCTTTTTTGAAAAAATTCTTTTTCCACACATGGCCTAAGTTTATTATCACTTTCACACACTGCACAGATGCATAACCAAATATACTTCTCTTAGGAACCCTTTGTCATGAAATCTTAACACAACGCTGAAGCATGCCTTGTCATATCAAAATCACTCATCAATCATAAGTGTCATTGCATCACGAAGTATGAAGTGCTTAGCCTCCATGCCTAAGTTACCCAAATACTTTCATCATTGAGTCAACAATTGAGATAGCCTAGGATGGGTTAATCCTTGCACCTTGAGAGATAGTATCAAATGACATTTGACTAAGCTCATTCAACATGCACCTTCAAAAAACTTCACTTCTTTCTTTTTTGCGTCTTTCTTTTTCGGGAGAAAGTTGGTACCCTCCACAAAAATGACGGAAAATTTTTGCTTTTTTTTGCATTTTCAAGTCACACGATCACATTGAATCAACACAATGCACACACGGGTCATGAGTCACATGTGTCATTTCACTTCGAGTCGAGTCAACCTCGAGTTAGTCAAACACATCGAGTCAAATTTATACCTTGAGTCGTGTTATGTCAATGAGTTAAGCGACATTAAACCTTAGGTCAACCCTAAAATAATTAAAGGAATTGGCAAAGTTCTATAGTAAAAAATAAATACAGGTGCAGCAGAACAGGGAAGACCCTACTCCAGCGCCAGACAAACACATCTAGCGTCTGGCAACAGTTTTTAGCGCCTGGTGCTAAATCCCCGTGTCTGGCGACAGAGTCAATTCTTGGCGCCAAAGATATTTTAGCAGCGACAGAGCTCGAAGCCTCTCAAAAAGGTGATTTCGACCTCATACAACGATTTCGGGTTCCTTGGTACGCCAATTAGCCCCTATAAGCAATTTGACATGATTAAATAGTCGGTTTGATTACAGTCAAAATAAGTAATCGACCTGACAAAAGATCGTCTCACTTAACTTAAAGCGCCTAAGCGTTAGCTTATCACGGACATAATGGTTCACAAGTAGCAAACCGCCAACGTACTTGCATAGCAGAAGCAAAGTTCAAGCAATCTTTAGAAATCGATAAGCGTTGGTCTTCGGAAGTTTTTCTTCAGAATATTATCGCAACAAACGTTCAAGTATCCAAGCTTTTTTGTTTAGAGACGCGTGGAAAATCTTTTCAAGCTCTTTTGTTCAGAGACGCGTGGACATATCATCAAGCTCTTTTGCTCCAAAGACGCGTGGGCATATCAATCAAAAGCTCTTTGTTCAAAGACGCGTGGACAATCTTTTCAAGCTCTTTTGTTCAGAGATGCGTGGACATATCATCGAAGCTCTTTTGTTTAGAGACGCGTGGACATATCATCGAAGCTCTTTTGTTCAGAGACGCGTGGACATGTCATCGAAGCTCTTTTGCTCAGAGACGCGTGGGCATCCTATATTCAAGCTCTATTATTCAGAGACGCCTGGACATATTAAAAAAAAGAAGCTCTTTGTTCAGAGGCGCGTGAACATATCCAAAAAAGAAGCTCTTTGTTCAGAGACGAGTGAACATCAAAACAGCAAGATGACGTTCCATAGATTTTGGAGAGTTGTCGCAAACAACTGAAGGTGATTTCAAGCGAAGTTGTCTTCGATCATGTTCCCTTAGACGTGGAAGATGGTCATAAAGCGGAAGAAGATTGTTTCAAGCGAAGCAATCTTCGATAGTGTTCCCTTGGACGTGGAATATTATCAAAGCAGAAGAGGATTGTTTCAAGCGAAGCAATCTTCGATAGTGTTCCCTTGGACGTGGAATATTATCAAAGCAAAAGAGGATTGTTTTAAGCGAAGCAATCTTCGATAGTATTCCCTTGGACGTGGAATATTATCAAAGCGGAAGAGGATCGTTTCAAGCGAAGCAATCTTCAATATTTGAAGCAGTTACAAGCGTAGCGGTTTTCAAGCGGGATGGCATTCTCTTGGTAGGAGGTCATCAAAACAGTAAAGCAGCAGCAAATCGGTTACTCTCCAGAGACGTGTGCTCGACGGTGCAAGATACGAGTTTCTTAACTCAAACTAACGCTAGTTTGCAGGTATTGGCTTTACAAGAGTGATTTAGGATCGCAGAACGATCTGAATTATTTTCTGTCCCTAACGATACTTGACTTTCGTTTTCGAAACGTGTGTTTCTCCAAACTCAGTCAAAGTGGGGGCTTCTGTAGACACCCATTTGTGTGTCCCCAAAACAAAACCCAGTGATGAGTACCTTTCACGTCGAATCATAATCGAATGAAGTGAAAGTGTGGAAAGTTTAGCGTTGCGGATAGTTTTAATTTCTTTTCTCTTCTCTCTGTTTTTAAAAACTTATTTTAAGAAAACATCCAATCCAGTTTGTTTGGTTCATGATATGGTTCCAACAGTAGTATAGTTGGATGGGGCTTGACGAGACCTTTCCGACGATATATTATAAGCCCAATTCCGATGAATAATGAGGAAATTATGGCCGAAATACTGAAATGGGTCTGGTTTGAGCCTTATATGCGGCCCAATGATCTAGAGGAGGGCCTAATATAGATTTATCATTCCTAATGCAATTAGGAATGGTTTTAGTCTTCTAGATTCTTCTAGAAGGTTCTTTTCATTCCTAATTCAATTAGCATTGATAAATTGACTTTTGTTGACTTTTCAGAGTTTTAATTAGAATCAAAGAGCATTTTTGAGTGAAAATACGATTTTATCCTCTTGTACGGCAATTTCTATCTGATTTTAAGAAAACGCGTGAGTTTCTAAATCAGCGCAAAACGCCAGCTGTAGCACCTGGCACTACGCTTGGCGCCTGGAGCTAATGTTGGCGTCTGGCGCCAATAGCCAGCGTTGGCGCTAATTCAATTTTATTTGCGTCAGAACTCTGTTTTTGATATTTTATATTTTTGGCTGATTTTCTTTATAAATAACGTCGTAAAAACTCCGTTTTAATCATCAACAATCATTAATTCTCATCAATTCTTATTTTCACCAACTCTCATCAAGATTTTCTTGATTTTACTCTATTTCTATCTTTTTACTAAACTAGCCTTTTCTCAAATACAAAATTCCGCATTCATTAGACTTAGATACACCTAGCCATATTCGAAGTTTCCTTCGCCCTAGACGGAAAGGTTTAATTTCTGAGGGTTTGGTCCCAAATCTCTCTTTTAATTATTATTTAATTTAATTGTTGTTTAATTATTATTTTCCTTGAAGTTACTAACGCGTGTATTTTGTTATTAGAAAGAGGTACAAGGCATCAAAGTAAGTACTTTAATGGTTTTTATTGATGTTATGATATAGAATCATGTTTAGGTTGTTATTATGATATTCCTAGTATCATGTCTAGGGTAATTTTAATATTAAGTATGATTAAAAGTATGATTCCTTTTATGTTCTTCCTAATATTTATGATTTTTAGTATCATGTTAGGGTTAAAGCTTTGATTTTTATTGCTTAGTGACATGCTAGGATTTGTTATTAATCTTGTTAGTATCATGCCTAGGATCTTGCTATTATTATGATTTAACATGTATATTATGATTATAATTGTTATGATGATGATTCATGATTATTTTTATAATTTTCATAATTATCCTTATTTTTATGATTATCAATTTAGTTTTATTATGTTGCTTGATATTTATTTTTATTACTTGATCACACCCTTTTATGCATGTTTAATGGGAATTTGTACTTGTAATCACGCTTAATAAGATATTTAATAATCTTGTTTAGGGTTAATATGATTATAATTCAAGTGATCGCAAGTAATAGATTTATTTGTGCATTAATATTCAATCAACATAGATTAAACAGGTTTATGGTAAACCTTTAGATTGCATGTTAGTCAGAAAGCGCACATGAATATGATCAGAATAAAGTAGAGGCCTATTATTAGGGTAGGTTCAATCTCTTTTAGGTTGGATTTGTACATTCATCCCTGAACCCTATTTGGTTCATGACCTTATGGAGTTGAAGATCTCTTGGATCGTTTAGGGGTGTAACCTTCACCTCGTGAACGGTTTACAAGTTCCTAAAAAAACTTGTTAGCGACTCTTTTGCTTTATCTTCTTTTGCTTTTGACGCCACTGTACTTTAGTGTATGATCACAGTGGGGTTCAAGCTAGGGGTTAATGCTTGAAATATTCCTTACAGGTTTTGGCGACTCCACTCGGGAGGATTTCTATTTTAATTCCTGAAATTTAGTTCGGCAATGATTTAGAATGAGTGGATGAGACTCTCCTTCAATGATACTAGGAATATCATAATAACAACCCAATTCTGGCTTAGGAGCCTGCTGAGCAGGCTGACTCTCCTTATGTCGGTCGGACTTCTTAGGGTCCGACTGCTTATTGGAGGAGCAGAGATCGATCGCCTTTATATAGGCTTCGGCCTCTCGTAATGCTCCTTGCAGAGTGAAAATTTGTTTGGGGACGAGTTCATACTTAAAAGTATACCCGTCCTTCAGACCTTTAAAGAAGTCTGTGATTGCGACCTCATCAGATAGCCCATGAATCTGGATTCGTACTAGATTGAACCGCCTGACATAGGAACGCAGGTGTAGACACCCATTTGTGTGTCCCTAAAACCAAACCTAGTGATGAGTACCTTTTACGTCGAATCGTAATTGAATAAAGTGAAAGTGTGGAAAGTTTAGTGTTGCGGATAGTTTTAATTTCTTTTCTCTTCTCTCTGTTTTTGAAAACTTATTTTCAGAAAATAGTCAATCCAGTTTGGCTGGTTCATGATATGGGTCCAATAGTAGTATAGTTTGATGGGGCTTGACGAGACCTTTCCGACGATATATTATAAGCCCAATTCTGATGAATAATAAGGAAGTTATGGCCGAAATACTGAACTGGGCCCGGTTTGAGCCTTATATGCGGCCCAATGATCTAGGGGGGGGCCTAATATAGATTTATCATTCCTAATGAAATTAGGAATGGTTTTAGTCTTCTATATTCTTCTAGAAGGTTCTTTTCATTCCTAATTCAATTAGCATTGATAAGTTGACTTTTGTTGACTTTTCAGAGTATTAATTAGAATCAAAGAGCATTTTTGAGGGAAAATACGATTTTATCCTCCTGCACGACAAATTCTATCTGATTTTAAGAAAACACGTGAATTTCTGAATCAGCGCCAAACGCCAGCTGTAGCGCCTGGCGCTACGCATTGGCGCCTGACGCTAATGTTGGCGTCTGGCGCCAATAGCCAGCGTTGGTCCTAATTCAATTTTATTTGCGTCAGAACTCTGTTTTTGATATTTAATCTTTTTGGCTGATTTTCTTTATAAATAACGTCGTAAAAACTCGGTTTTAATCATCAACAATCATCAATTCTCATCAATTCTTATTTTCACCAACTCTCATCAAGATTTTCTTGATTTTACTCTCTCTCTCTCTCTTTTCTAAACTAGCCTTTGCTCAAATACAAAATTCCGCATTCATTAGACTTAGATACACCTAGCCATATTCGAAGTTGCCTTCGCCCTAGACGGAAAGGTTAAATTTCTGAGGGTTTGGTCCCAAATCTCTCTTTTAATTATTATTTAATTTAATTGTTGTTTAATTATTATTTTCCTTGAAGTTACTAACGCGTGTATTTTGTTATTAGAAAGAGGTACGAGCCATCAAAGTAAGTACTTTAATGGTTTTTATTGATTTTATGATATAGAATCATGTTTAGGTTGTTATTATGATATTCCTAGTATCATGTCTACGGTAATTTTAATATTAAGTATGATTAGAAGTATGATTCCTTTTATGTTCTTCCTAATATTTATGATTGTTAGTATCATGTTAGGGTTAAAGCTTTGTTTTTTATTGCTTAGTGACATGCTAGGGTTTGTTATTAATCTTGTTAGTATCATGGCTAGGATCTTGCTATTATTATGCTTTAACATGAATATTATGATTATAATTGTTATGATGATGATTCAGGATTATTTTTATAATTGTCATAATTATCCTTATTTTTATGATTATTAATTTATTTTTATTATGTTACTTGATATTTATTTTTATTACTTGATCACACCCATTTATGCATGTTTAAAGGGAATTTGTACTTGTAATCACGCTTAATAAGATATTTTATAATCTTTTTTAGGGTTAATCTGATTATAATTCAAGTGATCGCCAATAATAGATTTATTTGTGCATTAATATTCAATCAACATAGATTAAACAGGTTTAGGGTAAACCTATTGATTGCATGTTAGTCAGAAAGCGCACATGAATACGATCAGAATAAAGTAGATGCCTATTATTAGGGCAGGTTCCATCTCTTTTAGGTTGGATTTGTACCTTCATCCCCGAACCCTATTTGGTTCAAGACCTTATGGAGTTGACGATCTCTTGGATCGTTAAGGGGTGTAACCTTCACCTCGCAAGTTCCTAAAAAAACTTGTTGGCGACTCTTTTGCTTTATCTTCTTTCCCTTTGGACGCCTCCGTACTTTAGTGTATGATTATAGTGGGGTTCAAGCTACAAGTTAACGCTTGAAGTATTCCCTACAGCAGGCCTTCTCTATCTCCCTGTTGTACATTGCCCAAATCAAGGCTTGTCTTTTTGGCAGGGATGTTTATAGAAAAGTTGGAAGCAAACAAGAACGCAAGCGTCTTGAAGCTATTAATATAACCAGCCGGCAGATTGCCGAACAATGTTGGGCTATGCCCTTCAGGGTGGCTGGAAAACAGTGATACCATGCGGCATCATCCAACCCTTGTAAATACATGAGGTGGGTGTATGCTAGCAGGTGGTCTTCTGGGTTGGAGGTCCCATCATAGGTTCCAACCAGAACATTTTTAACCTTGGCCGGCTGTTCAGCTTCGGTTATTTCCATGGAGAAGGCAGAGGGTTGATCTCCAAGGTGTTGCAGCATAAGCTACCAGTCCATCGGCTGATAGCCGTATGCCGCCTGGCCTCCAAAGAGAGCAGGCTGCATGTAAGGTAAAGCAGGTGACTGGTACAGTGGCGGAGCCATGTACTGGGCCAACTGGATCACATGAGGGCCAGAATGAACCCGTGGGCTGCTTGCTTGGGCCTCATGTACATACTAGGAATGCCTCGTAGAGGTATTCCGAAAGCTATCATGGTAGGTCGACGTTGAAGCCGACTCTGATAGTTGGGTTCTCTTCTGCTTAATGTAATGTCGAGCATCAGAGAATGTTTTCTTGCTACCATCCGGTTGTATGTGCGGGATGGCTTTACTTGTACCCATTTCTGGGAAACAGAGCCTGGTGAGGTCAAATTGGGGCCGAGCCTTCTCCGTAGGGGCAGGATGAGGAGTTGGCTGGCGGTCCCTGACCGACTTCTGTTTGCCAGCTTTAGCTGGATTCTTGGCCGACTAGTCCTTTCTAGGAGTAGGCGACCTCTTGGAGGCAAGTTGTTTGATTTCACCCCAGAGACTGCTCAGGAGTTTCATGAGTTCATCTCGAGTAACGGGGGTTGATCCTGCCGCCTGGGAAGGATCACCCGTCCGCCCCGAGGGGTTCTTTGGCTGACCAGCAGTTTTGCTTGGCCCCGCCTAGTCAGGGTGACGCTCCCGCTTTTCCTTACTGCGGGCGTCTGGAGATGAGGGATCCGTTAGCATCCACATAGGTTTCGACGTCAGCGTCGTCCCCTGGGTCATGATCCGTCTGGACCACTATGTTTTCTGGAGGCCGATTGGTCTCAGGATTCGGTACAGGGATTTGTGAAGCCATCTCAGAGGTACTCTCCCCACAGACGGCACCAAATGTTTCGGGGGTTTTTGGTCCCTTGGGAGAGTTACAACACTAAGACTAAATTCAGCAAAGGGCGCCTATGCCTGCAAAGAAAACGGACCGCCGGATGGTCGGTGGTCCGCCTCCGAAGATTAAGTTAGTAAAGTATTTGGAGTAAAACGTGCGGAAATAAAGTTATTTGCTCGGATTCCAAGCTCAGGTAAGGTGATGTCTGTTTCTTGAAAACGACAGCTCTGTAATAAATGTGAATGTGACGTGTTGTCTCGTTTTCTGTATATCTTGTCATAAATGAGGGAATTGTCCCTATTTATAGGGTCTCATGGAAAAGTGTGCCCTCCCTAGGATCTGGTGACCTAGGGATTAGGTCACGCCGCAAAACGGCGCCTTAAGGTTTGGGCCTTTGAAGGCCGCCATTCTAAAAGCAATATCTGGGTGACACATGTCACTGATCCCAAAAGGCTTTTGGGCGCCTCTTAGGGTGACGCGTGGCGCCCTCCTAATGGTCCATTCTGGATCATCAATCTTCCCAGAATAGAGGGATGGCTGCCTACCACCTGTCACCATCTCAAAGGTCAAGGTGGCACCTCTACCTATGACACGTGGCGGCTTCCGATTAAGCCACTTGGCCAGGTATAAAAATACCCAAATCAATAATCATAAGTTTATCATGGACCAGAAGTCTAATGAAATATGGATTTTTAAATCCACATTGTATAGTGTCTTGCATTATTTAGAGTTTTATGTATGTTCATATACATGTGTGAATCATAGGTTAATCACTAGTAGAAAAAATGAAAAAGGCACCCCTTAATTGCCACCGGTTCAGTCCAAACCGGTGGCAAAAATGGGCTAAAAAATTGGCGGGTTTATGAACAAGGAAAAAAGGCACCGGTTCAATTCAAACCGGTGGAAAAAAATAAAGCCCATCGGTTTGAACCGTTGCCGAGTCTTTTATTAAAAAAAATGCTTTTTCATTCTCCACTCAAACCCTATTTCATTCTCCACTAAACCGCCGCTTCTCATTCTCTCTCTCATCCCTTTCTCTTTCATCCCTCTTTCTCTGATTTTTCATTCTCATTTCCCCTTTCTCTTGTTTTATTTCTTTGATCTATCAATCCCTTTCTCTTTCTCTTTCGTTCTTTTATCTCATCTTTCTCTCGTTATCCTTTTCTCTAATTTTTGGGTTTGATTATTTAAGGTTAGTGTTAAATGCCTTTTTTTGGGTTTTATTGTTGTAATATTGTTCGAAATTTGAGTTTTATTGATTTTTATTGGTTATTTCTGGGGTTAATTGATTTTTGAAATGTTTTGCGTTTAATTGATTTTCAAAACTTTTGGGTTTAATTGATTTTTCTGGGTTTATACGAAATTTTTTCTGATTAATTGATTTTTTGGGCTGTATGTTAATTTATTTTTCTGGGTTTCTTCGAAATTTTTTTGGTTTAATCAACCAAGAACGCATGCATGAGCAAGATAGGGTTTAATCAATTTTTGTTTTTATTTTAATCGATTTTTTAATCGATTTTAATCAGATTTTTTTTTATTTTAATCGAATTTTTAAGTGATTTTTTTTTATTTTAATCGATTTAAATTTGTTTTTTTTAAAATTTCTGGGTTTTTAACTGATTTTTGATTTTGTGGTTTGCTTTAATCGCTGTTTTAACTTATTTTAATCCTATTTTTTTTTATTTTCTGGGATTTTAAACTTATTTTAATTGTTTTTTTTTATTTTTTAATAGATTTTTTTTGTTATTTTAATCGATTTAAATTCATTTTTTTTCTAGGTTTTTAACTGATTGTCGATTGTTTTATATTAATCGATTTTTTTTTCTTTTAAACGATTTTAATTCGATTTGATTTTTTATTTTCTGGGTTTTTTTTTTCGCTGCTAATTCAGTTTAATCAATTTATTTTGGATAGCTTAATTGGCGCAGGTATACTATTGCTTTGCAAGCTCAAAATAGTGTACATAATCGAAGAATCAAGAATAAAGAATATTGATTTAGATGTTGAATGGGGTTTTTTTGATTGTGATGTTGTTAATTTTTTTTTTGATTTATTTTGTAATCGATCAATTTGATTATATACTGTAAAGTTTCGATTATATTGAATGATAGTTGATTTATATTTTGTTGTTCTTTATTTTAGTCAATATAATTTTTAAGTGAAAAAAGACAAAAAAAAATATAGGATTTTTTTGGCACCGGTTAACCGGTGCCAAAAATGTTGAACATAATTTTGTGGGCTTTTATGGCATCGGTTAACCGATACCAATTCCGATTTTTTCCACCGGTTCAAACCGGTGGCTTTTCATCCACTAAATGGCACCCCCCACATTGGCATCGGTTTTAAACCGGTGGCATTGAGGGGTTTTGAACCGGTGTCAATTTCCTTTTTTCACCTAGTGTATGGATTATTCTTTGCGTATATTGAATGTTGTTAGATGCATTATTCATTGTATATTTTGTTTTCTATATCTCATATCGATGCATTAGTTCTATACAATAATTGTGGTATATGTGAATGTTTGTTCAAAATATATATAGTATGGCGTATTTGTAACTTTGAAGGAAATTACAAAGAAATATTTATATTCCAATGGGTTTATAGTTGTGATGAAATTATTGAAAACATCGATTTAATAACATGTTATGAATCATGTAAGAAGAGTCCTTGAAGAACTTATATACGACATATTTAAATAACCAGCCCTACAAATTTTTTTAATATTACAATTATCAAACTCTTGAAAATTTTATGTGACTACATCATTGACATCTCAACTTGAAGTTTGATTATATAAGAGTTAGTGAGATTTACTATTTGTATTAGTAGAAAAATTATCGTATAGTTAATTATGAAACTTCTAAAGAAACAGGATACTTATGTGTGTGATTGTTTCTTATGGTCCAGAAGAACCATGATTAATGTATATAATTGCATATGTTATATTATAATTGATATGAAATTGAAGAACGACTTTAATAATGTGAAGTTTTGTCATCAAATGATTATTAATGAATGTTTGATCAAATAATAATTATCAACTTCTATTATTAATGACTTCCAGAAGAAGTCATAACCGCATAAGTTTAATTTTTAAATCAACAGAGATTTAAAATAATGATATTAGAGATAAACACATGTATGGTGAAATGAAGACACTTCACATGTTCACGTGAAGACTTGAAGGATTGAAGATGCAAATTCAGCTTAGGAGAGTCGAAGATCAATGAATGATACTTTACTTACTACATATGAGAAGATATCCAAACATATTGGATTCATCGTTGCGGCACTAGAATATCTCAAGTTATGTATTCAATCGGGGGGAGAAAATACGCGCTGCACTCTTTTTCCCTTGACCATGGTTTTGTCCAAAATTTGGTTTTCCTGGTAAGGTTTTTAATGAGGCAGCATCTCGAGCATATTACGAAGAATGATGTACTCTTTTTCCTTCACTATGTTTTTACCCCACAGGGTTTTTCGTAGTAAGGTTTTAATGAGGCACAGGCTTCGATAATGGACATCCAAGGGGGAGTGTTATGAAATATTTGTGGATATCCATTATCCTCCTTTGTATAATTGTGGAACAATCTAGATCTAGGGTTTATATTCTTATCCAATCAAACCCTAATATATTGTATGTATATATACATCTTATCATATGGAATAATATACATAGATTTATTCTCTTTCAATCTCTCATCTTTCTTCTTATTTCACAACAAAAACCAAATTTATTTTATTTAAACTAGTTTTGTGCCATTCGATGTTCGGTTGCTTATTGAATTTTAAGATAAATTTTTAATCTATATGTCAAATTTTAAAATGTATTATGGATACAAAATTAGTTAGGAATTGATGTGTTTTTGTGATGATTTAATTATGTAGTAGGCATATAATGACTAATAATAATATTAATGAAAATGTTCGATTAAATATATTTAAAAAAATAACAAAATAAGCATGAAATATAAGAAAATTCTAATAATTAGCAAAAATAAATTAAATAAAAAATTGTTATAAGTCCAATGGGTTGACCCGAACACAAAACCTTAGGCTGAGGTTGAACATTTCTCGACCTGGAACCTAAAATAATGACCATGTCCAAAATGACTCTTGACACAACCCGATTGACAGGTCTACACACAACAATAAAATTGTATGAACTACACTCCAAAAAAATTTATGATACCAAAAATAAATTTATATGATAACTTATGAGAGTTATAACCTAATTATTTTTTAAATAAAATTATAATTCAATTTTTACATATGAAATATTGGTACTTTATCGAAAATAAAACTCTAAATTAACAATTTTATTCAAATTTGATTGAAAATAGAATTTTAAACTAACTTTTTTATCCTACTAATTGAATTCTATATAACTCTATCCTACTTGGCGAGATACTTGACAAAAAGTTGGAACGCAAATTGAATTCTATATAACTCTATCCTACGTGGCGAGACACTTGGCAAAAAGTTGGAACGCCAAGTGTCGCTTTCTCGTCGCCTAACTAAAAGTTTAGCTTTACATATTAGTTATATGATATGATAAGGATTTATTTGTATATAACCACTTCCCAAAGCGAGGATTGTATTATTGAAAAAAAAAACCAAATCATCATCATATCATAATTAATAGGAAAATTTGTCAATTACTACCGCAAGTTAATACTACTTTGTAAATTACTACCGCAAATTAAAAAAGTTGTGAATTACTACCGCAAAAAATTTTAAGATGTTGCGATTACTACCAAACTCCCATTAAACCCAACTATAACGTCATTATATCACTTTAACCCATGGTTAAAACCCTTAACCATGATGTCATTATATCCCTAATCCATTTTCTTTATTTTTTTTTGGAGGGGAGGCTGGTTAAAGCCCTTAACCATGGTCAAGAACGGATTAAAGGGATATAATGATGTCATAGTTGGGTTTAATGGAGGTTTGGTAGTAATCGCAACCTCTTAAAAATTTTTGCGGTAGTAATTCACAACTTTTTTAATTTGCGGTAGTAATTTACAAAGTGGTATTAACTTGCGGTAGTAATTGGCAAATTATCCTAATTAATAATATAATAATTGTTTTGGGTAAAATTACCCTACCCACGTGGACCAATCAGAGAGGGCCACGTGTCTAGCCTAGGCAGGTTCATTTGGGCTGGTTGCCAGCTGACACGCGTCAGCCTCGGATGCTTTAATTTCCAAAATTGCGGCCTTCAAGGCCTTATTTCAAAGAACGCTGTAAAACGGCGCAGCCCACCAAATCTAGGTCAAATGACCTAAAAGGGGCACGTTTCTCTAATGACCCTATAAATAGGGAGATATTCCCTAAATTTTGGGACACATTCAATCATTTATTACACCTACCCTACATTCTCTCACATCAGAGAAACACCTGATCTCAGAATCCGAGAAGATCTCATTTCATTTTCCGCACCTTCTCCTACTCACATTCAAGTACTAACTTAATTGTCGGAGGTGGAGCTCCAAACACCCGAAGTCTCCGTTGTTTTGCAGGTACAGGCGCAGTCGGATCAGTCCTCGAGCTGTAACTCTCATGAGGGACAAAAACACACAAAACATTTAGCGTCGTCTAGGGGTAAAGTACCTCAAGGATGGTTCAAGAGTCTGTACCGCCTCATGACCTGACGATTAATCAACCAGAGGTATTTACTGACCATGAGGATGAGGATCTTCAGGTTGAAACATACATATCCAAAGATGGCTCTCTAATCACCAAGCGCACCCATCCCAGAGACACTCTAGAACGGGGTGCAAGCCAGGCGGGTACAAGCAAGCCCACTTGTCAGCTGGAAGGGGAAACCCAAACGGAAAACGGATCCGCCCCAGACACCCGGGACAAACTCATGAAATTCATGACTAGTTTTAACGGTGAAATTAAAGATCTAATCGCCAAGAGTAAGGCTGGCCCCAATAAGGGTCAGTCGGCAAAGAAGACTCCTCGGGAGAGGAGGAAGTCAATTAGGGACCGACAGCTAACTCTGCATCCAAAGAACAAGGCAGTCGCAACCCTTTATTGGTCCAAGATCTTTCTGCCCTAGAAGGGTCCAAGAAACCCCCGCCGGGAGGAACAACCGGTGGGTAACAAAAAATCAACTCCTGACGCTCGGGAAATCATCCTCGCAGGAGAAATCAACAGCTGTTTGAGTTAGCCTCTACCTCGAGCTTTCTAGACATCTTCAAGAACACATCATTAGGGAATATTCAATTCTTACATGAGAGCCATATAGGCGGTAATACCGTCCATTCTGGCCCTCAGATGATTGGGAATGCACCGTACATACCCCCTATGGTCTACGGTCCGTTTTCTCCACACTTCATGCAATCGACCCTCTTTGGGGGTCATGCGGCATATAACGTCTAACCTTTGGACTGGCAGCTCCGTCTGCTCAAACTTAGTGAACAAACTTCTGCGTTCACCAAGGAGATAACCGAGGCCGCATAGCCTGCCGAGGTAAAGAATGTGTTAGTGGGTACTTATGATGGTACCACTAACCCGGAGGACCACCTCATGGCCTACTCCAACCTCATTCACATGCAGGGGCTGGAGGATGCTATGTGGTGCCGGTGCTTCCCGGCTACATTGTAGGGCATTGCCCACCATTGGTTTGGCAACCTGACAGCCGGATGTATCGACAACTTCAGGAAGCTTGCCTTCCTGTTTGCCTCTAACTTCTTGAAGAACATCCCTGCAAAAAAGACAAGTCTCGACTTGAGCACCATCCGGTAGGGAGATGGAGAAGGACTTCGCTCCTATGTCAGGCGGTTCAACCTGGTGAGAATTCAAATCCAGGCTAGGGCTGTCTGAAGAGGTATCTTATACAAACTTCTTTAAGAATCTTAAGGATGGGTCGACCTTTAAGTTCGACCTGGTCCTAAAGATGGTATTCACCTTTCAAGAGGCGTTGATAAAGGCGGAGAGCTTTATTCAGGCTACCGACCTTTGTTCGTCCAACCATCAGTCGGACTCCAAGAATTCCAACAAGCAATAAGAGAGTTGGTCTGCTCAGCCGGCTTAGAAAGCTGAAGAGAGCAAAAAGAGAAAAGAAGTTTGGGCAGTTGAAGAACCTGACTAGCCGTCCAACATGAAAAAGAAAGAATTCAAACCGTATGTCTCACGGTATGAATTCAATAAAGACTGTTACACCATCTTTACAGAGGTAAAGGACCGACTGACTATTGAGAAGCCAAATCCTATGAAGAGTTTCGTTCAGTCGCGGAGCAAGAATAAATTCTACCACTTCTATCAGGAGGTGGGCCATGACACCAACGACTGCTATAGTCTCAAGCAGACGTTGGACTGTTTAGCTGACAAGGCTTGCTGAAGTCCTATGTCTTGAAGTCCAAAGAAACTTCTAAGACGAATCTGGGGCATTCGTCAAAAACTGTCCAGCCTACTAGTAGTTCGGATACCGACAAGGATCCGGTCTACATTATAGCAGACGGATTCGTAAGTGATCACCCGACCATCTAGGGCACCAAGGATCATCTGAAGAGGATGATCCACTCAGTTGATGATGGACAAGCGTCCTCAAGTATAACATTCCAAAACGTCCTCATTACTGAGAAGGACTAGGGAAAAGTTCTCCGACCGCACGACGACCCAGTCGTCATTGAATGCAAGGTCTCTAACTAGCTAGTTGGCCAGATCCTCATAGACACGGGTAGCTCCTCTGATTTCATCAGCTACAAGTGTCTGTCTTGGCTTAATTACAAGCGGGACAACCTACGCGACGTCTACCATCCATTAGTTGGCTTTGGGGGAGGGGTCGTGCACCTAGTCGGACAAATTAACGTACCCATCCTGATGGGGGAGAAGGGACAAGGCCGACACCTGGTCGTCCGGTTCCTGGTGGTTAAAGAGTTGACCACCTACAACATCATTTTTTGCCGACCCACTCTTAATGAGTGTAGGGTCGTCATCATCTTAGCACTCATGCTTCGTATGAAAAGGATGATGGCACTATTGGCTCCCTCAACGGGGATCAGAATACGACAAGGGAGTGTTACCTCTCATATGTCAACTCGACTGCTACTGCAGCCGGTCAGCCGAAGGAGCTAATAGAACTTGACGACGTTAAGGACCCTGATTCACCCCCTCCAGAAGGAGCTAATAATCTGTTAATCTCTAGAATGAGATAAATATGAGTATGCACTACAACTTAAGTTTCAGGCTTCAAACAATAAGGCAAAATATGAAGCCCTGCTAGCCGGTATCCGCATGTGTTGGTGGTAGGGGCAAAAAAAATTGACGCCTTCTCCGATTCTCTGTTGGTTGTTAGCCAATACCATGGTGAGTACGAAGCCACCCATCTGATAATGATCAAGTATTTGCAGGTGGTCAAGGCTAAAGCGGGCACACTTGAACAATTTCATCTATGTCAAGTGCCCCCGTCTGAAAACAACCAAGCGGATGCTCTGTCAAAATTGGCATCCTCCGCCTCCTGTAATACGCCTCGGTCAGTCTTTTGGGAAGTAATGGAAAAACAAAGTATATCTGATGATGACCCCATTGGAATACTGGACCGAAGTTCTACTTGGATGGATGGCATCCGGGCGTACCTGACAGACGGCACGCTCCCTGATTCGCCCCAGGAGGTGGCCATACTGATGAAGCGTGCTGCAAACTTCGAGATGAGACAAGAAGAACTCTTCAATGAGGGGTTTCTAAAGCCCCTTTTGAAGTGTGTTTTCCCGGAAAAGGGAGAGAAGTTCTCGAAGAGTTGCATGCGGGTTATTGCGCCTCTCATGCAAGCGGCGGATCCTTAGCCGTCAGGGCCACGCGGCATTACTTCTAGCCTACTCTTGAGTCAGATGCCATGGAGTTTGCTAGAAAATGTGATAAGTGTCAAAGATTTGGCAAGATAATCCATCGCTCGGCTACTGACCTTACGGCAATCCACAACCCAGTCCCGTTTCCAAAATGGGGCATGTGTTGGGGTTTGGTGAGTCTAACTCACCGCGGAAACAAACCCAAAACCAAGACTGCACTCGCAATAAATAAAACTATAAACACAAATAAATTAATCGCAAGATTAAGACAAGATAATTACCTTTGGAGCGTGCTTCGCCCAACGAAAGGGGCTCTTACTTCGAAAGCTAGCCTCAAAAATACGACGGCATCCAACGATAGTCCACCCACAACTCGACCACCGAAAACGGTCAAATGCCTTGGAGTTAGCAAGGCCCGACCAAAACCCGAGTGATTAGTGAGTTCAAAGGTTTTCACAATGGTTATCCCTTTTTCAACTCTCACTCAAGTGATTTTCCCAATACCCCAACTTGGGTATTTATAGGAAAAAATAAGAGAGTGAAAATCTCTCCCATCTATGTGGGAGAATTTTATTTTTCCATTTTATTTTAAAGCTAATAATAAATCAACAAGTGGCAAGCTCATGTAAGAGGTTAGGTGAGGACCATTTGGAGGGGGGGGACCAAACTTGCTCCCCACTCTCTCCCTCACCTTGCGCCACTTGGCAACTCCCACTTGGGCACAAGGCACCCAAGTGGGCTTCAAATTTTGCTGCTGCCCTTCTATCGGCCCAGCCATCCCCGCAACACATATGCGGGCTGCTGCTGGCATTCTCTCAGCCAGCACCCATGCACTTGCGTGCGGGTTGCTGCTGCCGAGAGCTGTTGCTAGCATGCCGCGCACCTAGTGCGGGCTGCTAGCTGCAGCATGCTAGCACACCATGCACTAGGTGCGGGCTGCTAGATCGGCTATACCCCCTAGCACTCGGTGCTCCGATGCTAGGGGTATTTTGGTCTTTGTTGATTTATTATTATTTTATGTCTCGTCTTTTACCATTTTTCGACTCGACTTCCGACGTTCGGTTTCGATGCTCTAAGATCGAATTCTCGACGTCTAAAAATTAATTACTCGGTTGACTTATTAATTAATTCATAATTAATTCGTCGCTTCGGTTCGTTAGTTGCTTGGCTGTGACCCGAAGGGTTCAGTCAAGATTAAGCTGCAATATTAATTATGCATTAATATTACTGATCGAAAGAGGCCTCCACCCAGGCATTCCGATCACTTGACCTTACTAAATATATTAGCTTTCTAATAATTTTGAACCCACTAACGGAACAGTACCCTTATTCGAAGGACACCATTCCTTTCAATCTCCCACTTGTCCTTCCGGACAAGTGCACATTTAGTGTATAGCTTTTTCCTATGTCGCTTAATGTCTCTTCATGAACTATAAGGTAAGATTATTTTGTCATCCTTATTACGTCTAAAAGTGTTTCTCGATTCCGAGTCCGACTGTTAATAAACAAATGATTTCTAAAATCTATCCGAGCACAGCCATGCATTTTTACAATCTCGCACTACGAGAGGCCTTGTTTACAACAAAGACATCTTCCCTATTTTAGTAGGGGGACATTCCCAGTCTTTTAATGTAGCTCCTCTTACTGAGAGGACCTAGCCGCCCGAGTGTTGCCGTTATAATCCCTTATTACGGCAGACGTTTGATGACATCAAAGCGGACTAGTACTCAAATAAGAGAACTCACAATACTCTTGGTCGAGGAAATAGGTTCTGATAGCCATAATGAGAAGTATACTTATGACGATTTTTAATCTCATAAAGTATTCTCATAGGTCGATCCATTATGGTTCTAAACCAATACCTGTGCAAATGATTTATGACATTCATGTCCTTGTAGCACAAGAAACGGTGCTATAAATCAGACTACACACTAATCTCAATTGGTCATTAATCGTCCATCGTTTAAATGACCTCGATCAGGGATAATTTTCGATTATAATATTCAACGCTCACTTAATAGTTGTTCACTGGTCTTGATACCCTATTTTGAATATTCCAAGAATCGAATGGACTCATTATTTAATTCTAAAGCACAATTAAATAGCAAACGGAGTGATAAAATTGCATGAAATTTTAAATTACTCCAAAACCTGAATGGTTCATCTTATGATAAATGGGTTTTCCTAATGTTTTAAGAGTATCACTCTTTATAAAACATTATAGAAATCACACCCATATCTAATATGCTTGATTTCTTTCATGCAATTGTGAATGTTGTCGTTCACTCATTGTATAGGTTTAGTTGTAATTACTTTGTTAATCTTAGCATCTTCATTATTGATCACTTTCATAATAAGATGATAAAATTTGAGAGTGTCATGGATTTTATGTGATTTCAGATTTTTTGTCCAAGTGATGGCTCCCACTCATTTTCATGATTGAGACCTTCAACTTGACGACCTACAATCATTAACGTTCAGCAACGAACTTCCCATAGAACATCTTCTTTATTATTGCCATTAAGGCAAAAATATTCTCAACATATATTTTAGTAGACTTCCTGATGATGCTTTGCTTTGGTTTCATTCCAAACGGCTCACAATGATTTGGGATACCCTAATCACTTGTGATCATGGAATTTTTTCTTAAATTCCTGCACATTACACATGGATCCACGTCCATGTTACCATTCTCAAGCCAAGACTTATTTTTAGCTCGTGCTTATAAACGTCTTCCTTGTTAAGGATCTAATCTTTGTTAAGGTTTGTGCTTGCAACATCAATTCTCAAATCGTATTTGTTTCCACAAGTCAAGAACTCATCCTGTTACTTATCCAAGTACTTTGGATGTTCTTGTCCATAATCTAACGATCTATTACATAGATTCAGGTTGATTGGTACTACATACATACTTCAGATGCTATAAGCAAGTAAGTCGTGCGACGATTCCATATCATAGCACAGATGATGGATTAAATTGCAGAGTAATTCTCAATCTTATTCCATCAAATTGTCATTTTAGCTTATGCAGTTTCACTTAGTCTTTGCTAAACAGTTTGCTGTGTGATATGGTTGAAAGTCTCTATTAGAGTCTTTCATGTTTGACTTAGTATTTATCCTAGCTTATACTTAGTTCAAACATTTACTTAGTTTTATACATACGGGTCAAAAGTCTTTAAAAGTCCTTCAATTCATGTTTAACAGGGTAAAATCCTTTACACGTTCAAACATCTTATTAAGTCTATAAAATAGATCTTAATACCAATATGTACTAAGTATCGTCTTTTGCTTGGTCCATTGTCGAAAATAATTTCAAATCTAAGCATTTAGCATTTGATAGTTATTTAACAATAGAGTTATAAACTTTTCATTGGACCTTTATATAATTTACTTTTGCTCCCACTAAACTTCTTATTCATAAGAATTTTTATGTTTCTCCATAAGTCAATCCTGTTATTAACTTCATGAGAAAACATGTTCCAATTCCTATATGCAATGCTTGCATTAATCCCATGACAGATTCCTTGAGCTTGCTTTTAAATCTAGCATTTATTTAGATTTTAAAAACCCTTAGACTTTTTGTAGTCACTTCCAAAATCTTATTTTAGGAAGGCGGTTTTGGTATCTATTTTGCCATATTTCATATGAGCAATTTTGCTAAAAAAATCACGAAAAGACTTTAGCATTCCGATTGGTGAATAGGTTTTTATTAAAAATCAACTCCGTGAATTTAATTGTATCCTTTTCAACCAATCTAGCTATGTATGCATATACATTTCCACATTTGTTAGTTTTCTCCTTGAAAACTTATTTGCAATAGATGGGTGTTTCACCCTTTATGCAAATTAATCAAGGTTCAAACATGATTATCAAACATGGAGTCTATCTCGGATTTTTATGGCCTCTAACCATTATTCGAAATTTGGATTTGTCGTAGCTATCTTACAAGACATTATTCCTTTACTATCTAATAGTAAATAGTATGCTTGTAAGTCTTAGGTTTATTTTTAACTTAATAGAAAATTTATAGGATTCAACCCAAGCCTTTGGTGAATTCTATACCTATACGGGGTTATTGCATCAAACACTAAGTTTCAAAGTTCTTCCAAAGCCCTTTTATTATGTTGATCTTACTCCAACATTTCTTATGTTTTGTTAGTAATGAATTCTCTTTTAATGCACTTGTAAAGTCCTTTTGAGTATTCTTGATCAAGTATTCTCACTAAGCCCTTTTAAGGTCTTCCGAGATTCTCAGTTCTAGTTTGTTACTAAGCTCGATGGTCATCAAGTTCATTTTCCTCTCACTTGTCGTTTTGGAAACGTGTTACTTTCCAAAAAGACACCACTTAGAGCAACAAACACTATGTTCTCAATTAGGTTGTGGAGGTAATGCCCATGGTCTCACTTGAATGCTTACAAAGAGACATGTATATTGTCTTTGGGTAAAAGTTCGTTGTGAAACAAACAGTTAGCTCCCACTTGAGCTATCTTAGCCTTTAATGAGCCATTAAACTTCAACTTAACCACCTGGTGAGCTCCCACTAAGTCACTTAGCTCCCACTGAGCCAATGAACTCCCATTGTGGCTAAGAGTTTTAGACATATACTTGAAAAGACATTTAGAAGATAATTCTATCCATAACTGAATATGACGTCCTTTCTTAGCTCCGACATTTTGTTTAGTGTAACATTAGTCCTTCGTGCAAATCATAAGAACTTTATAGGAAGGGATGTGATCCATCATTGTTCGAGTCATTTTTAAATGGCATCGAGGTCTCCGTGAAGACACACTATGTTCTTTGTGGAGTTATTTATGAAAATTTCAATTTCATAACGTTGTGATGGTCACGCTTGGCTTAAGCAAACTTGCTCGATCTAATGTAGACGTTTTGATATCTTGCCAAGTCGATTCAGTACTTCACTGAACTCTTGAACTATTCAAGGTCAAGTTTTTTCACATTTGATGAATATAGCCATATTCTTTCAAATTCTTTGTGAGACGTTGAAGTAAATGCATCCTCTTTAGCTTTCAGAGTCAATTGTCTATACCAAGAACAATAGCACTTTACTTTGTCGGTTTTAATAAGTAAGACTTTCTTGTCTTAGAACGATTCAGAATAGATCAACTATCAAGAGCCTATCTAATAGAGCCTTGAGTACGTTCTTGTCAATGTGACATTGCTAAAGATGTTCGGAACGCAAATCATGCCCATGACTTTGAGCTTTTGCTAGTTTATCATGTTTTCTTTATAATCAAGCATTCTTGACTCATGGTTTAGACAACTATGCCATTCAAATAAATTTGCAACTATTGCTCATTTCTTTGAATGAGAGTCTTTCCGTGTGTAAACGGATCAATTGCTGATTATAGACTTTAATAACTATTTATTTGTTCCAGCCTTAGCTTCAAGGTCTTTAAACAAAGCATACGACCTTACAACTGATGTAGCACCACTTGCTTCATTCTTACTTGTCAGTCGATAACTTAGCTTATTTTCAATAGTTTGAGGTCACTTTCCAAGTGGAACACTCAAGCAGTATCCGATACTTGTGAAGATAACGAATTGCTAAGTTAACTACAATAATATGAACTCATGGTTTGAAATGGAATCTTATTCCTTTTCTTCGTTCCTCGTTTCCTATATTTCTTATCATACGTTATCTCATAATCTTTTAACCATTTCTTTAAGAGTCTTTGACTTTTATACTTTATTAGGCATAATTAAGCATCTAATTCGCCGTAAAACAAAGTTTCATTTTTTCCTTTAATTCACGCTTGAATTACTACATAATGAGTCCTACTCATCTATATATTAAGCGAAAAGATATGTTGGTTGTCAACATTGACAATTTGAGTTTGCAACTCAATACTTCATGTTTTATCTAAACTACCAAGTATTTTGAATACATGATGTCCAACCGTCCATAAAAGTCATTTATGAGAATTGTATTTTAGAAATGCTGTATTTCTTTGAGAACCATTCTCAAAGATTTCCTTTACCAATCATGGAAAGCAATACAGTTTGATTTGGAATTCTACAAATATAAGTGCAAAGTATAACCATTTATCAAGTAAATAACATAATAAGTTTGAAAATGAAAAGGTATTCATGCAAATCTACAATCTTATTAAACGTCTTATCCACGCATTAAAATTGTCCCCATTTGGCGAGAATAAGTCGATTCCAAGATCCAAAGAAACAAAGAGTGGTTAAGCATGATTTGGCTTGTCTTAAGACTCGATCTCATGAGGTAAGCAACGCTTTGCTAATGGCTCCAAGCCACTCTTGGTTGAATAAATCGTCGCATCTAATGCTCTTTCAACAATTTATTCACTTTGCCACGACATGTTAGGACTCCATCACTCATATCGTTGAGTACAATCAAAACCAACTTGCATGCACGGTATGCCTTACGTTCCTTGGAGAAGTAGTGATACCTCGCGTTGGCGTAGCCCACCATTACCCTCGTTCGGTTGGTAAGTGTTGTTTTGGAATGGCAAGTTTTACTCAATATTTAGGGACCTAGGGTTTCTATGTTGGTTGATTTAAGTGAACTTAATTAATCATCACAACATTCGAAATCCTAAACATGCATCTAATCGTATAATTCATATACATACATAGATATATTTATCGAAAAAACATAAATATAGATGCATTTGGCAACTAGCATGACCCCTTGAGATCTTCAAATATTTAAAAGGTATTCATTTGCAACTTCATGGCTTCGTCTTCCAAGAACCTCCATCTTTTAAGACTTGACCATAATTAAATGCATCTACTAGTATCTACGATTGGACTAATTTAAATATTAAGGTACAAAAATACTCAACGGTACGCAGACCGTATTTAGATTTACAAAAATACATCACGGATCGCAGTCCGTATTTTCTATCCTAATCGGGCCCCACTAGTTGCCATTTCATAAAATCTGAGAGAGAATATACATTCCATTAATCCATTCACTATTTGTTAATGGCCCATGCATTTTACAACGATAAACAAGTAACAATGCATAAACACGCGAGAACTAGTAACTAATCTAGGTGGTTAATCCAATTAACATGCCTAATTAAAACTAGTAAAGTTGTTTAAACCGGTTATGTAAATAAGCGCAATTAATATTTGAAGCTCCCACTAAATTTTGCATCCAACTCAATTAGTCCAATTAATTAAGCTAGTAAAACCCAAATTTGTCAAAATAAATTTTGCCAATGCCGCTCAACACCTGAGGCCTAGCCTCCAAAATTAATTAAAATAATTAAAACCAAATTAGATTAATAAAATAATTAAACGACAATTTAAGCAAAAATTACGTAGTCTAAAATGTCAAAGTGCCTAGCACTAAGACATGGAGTGCTCACATCCCGCACAACCGTTTGATGCTCAATGAACGTGGGAGTGGGCCCGATGTCGCTAAGCGTTACACCACCCACATCAGCGAACTTTCACACATCAATAACGTGGCCCTTGATGGCCAAGTTGTACGAACTCATTGCACTACATTGCTTCGCAAGCAACGTCTATGCATATTCCCCTTTACACGACATATGCACCAAGCCCAAGCACACCATGCTCATGCGCGCCACAGCAGCCCATACACGGCGCACCACAACACGCACCATCAAGGCAGCGTGTTGTTGCTATGCGGTCGTGCGCACCTAGCCACGACTTGGCTGCACGCAACCTCAAGGCAGCCCCTTGGCAGCCACATGCGGGCTGCTATGCAACCCGACTAGCCAAGGGTGCTTATGCCTTGATTTGCATGCCATAGCCACGGGACTTTGATCCCAAAATTTTCCGTGACATTATAATTAATTCTAAATTAATTTTAGAACTAATTTATTGAGAAAAATGAAAAATTTAAACAAGTCTAACTTAAAATAAAATTTTTAAAGTGCATCTAACCAAAATAATTCCCTAGAACCATTCTTTAATTAAATTAGTTTAACTTGGTGCAACAAAAATAATAGGGCAATTACTCACTAATAATTTAATTAGTTTTAATTAATCTTGAGTTTTTGACAAAATAAGAGAGAGTTGGAAAAATGAACATAAGTTCAATAAAGATTCCAACTTTAATACTTGTGAATCCTTGAAAAATTATAACTTCCAATGTGAAGATAAACAATTTTCTATCACAAAGTTTCAAACTTTATGATTCCAATCAACTAAAAAATGATTAAATCAACAAAGTTTAACAAAAATTTATGGAATTTAGTAACATAAAGTTTCAATCACTTAACATAATTAAAGATTGAATCTTTAGTACTTGGAAGCCTCAAAGAACAACAATTTCACACTTAATGCAATTAGTTTGCAATTATGTGAAAAATAAAACCAAGCTTTCAAACACAAATTACCACCAAGTAATTATGCCTAAAGAGGTTTAAAATTGTATATAAAATATGTATTGAACCAATTACATAACCACCATAAATATGCAATTAATTTTCAAGGTTAGAAAACTTAAATTTTTTCGTAAAAACAAAAAATCCCTCGAAAAGTGCATTTATGGTCGTTTTTTGGCTAAAAACCGAGTTCTTAAAGGGTTAAACCATTTCCAAAACGCCTTTTCCACCCAAAATTCACTATTTTTGGGTCGAAATCTGGGTTCGGGAGCTGAAGTCAACTCTAATACGAGATTAAAATAGATAATACGAGCTACTAATCTAATTAGCAACTTAAACCAGAAAAAATTAAGCCATAAAAATATCTTGAAAAATATTATGATTTTAAAAATAAACGAGTGAGACTCCGATACTACTGTTGGGGTTTGGTGAGTCCAACTCACCGCGGAAATAAACCCAAAACCAAGACCGCACTTACAATAAATAAAACCATAAACATAAATAAATTAATCGCAAGATTAAGACAAGATAATTACCTTTGGAGTGTGCTTCGCCCAAACGGAAGGGGCTCTTACTTCGAAAGCTAGCCTCGAAAATATGATAACATCCAACAATAGTCCACCCACAACTCGACCACCCGGTCCAATGCCTTCGAGTTAGCAAGGCCCGACCAAAACCCGAGTGATTGGTGAGTTCAAAGGTTTTCACAACGGTGATCCCTTTTTCAACTCTCACTCAAGTGATTTTCTCAATACCCCAACTTGGGTATTTATAGGAAAAATAAGAGAGTGAAAAGCTCTCCCATTAATGTGGGAGAATTTAATTTTTCCATTTTATTTTAAAGCTAATAATAAAGGAAAAATTAGAAAAAATAATCACAACTTTCAACAATTTTGGTGGAATAATCCCAACTTTTATTTATTCTGGAATAATCCGAACTTTGGAGGGTCTTCTTTTTCTTCAATCCCAAATACCGGTTACCGGTTGAATGGGTTATTTATTTATTTTTTTAATTAAAGTGGCACGTGTCACAAATCAATTGGCTAAAAAAATTTAAAAAAAACAAAAAAAAAACAAATTAAGAACAAAACCCACCAGCCAAAGCCCAACCACCTAGCCAATCCGGCAACCGCCCATGCCAGCCACCTACATCGCCAGACCTCCGGCCTTCCCCCACCCCTAGAGTCGTCGCTCCGAGCCAAACCACCATCCCCTCCCCCGAAACTCCAACGCCACCAATCAAACCTCCAAAAACCACCAGCCCACTCTCGAAAACCCCAAAAACCACCCATCCCAACTCTCAAAATTCCCTCAAAGACACCAGCCCACTCCCGAAAACTACCAAAAACCACCCCCTTCGCCACTGATTCCCCCTCCCCCTTGCGCCACTGATTCCTCCTCCCTCTCTTTTTCGTTTTCCGGTGACACTTAAAACCCTTGAAAATCTCTTCCTCCACTCGAAACACCCTTAAAACCACCTCCCTCACTCTCGAAAACAACCAAAAACGCCTCCACCACCATTGAAAACCCTAGCCGCAAGGGTTTCTAGGTGGTGGGAGCAGCGATCTGGGATTTGTGAAAGTGGGGAAGGGTTTCATAGGTTGTTTCGTAGGGGAATGGGGGTGGAGGTCGAGGTGGGTCGCAACAACACCAGGGGTTTGGGGGGTAATGGCGCACTGTTAGGGCAAGGGAAGGGATGGGTACGAGCGGCCGGCAGTGGCAGGTGGTGGTGGTGGGGGGGAGGGTTATGGTGTTCAGATAGATATAAGGGTTTCTAAGTTTTTTTTAAAAAAAATTATTTTTTTCTTTTTTCTTTTTTAGGACAAATTGCAGCTTGACACATGACACATAACCAGCTATAAAAAGTCATTGACTTTCGTTGACCGGTTTGGGATTGAAGAAAAATAAGACCCCCTAAAGTTCGGATTATTCCAGAATAAATGAAAGTTGGGATTTTTCCACCAAAATTGATGAAAGTTGGGATTATTTTTTCTAATTTTTCCTATAATAAATCAACAAGTGGCAAGCTCATGTGAGAGGTTAGGTGAGGACCATTTGGAGGAGGGGGGACCAAACTTGCTCCCCACTCTCTCCCTCACCTTGCGCCACTTAGCAACTCCAACTTAGGCACCTAAGTGGGCTTCCAATTTTGCTGCTGCCCTTCTCTCGGCCCAGCCTTCCCCGCAACACAAATGCGGGCTGCTCGCATTCTCTCGGCCAACACCCATGCACTTGCGTGCGGGCTGCTGCTGCCGAGAGCTACTACTAGCATGCCGCGCACCTAGTGCGGGCTGCTAGCTGCAGCATGCTAGCACGCCACGCACTAGGTGCGGGCTGCTAGCTCGGCTATACCCCCTAGTTCTCGGTGCTCCGATGCTAGGTGTATCTTGGTCTTTGTTGATTTATTATTATTTCATGTCTCGTCTTTTACCATTTTTGACTCGACTTCCGACGTTCGGTTTCGACGCTCTAAGCTCGAATTCCCGACGTCTAAATATTCATTACTCGATTGACTTATTAATTAATTCAAAATTAATTCATCGCTTCGGTTCGTTAGTTGCTTGGGTGTGACCCGAAGGGTTCAGTCAAGATTAAGCTGTAATATTAATTATGCATTAATATTACTGATCGGAAGCGGCCTCCACCTAGGCATTCTGATCACTTGACCTTACTGAATATATTAGCTTTCTACTAATTCTTAACCCACTAGCGGAATAGTACACTTGTTCGAAGGACACCATTCCTTTTAGCATGGACATTCTAGTTCTGTATACGCCTGCACAAGGTGGAAAGCGCTATATTCTTGTGGCTGTGGACTAATTCACCAAGTGGGTGGATGTAGAGGCGGTCAAAGGCATCAAGACAAAGGATGTCATCTCCTTCATTTGGAAGAACATTATCACCCGGTTTGGGGTGCCTATGTTTATGGTATTTGATAATGGACCTCAGTTTGAGACACCTCAACTTAAAACTTGGTTGGGAGATCAAGGGATCTCATAATGTTTTGCATCAGTCGGCCGACCCCAAGCAAACGACTAAGTTGAAGCCTTCAACAAACTCATCTCATACAGTATCAAAAAGAAAATTGAAAGAGCCGGTGCTTTATGGGCTGAAGAGTTAATTCATGTCATATGGGCCATCCGGACAACTGAAAAAAGGGCAACCGGTGAAACCCCATTTCTTTTACGGTACTGAAGTCGCCTTGCCCATTGAGCATTATGAGCCGACTCTTCGAGTCATGCTATACGATGAAGAGGCAAACTCGGAGGCTATGCGGCTAGCATTGGAATCACTCCCGGAGCGCAGGGGCAATGTCGCCTTGCGTCATTAGATTTACCGTTTGAGAATGACTCATGCCTACAACAAGAGAGTGCACAAACAACCCTTAAAAGTTGGGGACTTTGTGTTACGAAAAATGGAGGCAACCGGTAGGGCCAATGAGCAAGGAAAGCTAAATCCTAATTGGGAAGGACCTTACCGGATCTATGAAGAAGTAAGAAGCGGCACATACCGGTTGGAAACTCCAGACGGCAGGCGACTGCCTAGAACTTGTAATGTAGATAACTCGAAAAAGCACTACTTCTAAGACTTGTAAATTTTTGTAAATAAAAAGCATATCAATGCAAAAGTTGCTTTTCGTTTTCAATATTAATTTAATTGCTTTGTATATATACATGCGCAACAATATACTACCGTCTGTTGAGAAAACAGACAGTCTATTGAATAAATAAGCTAGGTTAAAAACTTAGCGGCTAACTTGATATTTGAATTGGTGAACCATCATATGTGCAATGCATAGACGACCCCTATAATGAATAAACTAAGCTAAGTTAAAAAGCTTAGTAGCTAAAATGATATTTAAATCGAGGCCAATGGCCGGATGAAAACTTATTTTATAAATTCGTCTACTCCAATTTAGTAAGGCGTCCAGCGACGCCCCTCCAGGTGTTATCGTCGCTTAGGGCATTCTATCGTTTGCTTTTCCAGCATATGCAGACATCAAAGATTGAACGACCAAATTGGTCAACTCATAGTTGTCTGACCAAAATAGTCTAGAAGAATGATTAAGTTTAAAACCAGATGTCAAGTGACATCAGCCGGTTAATTACTAAAGTTATCTATTAGGCTATTCAACGAAATTGTACCAGTCACCCCAATGGGGCAGATGAACCAGGTGCAATGGATTGCAGGTATCCTAGACGACCTTTAAGCTGTCTGGGGTCCATCAGACCGGCGGACAATATGTTCCTTGTTCCATTAACTGCCAGGCGGCAATTTCCCGTCTGGCTCATAAAGAAGTTATATGCGAATACCTGATTGGGTAAACGGATGTCGTTGACGGCAGTGTACTTGGTTTGGGGCAATCACTACTGTGATTGATTGACTTAGGAATATTCCATACTCTTCAAAGTATCAAACATTCCAAAATCAATTAATCAATGAAGTGCTAAAACTAACAACACAATCGCTAGGGGAAAGAGTGGCCAGTATACTATCTGAATTGCCGCATGCTTTAAAAAGTTAGGAAAAAATTCAAAAATTGAAACAAAATAGCAAATTCATCAAATTGACTCAGTCAGCAAATTTCATTCAAAACCGGTTAAAACCGGATAATATTGTTAACTAGATATACTTCCGGGATAAGAGAAAGTATAATTGTTACCCGACCCCTCAGTCAGTAAAACCACAGAAATACTCGGCACGCAGGCCGAAAAAAGACTGGTTGGCATACTGCCTCTAAAATAAAAAGGGAAGAAGCTGAATCACGGCTACTAGGTCTACTCCGGCTGGTTCTGACCTGTTGGGAGGCTTGTTTTAATTTGAGCATCCGAAACGTGACCATCTTGGACTTGATCATCTTGATCTTCATTAGTTTGAATCTTACATCCTGGTCCACAATCGACTCCTCCTCTCCATCACAAACCTCGTAGCCTTCTTCAAGGGCCCATGTCTTTAAGGGAGGCAGGGCCTGCTCGTTGATCTGCTGTGCGTCATACACCTAAGTGGCGTAATCTTATCGAAGTTTAAGCACATCAAAATCAACCTTAGGATGGAGCAGACCCCATGTGATGCACAGCCGGACTTCACTGTCCCGCTCGTTCTCCGCAACCAGCCGCTTCTGCTCTTGAGCAATCTCTTCCCTGTGTTTATTCCTTATTTGGATGAGTTCGACCCCCAGGCAGCTGGCGTCTGCTTTTTGCTGGGTGTTCTTTGTGTCAGCTCCCTTTAAGGCCTTGAGGTTTGAATGGGCAGTCTTCAGCTCCTTCTCAAGCTTGGCCACCCGATCATTTGCGGTGTCATTAGAAACCGTCAAATTCTTTATCAGCTCCTCTTGTTTCAACTCTACTGCTTTAATTTCAACATCACATTGTATTTTACTGTGTTCAGTAGAGTTGAGAGCTTGAACAACCCTCTATTTAGCGTCTTTTACCTCTTCTCCATTCCGTCTGAAGGGGACCCTAAGCCCGTCTACCCTCAGCATTGCCTGAAAAGGTGGGATCTAACAGTTAATATGGAGAGTTAAAATCTTTAAAAAGATGAGGTTCAAAGTAAAAATTACCTCCGGCAGCAGGCCCTGGATTCGTTGAAGACCATGGCCTGCACATCCGGCATAAAGTGTTTCTCTGTCCGAGTGAGTGTTCGCACCATCCTCTTAGCAAACACCTGCATGTTAGGCGAAGTTGAGGGAGTATCTGCACCAAAAGAAGTACTTAGTGAGAAAATAGCATAGGCGGCACCCGACTAATGCCGGCTGCTCATCGAACCTTCAAGCTGATTGACCTAAGTCTTGACTTTCATATAATCAATCGACTAGAGGAGTTTGACTCGTGTCTTACCTTGGATGCGGGGCTGAGGAGACTTTCCTTCAGCCGCTACAGTGCCGACTACAACAGTGAGTGGCTTGCCACTATTTGATGCCGTAAAGACATCCTGCTGTTTCACAGCAAATCGCCCTGAGCTTTCGTCGCAGGCGGGCTTTTACCCCCGGTTGTAGGACGATCTGGATTAGTTGAAGAGAAAGTAGAAGGATTTTTTCTCCTCGTCTTAGACGGAGTTTTGGCCAGCACTTTCCCTGGCCGCTTGAACAATTTGGTGGTGAAGCGGGGGATTGACTTGATTCCGCCCTGCAAATAACAAAAACGGAATTACAAATAGAAATTTATGAGATGAATGAAAGGGGTACAACCGGGAAAGTTTGAGTCTAGTAGGCGGCTCACCCCTCCCTTTTTGGCTTCCTTGGCTTCTAAGGATGCCTTCTTCTCTAGAAACTGCCCTTTCCTCAGTTGGGCAACCGACTTAACAGACATCATTTCTTAAGGAACCATGTTCTCCCCTTCTTCTACATAAACAAAGAAAACAATTAGTCAAAAGATTAACAAAAGCAAGTAAGCATCAATACGGACGGTAAATTGCTGAGTGTGTTATAATTCTACTCCGCTTGAACATGGTGCTAAGTCCACAAGCGGAGAGGAAGGCCTCGTTCTTAAAAAAGTCCAGGTTCTTAGGGAGGATTATTTGAGTCCCATCTTGTAAGGGCGCAGTAGTTGTCTTAAAAAAGTCCAGCTCCATAATCTGCTCGTAAGCCTTAGAAGACATCCGGGGCAGGGTGCACTTCTTCCCGAGCAGCGCTATATCTTGATTGTACCGGTGAAGGAACCGGTTGTGCCTTAGAGTTGGAGAGAAGATCATATAAAATCTATCCTTCCAACCCGACCATTTGGATTGTTTGTCCAAGGTCATTAAATATGCCGGCTCATATAATGCATATGGGCAAACACAGCAAAGCTAGGCTCTATGTTCTAAAAATCGCAAGAAGGAATATAGCCAAGAATGTTTAGCCACGAGTTTGGGGTAAGCTGTCAGACACCCAAGTCATACCCCTTCAAAATCCTTTTAATCCCTTTATGAAGGGGAAAGTGGAGGCCGGCTTTAATTACGGCTTCATAGCAGCCGAAACAGCTGTTGGCGTTCTCAATATCATCCTCCCAGCAAATCGTTGCCTCAGGCGGAGGAACCTCTATTCTCCATTCCTCTCCTACCTGATGCGCTTCTGGAAAAGCTCTAAAGCTGCTTTGCATAACAGCTAAGTCCCTAGGAAGCATTTTAGTGGTTAAGGGATTTGGCTAAGCCAGCCCTTTAGCCGGTTGCTGATACTCAGCCGCTATATCTTCTTAGTCATAGACCGACGCCTCTGAGTCAGATCTCTCAACGACTTCCTTGTTGCCTGATCCGTCTTCATCAGATCCTAAAGAAGATGCATTGTCTTCGCCGTCTACCCCTTCCAATATCTTGTCATTAGGGGTTAAAGGGGTGCTACCCGGAGAAGAACCCGCCTGCTCTTGCTCTTCCTCCAAATTCTCATATTCCTTGTTTAGGGTAAAAATACCCTAGACATGTGGACCAATGAGAGAGGCCCACGTGTCAAGCCCTGGCAGGTCACCATAGGCCACTCACCAGCTGACACGTGGCAACCTCAGAGAATAATAAGAATTGCGGCCTTCAAAGGCCCAATTCCCGCAAAATCCGCACTTTACGGCGCGGCCCCACAAAACCTAGGTTAGATTGACCTAGGGAGGGGAACTATTCCCAACGACCCTATAAATAGGGAGATATTCCCCCAATTATGGGACACATTGAATCATTTATTACACCCATTTTTTCTCTCATTAGAGAAAAAATGGATCTCAGAATCCGAGAAGATCCCACCTAAATTTCCGCACTTTTTCCTTTCATTCAAGTTCTAACTTGATCTTTGGAGGCGAGCTCCAACCACCCGGAGTCTCCGTTGATTTTGCAGGTACAACTTGAGTCAGACCAGTCTTTGTGCCGTAACTCTCCCGAGGGACAAAAACACCCAAAACATTTGGCGCCGTCTGTGGGGAGAGTACCTCAAGGATGGTTCAAGAGTCTGTACCACCTCCTGACCAGCCGGTTAACCAGCCAGAGGTCTTTACTGACCAAGCGCATTCGTCCCAGAGACACTCTGGAACGGGGTGCAAGCCAGGCGGGTACAAGCAAACCCCCTGGTCAGCCGGAAGGGGAAACCCATACGGCAGATGGATCCGCTCTAGTCACTCGGGACGAACTCATGAAATTCATGACTAGTTTCAAGGGTGAAATCAAGGATCTAATCACTAAGAGGAGGTCTAGCCCAAGCAAGGGACAGTCGGCAAGGAAAACTCCTCCAGAAAGGAGAAAGCCAGTTAGGGACAGGTAGCTGACTCCACATCCAAAGGACAAGGCAGCCGGGACCTTTGACTGGTCCAAAATTCTTCTACCCCAGAGGAATACCAGAAGCACCCGCAGGAGTGAACAACCGATGGGAAACAAAAAATCAACTCCTGATGCTCGGGAAATCATCACCCGTAGGAGGAATTAACAACAGTCGGAGCCAGCCACCACCTCGAGCTTTCCAGACAGCTTTAACAATACATCTGCAGGGAATGCCCAATCCTTGCATGAGAGCCATACAGCGGAATACTGTCCACTCTAGCCCTTACATGATTGGGAATGCACTGTACGTACCGCCTATGGTCTACGGCCCATATTCTCCTCACTTCATGAAGCCGACCCTATTTAGAGGTCAGGCGGCGTACAGCAATGTCCAGCCACTGGACTGCCAGCATTGTCTACTCCGCCTTGGTGAACAACCTTCTGCGTTCACTAGGGAAATAACTGAGGCGGCACAACCTGCTAAGGTTAAAAACGTGTTGGTAGGTACTTATGATGGTACCTCCAACCCGGAAGACCACCTCATGGCATACACCAACCTCATGTATTTACAGGGGTTCGACGATGCCACTTGGTGTCGATACTTCCCAGCTACATTAAAGGGCATTGCCCAATAATGGTTTGGCAACTTCCCAGCCAGTACTATTGATAGCTTCAAGAAGCTTGCCTTCTTGTTTGCTTCCAACTTCTCGATGAACATCCCTGCGAAGAAAACAAGTCTTCACTTGAGCACTATTAAGCAGGGAGAGAGAAAAGGGTTACGCTCCTATGTTAGGCGGTTCAATCTAACAAGAATACATCTTCAGGGACTGTCTGACGAGGTAGCTTTCACAAACTTCTTTAAGAATCTGAGAGACAGGTCAACTTTTAAGTTTGACCTTGTCAGAAAGGGGAGCATTCACCCTACAGGCGACCCTAAGGGAGGCGGAAAGCTACATTCAAGCAAACGACCTCTGTTCTCCTGGCAACAAGTCAGACTCCAAGAAGTATGACAAACAGAAAGATAGCCGGACTGCTCAGCCGACAAAGAAAAAAGAAGAGAGCAAGAAGAGAAAAGAAGTTTTGCGGTGGGCGATTCTGACCAGCCGTCCCAGAAGAAAAAGAAAGAGTTTAAACCGTACGTCCCCAAGTACGAGTTTAATAAGGACTACAACTCCATACTCATGGAGATCTAGGACCAACTGTGTCTTGAGAAACCGAATCCAATGAAAAGTTCTTATCAATCAAGGAACAAAAATAAATTATGCCAATACCATGAGGAAGTTGGCCATGACACCAACGACTGCTTAAGCCTTTAACGGGCGTTGGACCGTCTATCTGACAAGGGGATGTTAAATTCCTACATTTCTAAGTCCAAAGGGACTAATAATAAGAACCCGGGGCAATTTTCTAAGACCCCCAAGCCTGCTAGTAGCTCGAAAACTGACAAGTAGCCGGTCTACACTATAGCAGGAGGATTCTCATGCGGTGGCCCAACCATCCGGGGCACCAAGAGCCATATTCAAAAGATGGATAATGATGAAGATGAGCAGGCGTCAGCTTGCTCCACCTTCCAAGACGTTTTGATCACTGAGAAGGACAAGGGAAGCGTCTATCGCTCGCATGATGTCCGGTTGTCATTGAATGTAAGGTCGCCAATTAGTTGGTTGGGCGAATCCTTATTGACATCGGCAGTTCATCGCACATCATTAGTTAGAGGTGCTTGAAGAAGCTAAAGTACAAGCCCAGCAACATGCACCCAGTAAACTACCCCCTGGTTGGCTTTGGAGGGGGATGGTGTACCGAGTTGGTTGGATTGATCTACCCATCCGGCTGGGAGAAAAAAGAGAAGGGCGACACCTGATCGTCAAGTTCTTGGTAGTTGAGGAGCTGACCGGCTATAACATTATTTTAGGCCGTCCAACTCTCAACGAGGCCAAGGCGGTAATCATTCCTTCCCTCATGCTGATCAAGTATGAGAAGGATGACGATTCGGTTGGTTCCCTGAATGGGGATCAAAAGACGGATCGGAAGTGTTATCTCTCAGCCATCAAGTCCACTGTGGCCTCAGACGGCCAAGGACATGAACCAATAGACCTTGACAATGTCAAGGACGTCGACCCACTCCCACTAGCAGCCGGAAAGAAAAGAAAGGCTCATCAGCTGATGGAGGTGAAGAAAGAGAAAAAATAGCAATCACTGACCGGGTGAACGGTCAGATGAGCTCTGTCCCCAGCCGGCTGGTGAGAATATTGATATATCTCTGGATGACAGCCGTCTAGAGCGTACTATTAAGGTGGGGACGGCTGCTGATGCTGAGTTGGGTGGAGATTTGCACCTCCTACTGAAAGAATTTAAAGACATTTTTGCCTTTGAAGTGGAAGAGATGCCAGGCGTCAGCCCGGATCTCGCTGTCCACAAACTCGCCGTGGATCTAAAAAGGAAGCCCATCCGGAAAAAGAAAAGAAATCACGGCGAGGAAAGAAGTCAGGCGGCAGCTGCCGAAGTAAAAAAGCTGCTGGACGCTGGGTTCATTCGGCCATGTAAATTCCCCGACTGGGTGGCGAATGTTGTGTTTGTAAAGAAGCCGAATGGTACCTGGCGTATGTGTGTTGATCACACAAACCTCAACAGGGCATGTCCAAAGGATAGTTATCCGCTTTCAAAGATTGACAGGTTGGTCAACTCTACATCTTGCCATGCCTTTATGAGCTTTATGGATGCCTACTCTGGCTTCCACTAGATACCCCTGTGGAAAAAAGATTAAGAAAAGACGACCTTTATCACTGATCAGGGGTTATTCTGTTATACTGTGATGCCATTTGGCTTGAAGAATTCGCCTGCTACTTTCTAACGGATGATGAATACGGTCTTCATTAATCAAAGTGGGAGGAATGTAGAGGCGTACGTTGATGACATGATAGTTAAATCAAAGCAGCAGACGGATCACCTTGTTGATCTCTGAGAAACCTTCACCACACTCAGGCAGCATAAGGTTATGTTAAACCCTAAGAAATGCTTCTTTGGTGTTGAGTTTGGGAAGTTTCCTGAATTCCTGATTGATCAAAGGGTATAGAGGCTAACCCTAAGAAGATACAGGCGGTGATTGACATGAAGTCACCCCACACTGTCAAGGAGGTACAGAGACTAATCGGTTGCCTGGGAGCATTAGGGAGGTTCCTCAGCCGGTCTGGCGACAAATGCTTTTACTTTTTTCAAGCAATCGCGAAGAAGACTAGATTTGAATGGAAGGGATGATGCTGAGGCGGCCTTTTAGCAATTAAAAGAACACTTGCACTCTTTGCCAAGGCTTGTTAGCTCTTTGCCCAAAGAGACATTGTACATGTACCTAGCCGTCTTAGAACATGCCTTCAGTGGTGTTCTCCTTGCTGAGAGCGACGACATTCAGCTTCAAGTCCATTTCATTAGCCATGTACTCAGAAATGCTGAGCTCCGGTAACCAATGGTTGAAAATTTTGGCCTTGCTCTATGTATAGCATTCAAGAAGCTAAAACCCTACTTCTTGGCACATCCGGTGGTGATCTACACCGATCAACCCCTCAAGCGGCCAATGTCTACCTTGGAGTCCTCCGGCAGAATGTTGAAATGGGTTATTGTAATGCAAAGTCTTGAAATCACTTACAAACCAAGAAAGGCAGTGAAAGGTCAGGCGTTTCCCGATTTCATTGTTGAAATGACATAGCCGGTTCCTCCGGAAAACCTTGCCCAGGTTTGGAAAGTGTATGCAGACGGGAGTTCGACAAAAAACGGCTGTGGTGCAGGAATTATTTATGAGTCACTTGAGGGGGACAAATTTGAATATGCAGTACGGTTCAAGTTTTAGGCCTCAAATAATGAGGCGGAATATGAAGCCATGCTAGCAGGAATCCGCATGTGTAAGGCAGCAGGGGCAACAAAAATTGACGTCTTCTCTGATTCACAGTTGGTCGTAAGCTAATATCAGGGTCAGTATAAAGCTACCCATCCAGCAATGATCAAATACCTCCAGGCAGTCAAAGAAGAGGTTAGGACACTTGAAGAGTTTCATCTAAGTCAAGTGTCCAGGTCTGGCAACAACCAGGCGGATGCCTTGTCCAAATTGGCATCTTCTGCCTGCTATGACACGCCTCGGTCAGTCTTTTGGGAAGTTCTTGAAAAAAGAAGCATATATGAAGAGCCCATTGGAATCCTTGACCGAAGCTCTACCTGGAAGGATGGCCTCCAAGCTTCTCTCACAGACGACACGCTCCCGGATTCACCACAAGATGCAGCCGTAAAAAAGAAACGAGCTGTAAACTTCGAGATGAGAAATGGAGAACTCTTCAAAGCAGGGTTTTTGAAACCTCTTCTGAAGTGTGTTACCCCAGAAAAGGGGAAGGAATTTCTCGAAGAATTGCATGCGGGATATTACGCCTCCCATATACGCGGCAAATCCTTAGCCGTTAGGGCAAGGCGGCAGGGTTATTTTTGGCCCACCCTTGAGTCAGACGCTAAAGAGATGGTGAAAAAATGTGACAAGTGCCAAAAATTTGTCAAGCTCATTCATCGTCTGGCTACTGACCTAACAGCAACCCACAGCCCAGTGTTGTTTGCTAAATGGGACATGGACATTTTAGGTCCTTACACGTCAGCACCAGTCGGTAAAAGATATATTCTGCCAAGTGGGTGGAGTCGGAGGCGGTCAAAAACATCAAGACAAAGGATGTCATCTCTTTCATATGGAAGAACATCATCACCCGATTTGGGGTACCTATGTCTATGGTGTTTGATAATGGCCCTCAATTTGAAACGCCACAACTGAAAACCTGGTTGGGAGATCAAGGGATCTTATATTATTTTGAATCAGTAGGCCGACCCCAAGAAAACGGTCAAGTTGAAGCCTTCAACAAACTCATCTCAGACGGCATCAAGAAGAAAACCGAAAGAACCGGTGGCTTACGGACAGAAGAATAAATTCATGTCCTATGGGCCATCCGGACAACTGCGAAAAGGGCAACCAGTTAAACCCCATTTCTCATGGTATACGGTGTTGAAGCCATCTTGCCCATCGAGCATTATGAGCCGACTCTACGAGTCATGCTTTACAATGAAGAAGCAAACTGAGAGGCCATGCGGCTAGCATTAGACTCACTCCCGGAACGCAGGGGCAATGCTACCTTGCTACATGAGATTTAACGTCTGAGAATGACTCGTGCCTATAACAAGAGAGTGCATAAACGATCCTTGAAAGTTGGGGACTTTGTGTTACGAAAAATGGAGGCAACTAGTAGGGTCAATGAGCTTGGAAAGCTAACTCCTAATTGGGAAGGCCCCTACCGGATCTATGATGAAAGTAGCAATGGCACCTACTGCCTGGAAAATCCAGATGGCAGACGCTTGCCTAGAACTTAGAATTTAGATAACTTAAAAAGGTACAACTTCCGAGGGTTGTAAATTTTTTGTAAACAAGAAGTCTATCAATGAAAAGTTGCTTTTTGTTTCAATTACATTACTATTTTTGTTTTTACGCCGTCTAGGCAATGCATAGACGGGCTTTTAATGTTTACTTTAAAAAGTTAAGTTTGAAACTTGACACCATAACAAACTAAGCACAAAAAGCCTTAGTGGCTACACAACCAGTCTTCATTAAGACGTGAAGCCTGAAAGGAATGGTGTCCTTTAAACAAGTGTATTATTCTGATGGCGGGTTCAGAATTATTAGAAAGCTAATATATTCAGTAAGGTCAAGAGATCGGAATGCCTGGGTGGAGGCCGCTTCCGATCAATAATATTAATATAATTAATATTACAGCTTAATCTTGACTGAACCCTTCGGGTCACACCCAAGCAAAATATACGAACCGACTTGACGAATTAATTCGGAAGAAATTCATTCGTCGCCCGAGTGTTAAATATTTAGACGTCCGAAATTCGAGCTTAGAGCGTCGAAACCGAGCGTCGGAAGTCAAGTCAAAAATAATAAAAAGACGAGACGACAAATTAGTAATAAATAAACAATGACCAAAATACTCCTAGCATCGGAATCCCAAGTGCTAGGGGATTAGCCGAGCTAGCAGCCCGCACCATGTGCGAGACATGCTAGTGAGGCGTGGCTAGCAGCCCGCACCATGTGCGAGGCATGCTAGCACAGCACGGCCAGCAGCCCGCAAGTAGTGCATGACGTGCTGGGGTGCGTTGCTACTAGCAGCCCGCACATGTGCGTGGCTAGCTAGCAGCGCCCTCGGCATCAACAGCCCGCACTGATGTGCGTGGGCGTGCTGGGCCGAGCTGGCAGCAGCTAGCAGCCCGCACGGTGCGAGGCTAGCTGGGTCGTGGGCCTAGGTCGGTAGAAAGGGGAAGCTAGTAAGTATGCTTGCTTTTTGGTGTGGACAAGTGTCACAAGGAGAGGAAGGAGTGGGGAGCAAGTATGGTCCCCTCCTCTCCAAGTGGTCCATACTCCTCTTTACATATGACTAGGACACTTGTTGATTTATTACTTGCTTATATATTTAATTTAATTTAGCTTTAAATTAATTTGTGGAATTTCATGAATCTCACATTGATGGGATAGAAATTCCCACTCATATTTTCCTCTATAAATACCAACCTTGGGATTTGGAGTAAATTGCTTGAGTGGGAGTTAGAAAGAGCATTTCATATTTTGGAAAAAAGTCTTAAACTCCATTAACACTTGGGTTTTGGTCGGACCTTGCTAACTCCAAGGTAGCGGACCTAAAAAGTCGTGTTCGTCCTTTGTGAGTGTATACGGTTGGAGGCACGACATTTGCGGTGCTCAAGGCTTTCAAGTAAGAGCCCGTTTTGAGAGGGCGAAGCTCGCTTCAAGGGTATGATTCGTTCTTCCTTTTCTTTTGTTTACTTATTTATGCTTTATGGTTTTATTAATTACGAGTGGTTCCTTGGGTCAGGGTTGTTTCGCGGTGAGTCAGACTCACCAAACCCCAACAGCGGTATCGGAGTCCCGCTCGTTTATTTTTATAATCATGTTTTTCAAGGTTTATTTTGGCTTATTTTTCTGGTTTAAGTTGCTAATTAGATTAGTAGCTCAGTTTTATTTATTTTAATCCCGTTTTTAATGTCGAATTTGCCTAAAACCCAGATTTTCGCCCAAAAATAGTGAATTTTGGGTGGAAAAGGTGTTCTGGAAAGGTTTTTCCCTTTTGGAACTGTGATTTTAGCCAAATTATGACCAGAAATGCCTTTTTCGAGGGATTTTTCGTTTTGGACGAAAATTTTTAAGTCTTTTCTAACCTTGAAATTAATGGCATAACTTGTTGATTATGTGGTTGATTATTTGCATTATATTTTGCTTTTTTAAGTCCCCTTGAAGCACACTTACTTGGTAGTATTTGATGCTTAAAGGTTGATTTATTTTCACATAATTGCAAACTAATTGCTTTTTAGTGTGAAATTTTTTGTTTTGAGGCTTCCTAAGTATCAAAGATTCAATCTTTATTTGTGATAAGTGATTGAAAATTTAAAAACCACTAAATTCCATGCTATTTTGTGTTAAACTTTGTTGTTTTAATCATTTTTAGATGATTGGAAACATAAAGTTTCAATTTTTGTGATAGAAATTTGGTTATCTTCATGTTGAAAGATATAATTTTCAAGGATTCACAAAATTTAGATGTTGGAATTTTCATTTGAACATTAAAGTTCATATTTTTCCAACTTCCCCTTACTTTGTCAAATTCTCAACTTTAATTTAAATTGATTAAATTAAAAGTGAGAAATTGCCGCAACTTTGTTATTGCACCAAGGTAAACCAATTTAATTGAGAATGGTCTTGGAATTATTTTGGTTATTTGCACTTTGAAATTTTATTAAGTTGGACTTGTTTAAAATTTATTCATTTTTGCTCCTTAAGTTAGTTCTAAAATTAATTTAGAATTAATTAATTATGTCTCGCGAAATGGGATCAAATCCCGAGGCCATGGCACGCAAAACGAGGCAAAGAACCACACTTGGCTAGCCGGGCTGCATAGCAGCCCACATGTGGCTGCCAAGGTGGCTGCCCCGCCTTGCGTGCGGCCATACACGCGGCAGCAGCCACGCACCAGCAGCCATGGCTGTGCGTGCGCGTGCGTGCGACATTGGAAGCAGCTCAAGGCTGCTTGCCGCGGGCCGTGTGTGCGAAGCTTTTGTGTGTGTATGTGCTTGGTGCAGTGAGGTGAATAGCCGTAGTATGCTTGGTTTGCATGAGCCGCGATTATTCGAGTTTCCTTGGTAAAACGCTTAAAGCGAAAGCCACTTGAAATGCGGTTGGCTTAATATTGCTTATTTTGCCGTTTTATTTATTTTAATTAATTTTGTTTATTTTAATTAAAATTTTGGGAGGCTAGGCCTCGGTTTTGAGCAGCATTGGCAAAATTTTATTTTGACAAGTTTGGGTGCTACCGACTTAATTAATTGGATTAATTAAGGGAAATGCAGAATTTAGTGGGAGTTTCAATTATTAATGACGTCAATTACATAATCAGTTAAACAACTTTGACTAGTTTTTTAAATTAGGCGTGTTAATCGGATTAACCACCTAGATTAGTTACTAGTGCACGGGTTGTTTAAATTTATTTTACTTGTTTGATATTGTAAATTGCATGGGCCATTCACAAATAGTGAATGGATGAATGGAATATATATTCTCTCTCACATGTTTTATGAAATGGCAACTAGTGGGAACCGATTAGGATAGAAAATACGGACTACGTGCCGTTATGTATTTTTGTAAATCTAAATACGGTCTACGCACCGTTAAGTATTTTTGTACCTTAATATTTAGATTATTCCTAGTCGTAGACACTAGTATTTGCATAGTTTGGTTAAGTCTTGAAGACGGCATATCTTGGAAGACAAAGCCTTGAATTGCAAATGAAGACCTTTTGATGATTTGAAGAATTCAAGGGGTCATGCTAGTTTCCAATATGCATCTATAATTTCGCTTTATATTTTATGCTTATATATACATGTGAATTATTCGTTAGATGCATGTTTAGGTTTTCTTTATGTTGCGATGATCAGTTAAGTTCACTTAAATCAACCAACATAGAAATCCTAGGTCCCTAATAATATTGAGTCAAATTTGCCTTTCAAAAACAACACTTACCAACCGAATGAGGGTGATGGTAGGCTACGCCAAAGCGAGGTGCCATCACTTCTCCAAGGCTCATAAGGCACACCGGGTGTGCACGTTGGTTTTGGTTTAACTCATCGGTATGACTGAGGAGTCCTCACATACCGTGGCAAAAGAGATACATCGTCAAAGATGCATTAAATTAGATGCAACGATTATCTAACCAAGAGTGGCTTAGAGCCATTAGCAAGGCAATGCTTACCTTAGAAGATTGAGTGTTAAGACAAGCCAAAGCATGCTTAACCACTCTTTGTTTCTTCGGATCTTGGAATCGCCTTATTTTCGCCAAATAGGGACAATTTTTATGCGTAAATAAGACGTTTAATAAGATTGAAGTTTGCATGAATGCTATAAAATTTCAAACTTATTATGTTCTTGATAAATGGTTATACTTTGCACTTATATTTATAGTATTCTAAATAAAATAATATTGTTTCCATGATTGGTAAAGGAAATCCTTGAGAATAGTTCTCAAAGACAGGAAAAGCATTTCTAAAATACAATTCTCATAAATGACTTTTATAACTAAGTCCGAAAGGACGGTTGGACATCATGTATTCAAAATACTAGGTAGTTTTGATAAAACATGAGGTATTGAGTTGCAAACTCAAGATTGTCAATGTTTGACAACCAATGTATCTTTTCACATCATACACAATTGAGTAGGACTCATTGATGTAGTAATTCGAGTAAGAATTAATGGAAAAGATGGAACTTTGTTTTACGGCGCCCTAGGTGCTTGATTATTCCTAACAAAGTATAAGAGTCAAGGTACTTAAAGAAATAATTCTTAAAGTAAGATTTTGAGATATTGTATGATAAAAAATATAGGAAAGAAGGAATAAAGAAAAGGAATTAGATTCCATTTCAACTCATGAGTTCATGTTATTGTAGTTAACTTAGCAATTCGTTATCTTCACAAGTATCGGATATTGCTTGAGTGTTCCACTATGATAGTGACCTCAAACTATTGAAGTTAAGCTAAGTTATCAACTTACAAGCTTAGAATGAAGCAAGAAGAGCTACATCAGTTGTAAGGTCGTATGTTTTGTTTAAAGACCTTTTAAGCCAAAGGCTGGAACAAATAATGGTTATTATGTTCCATAATCAGCAATTGATCCGTTTACACACGGAAAGACTCACATTCAAAGTAATGAGCAATAGTTGCGAGATTTATTTGAATGGCATGGTTATCCAAGCGTTGAGTCAAGAATGCTTGATTATAAACAAACATTTCCCTAACATGATTAACTCACTAAGTTCAAGTCATGGGCTTGATTTGCGTTCCAAACGTCTTTAGCAATGTCATATCGACAAGAACGTACTCAATATTCTATTAGATATGCTCTTAAGAGTTTCTTGATTTGGAATCATTCTAAGACAAGCAAGTCTTTGTTGTTGAAATCGACAAAGCAGAGAGCTATTGTTCTTGATATAGACAATTGACTCCGAAGGCTAAAGAGGATTCAATTACTTCAACGTTTCACAAAGAATTTGAAAGGATATGGCTATATTCATCAAATGTGAACAAACTTGACCTGAGTAGCTCAAGAGTCCAGTGAAGTACAGAATCGACTTGGCAAGATATCAAAACTTCTAGATTAGATCAAGCAATGTTTGCTTGAGCTAAGCGTGACCATCTCAAAGTTATAAATGGAAATTTTCATAAAGAACTCCACAAAGAACATAGTGTGTCCTCACGGAGACCTCGATGTCATTGGAAAATGACTCAAACGATGATGGTTCACCACCCTTCCTATAAAGTTCTTAAAGATTTGCACAAATGACTAATGTTACACTAAACAATATGTCGAAGCTAAGAAAGGACGCCATATTCAGTTATGGATAGAAATAACTTCTAAAAGTCTTTTCAAGTATATGTCTAAGGCTCTTAGTCTCGGTGGGAGTTCACTAGCTCAGTGGGAGCTAAGTAGCTCAGTGGGAGCTAGGTGGCTCAATGGGAGCTGAATGGCTCAATAAAGACTAAAGATAGCTCAAGTGGGAGCTAACTGTTTGTTTCACAACGAACTTTTACCCAAAGACAATATACATGTCTCTTTGTAAGCATTCAAGTGAGACTACGTGCATTACCTCCACATCCTAATTGAGAACATAATGTTTTTTGCTCTAAGTGGTGTCTTTCTAGAAAGTTACACGTTTCCAAAACGACAAGTGGGAGGAAAATGAACTCGATGACCATCGAGCTTAGCAACAAACTAAAACTGAGAATCTCGGAAGACCTTAAAGGACTTCATGAGAATGCTTGATCAAGAATACTCAAAAGGACTTTACAAGTGCCTTAGAATAGAATTCATTACTCACAAAACATTACAAATGTTGGAGTAAGATCAACATGATAAAAGGGCTTTGAAAGCGCCTTAAAACTCAGTGTTTGATGCAATTACCCCGTATAGGTATAGAATTCACCAAAGGCTTGGATTGAATCCTATAAATTTTCTATTAAGTTAGAAATATACCTAATACTTACAAGAAAAGGAATATTGTCTTGTAAGATAGCTACGACAAATCCGAATTTCGAATGATGGTTAGAGGCCATGAAAATCCGAAATAGACTCCATGTTTGAAAATCATGTTTGAAACTTGATTAATTTGCATGAAGGATGAAATATCCATTAATTGCAAATAAGTTTTCAAGGAGAAAACTAACAAATGTGGAAATGTATATGCATACATAGCTAGATTGGTTGAAAAGGATATAATTAATTTCAAGAAGTTGATTTTAATAAAAACCTATTCACCAATCGGAATGCTTAAGTCTTTTCGTGATTGATCTAGCAAAATTGCACATATGAAATATGGCAAAATAGATACCAAAACCGCCTTCCCAAAATAGGATCTTGGAAGTGACTATGGAATAGTCTAAGGGTTTTAAAAATCTAAATAATGCTTGTTTTGAAAGCAAGCACATGGAGTCCGTCATGGGATTAAAGGAAGCATTGCATGAAGGAATTGGAACGTGTTTTCTCATAAAGTTAATAAGAGGATTGACTTATGGAGAAACATAGAAATTCTGATGAACAAGAAGTTTAGTGGGAGCAAAAGTAAAGGTCCAACGAGAAGTTTACGAACTCTATTGTGAAACAACTATCAAATGCTAAATGCTTAGATTTGAAAGTATTTTCGACAATGGACCAAGCTAAAGACGATACTTAGTACATGTTGGGAATTCAGTTCTATGGTATAGACTTAATTAAATGTTTAAATGGGTAAAGGAATTTACCATTTTAAACATGAAGGACTTTGAAAGGCTTTCGACCCATATATGTATGAAGCTAAGTAAATGTTTGAATTAAGTATAAGCTAGGCTAAATACTAAGTCAACCAAGAAAGACTCTAGTAAGAGAATTTCAACCATATCACATAGCGTACATTTTGGCAAGACTCAGTGTAACTGAATGAGCTAAATGTCACATGGATGGAATAGAATTGAGAATCATTCCAGAATTAAATCCATCATGTAAAGTTATGATATGGAATCGTCAGACGACTTACTTGCGTAGAGCATGTGAAGTATGTATATAATACCAGTCGACATTAATCTAAGTATTAGATCATTAGATTATAGTCAAGAACATCCATAGCACTTAAATAAGTAGTTGGATGAGTTCTTGACGCATGGAAACAATTACAACTTGAGTTTTAATGTTGCAAGCACAAACCTTAACAAGGATTAGATCCTTAGCAAAGAAGCCATTTATAAGCACAAGGCAAGAAGTGTCGTGGCTTGAGAATGGTAACATGGATATGCATCCATGTATAATGTGCGGAAACTTAAGATAAATTTCTATGATCGTAAGTGATTTGAGTATTCCAAATCATTGTGAGTCGTTTGGAGTGAAATCAATGCAAGGCATTATCGGAGAGTCTACTAAAACATATGTTGAGAATATTGTTTCCTTAAAGGCAATAATAAGATAAATGCTAAATGGAAAAGTTCGTTATTGAACATTGATGATTATAGGTTGTCAAGTAGAATGTCTCAAATCAAGAAAATGAGTGGGATCCATTGCTTGGACAATAAATCATGAATCACATGTAATCCATTAACACTCTCAAAATTTTATCATCTTATTATGGAAATGGTGGATAATGAAGATGCTAAGGTTTGCAAAGTAATTATAACTAAACCTATGCAATAAGTGAACGACAACATTCATAATTGCATGAAAGAAATCAAGCATATCAAATATGAGTGTGATTTCTATGAATGTTTTATGAAGAGTACTACTCTTAAAACATTTGGGAAAAACCATTTATCATAAGATGAAACATTGTGAAGTTTCATAGTGGAATAAAATATTTCTAAATATTCCACAAAACTATTTAATTGTGGTTCAGAATTAAATAATGAGTCCATTCGATTTTAATAAATATTAAAAATAGGGTATCAAGTCAATGGCTTGGATAAAGAAACACCTATTAAAAGAACATTGAATATTTTAACCGAAAAATATCCCTAATCAAGGTCATATTTTTTGTGGATGATTAATGACCATTTGAGATTAGTGTGTAATATGATTTATAGCACCGTTTCTTGTGCTATGAGGATATAAATCATTTGCACAGGTATTGGTTTAGAACCATATTGGATCGACCTATGAGAATACTTTAAAAGATTTAAAAATCGTCATAAGTATTTTTCTCATTATTACTATCGGAACTCTTTTCCTTGACCATGAGTAGTGGGAGGTCTCTTGTTTGAGTACTAGTCCGCTTTGGTATCCGCCAAACGTCTGTTGTAACTAGGGATTATAACGACATATATCGGACCGCTAGGTCCTCTTAGTAAGAGAAGCTACATTATAAGACTGGAAATGTCCCCCACTAACAATAGGGAACATGTCTTGTTGTTTACAAGGCCTCTCGAAGAGCGAGACTGTGAAAATGCATGGCCGTGCTCAGATGAATTTTAGAAATCATCTGCTTTTTGACAGTGAAACTCGGATTGTGAGAAACACTTCTGGACGTAACAGAGATGATGAGTAATATTACTCTATAGTTCATGAAGAGACATGAAGAGACATAGGAAAGGGGCTATACACTAAATGCACACTTTTCCGGAAGGACAAGTGGGAGATTGAAAGGAATGGTGTCCTTCGAACAAGTGTATTATTCTAATGGCGGGTTCAGAATTATTAGAAAGCTAATATATTCAGTAAGGTCAAGTGATCGAAATGCCTGGGTGGAGGCCGCTTCCGATCAGTAATATTAATATAATTAATATTACAGTTTAATCTTGACTGAACCCTTCGGGTCACACCCAAGCAAAATATACGAACCGACTCAATGAATTAATTCGGAAGAAATTAATTTGTCGCCCGAGTGTTAAATATTTAGACGTCGGAAATTCGAGCTTAGAGCGTCGAAACTGAGCGTCGGAAGTCAAGTCAAAAATAATAAAAAGACCAGACGACAAATTAGTAATAAATCAACAATGACCAAAATACCCCTAGCATTGGAATCCCGAGTGCTAGGGGATAAGCCGAGCTAGCAGCCCACACCATGTCCGAGACATGCTAGCAAGGCGTGGCTAGCAGCCCGCACCATGTGCGAGGCATACTAGCATAGCACGGCCAGCAGCCCGCAAGCAGTGTGTGGCGTGCTAGGGTGCGCTGCTGCTAGCAGCCCGCACATGTGCGTGGCTAGCTAGCAGCACCCTCGACATCAGCAGCCCGCACTGATGTGCGTGGGCGTGCTGGGCCGAGCTAGCAGCCGCTAGCAGCCCGCACGGTGCGAGGCTAGCTGTGCCGTGGGCCTAGGTCGGGTAGAAAGGGGAAGCTAGTAAGTATGCTTGCTTTTTGGTGTGGACAAGTGTCACAAGGAGAGGAAGTAGTGGGGAGCAAGTATGGTCCCCTCCTCTCCAAGTGGTCCATACTCCTCTTTACATATGACTAGGACACACTTTGATTTATTACTTGCTTATATATTTAATTTAATTTAGCTTTAAATTAATTTGTGGAATTTCATGAATCCCACATTGATGGGATAGAAATTCCCACTCATACTTTCCTCTATAAATACCAACCTTGGGATTTGTAGTAAAGTGCTTAAGTGGGAGTTAGAAAGAGCATTCCATATTTTAGAAAAACTCTTAAACTCCATTAACACTTGGGTTTTGGTCGGACCTTGCTAACTCCAAGGTAGCGGACCTAAAAAGTCGTGTTCGTCCTTTGTGGGTGGATACCGTTGGAGGCACGGCATTTGCGGTGCTCAAGGCTTTCAAGTAAGAGCCCGTTTTAAGAGGGCGAAGCTCGCTTCAAGGGTATGATTCGTTCTTCCTTTTCTTGTGTTTACTTATTTATGCTTTATGGTTTTATTAATTACGAGTGGTTCCTTGGGTCGAGGTTGTTTCCGCGATGAGTCGAACTCACCAAACCCCAACAAGGCCTACGGTCGAATGGTTGCTCATTTTACAAAATCACCTGTTCCAGTATGAAACTTGGCGTTCGGCGACACCCTTCTGGGTGCAATTGTCGCAGAGAGCACTCTATAGTTTGCTCTACGTACACATGTAGACGGCAAAGATTGAACGACCTAATTGGTCAACTCATAGCCGTATGACCAGAATAATCTGAAGGACGATTAAGTACACGAGAAGCCGGATGTCCTAAGTACATCAACTGGCTATCGATCGGAAGTTCCTACTTAGGTTATTTATTCCAAATTACACAGGTTTTCTATATGGGGGCAAATGAACTTCGTGTAATGGCTATGCAACCACCCCAGACGGTTATTTACCGCTTGGGTAAGAGGCTGGGAACGCCTGCTTGAATGGCCAATTGTGCACTTGGTTTGGGGCAATCACCATTGTGATTGATTGGCTTATAAAACATCTCATACTCTTCAAAGTATCAAATGTTTCCAAGCCAATCAATCAATTTAAAATGAAACCAACCACACAGCCGTCTAGGGGCAAGAACAACAGGATTACTATCTGCTGCATGCTTTTCATAAGTTAGGCATAATATCAAGTATATATTCAAAATTCAATTCAAAAATTCAAACACAAATGCAATATGTGAAAAACTTACTTAGTCGGAATACTTCATTAATGGAAATAACATAAAGGCCGAATAATATTGTTAACAGGATACACATTCGGTGAAAAGAAAAGAAAAATTGTTAACCTGACTCCATAGTCGGTTAAATAACAAAATTACTCGGCACGCAGGCCAAAAAGAAAGATAAATGGCATACTGTCGCAGAAAGAACGGGTGGCTGGCTCAAAGCTGCTGAGGCTGCTGCTCTGGCTGGTCTTGACCGGTGGGGAGTGCTCCTTCAATTGCATCACTCGCCTGGGATTGATTGGTTGGGGCCTCAGCATTGTCATCAGCCGTTTGGGGCTGGGGGACTTGATTCCCTTGGCCTTCAGCTTGCTCCCCTTCATCATCTGAGACTTCATATCCTAGCACAGCTGCCCAGGTTTTAAATGGAGGCGAAGCTGCCTCTTCCACCACTTAGGCATCATACACCGCAGCGGCATAGTCATACCTAAGTTTGTATATTTCAAACTCTACGTCTGGGTAGAGGAGACTCCAAGCAATCTTCAGGCGGGCCTCATTATCACGCTCATTTTCCTCCACCAGGCGGCTTTGCTCTTTGGCAATCTCATCCCGCTGCTGGTTCCTCAGATTGACTAGCTCCACTCCCAACCGGGTAACGTCTGCCCGGAGTTTTGTGTTCTCCTGATCAGCCCCCTCTAATGCCTTGAGACCATATTGAGCATTTTTCAGTTGTTGCTCAAGGTCATTGTCCCGGTTGTTGACAACATCGTTAGCAGTCGTCAAGTTCCGAATCAGCTCCTCCTGTTTCAACTCTACTACTTTAATCTTTAATTCGCACATATAGTTAGCATATTCAGCAAAGTTGATATTTTAAGTGGCCTTCTTTTTGGCATCATTTACCTCTTTTTTCTTCATCCTAAAGGGGCCCTGTAACCCTTCCACTCTCAGCATTACCTAAAAAAGAGGGGGTCAGTCGAAAAGTTCAATACTTAACAAAATAAAAATAAAAAGCATAGTGTTAAGTTGAGATCGACTTACCTCCGCCAGCTGGCCCATTATCTGGTCAAAAACCTCTACCTGCAGATCAGGCATGGAATTCTTGTCAGACTGGGTGAGGGTCCTCACTATACGCTTTGTAAACCCAGGCAGGTTCGCGCGTCCGATGTAACATCTGCACCATAAGAAGTACTTGGTAAGAGGGATGCAGCATAGTTGGCATTCATTCGTTGCCAGCTGCTAACTGAACCTCCAGAAGGGTCGACCTTAGTCTTGACTCGCATAAAGTCAAGCGGCCAAGGAAGTTCAATGCGATTCTTACCTTGGGTTTGAGTCTGGGGTTTTGGGGCATCACCCTCCCCAGTCGTTGCCGCACCGGCTGCAACATTGGGTGGGTGGCCACACTTCGATGCCGTAGAGGCATCCGAAGTATTCTTTGGACGCTCTGAATTTTCACTCAGAGTCTTAAGCAGTAAGAGTTTTTCCCCCGGTCGTAGGACGATCCAAATTGGCAAAACAGGTTGACTAGGAAGGGTTCTTCCTGGCCGCCTTAGCAGCGGAAGTCTTTTTCAACTCCTCACCCAGCCTCTTAATCAGTTTCAAGATTGAGCGGGGCATAGTTTTGCCATCACCCTGTAGAGAAAAGAGTCAATAAGATTACAGCTGGCAAAATGTTGGAGAAAAAGTAAAAGTAAAAGCAGGTCAGGCGGTCTTACCCCGCCCTTCTTGGCCTCCTTAGCCTCGGTTGCGGCCATCTTGGCTTGCAGCTGTTCTTTCCGCAGTAGCGCAGAAGACTTAGCCAGTGTCTTTTCCGGGTCCACCATTTTCAGCGCTTGTTCTACAAGGAGCAAAAAAACAGTTAGGCAAAGCAATTAAAAGAATTGAAGTAATAAGAAGAGACGGTAATTCGCTGGATGATTAGTGGGTCTACCCTTGGTGAACATCGTGCTAAGTCCCCAGGCGGACAAGAATATCTCATCCTTGAAAAAATCCAGATGGGGGATCCCGTTCTTTGGCACGACTGTGTGAGTCCCATCCCCTAAGGGCTCAGTCGTGGTCTTAAAAATCCCAGATCCATTATTTGTTCATAAGCTTTGGAAGAGAGGCGGGGGAGGGTACACTTCCTGCCTAGAAGAATCGGCTCCCTATTGCACCGGCGTAGGGTCCGGTTGTGACTCGGCCTTAGAGAGGAGATCAGACAAAATTTCTCCTTCCAGCCAGTCCATTTAGACACTTTGTCCAAAGACATTAAATATTGGGGAAGTGTGGTAAGAGTATACAACGCCCCATGGCCGCCTAGGGCTTTACTCATGTAATGCATGTGAGCAAAGACTGAAAAGTTGGGCTCCAAAACCTGAAACTCGCAGGCGGCAATGTAGCTCAGAATATTTACCCACGAGTTTGGGGTGAGCTACCAGACACCTACGTCGTACCCCTTGAGAAATTTTCTAATTCCCCTATGAAGAGGGAATCGGAGGCCGGCTGCAATTACCGCCCTGTAGCGGATGAAGTAATTGTCAGCATTTTCTATTCCATCGTCCCAAGCCATTACCGCATCCCCAGGCGGGACCCCACTTATCCACCCCTTTCCAAAGGGGTGCTTCTCCTTGAAAGACTCAAAGCCACTTTGTAACAGGGCAATGTCACCCCGTAGCATCTTAGTCTTTTTGGGGTCTGGGAACGTTGAAGCTTTAGCCGGCTGCTGGTAGTTAGCCGCAAAATCGTCTTGATCGGAGCCAGATGCCTTTGCCCCCGATCTTTCAGCGGCCTCGTCACCGCCTGAATCCTCCTCTGACCCATGAGAAGAGGCGGCCTCTTCACCGCCTATCTCCCTTACGCTTGAACTACTAGTAGAAGAGGGAGCCCCATCATCGGAACCAGTTCGCACCTCCGATTCCTCCTGTTCGTCATCCAAAACAACCTCATATACAGGCACTTCCCTAGCGTGCCGGCTTCTCGGCTTAATAGCCGTTTGTTTAACTATTGCCTTTGTGTCCTACACAGACAAAGAGAGGGAGGAATTTGGGGATGAGCACAATAGTTCCGACAGTCTAGAAAAGGCATCCCTTTGTTCTAGATTCAGCCGTACTGGAAGACTGGCTGAATGACCTAGGCAGTGTCGAGTGTGTGGATTGAGAGTCCATTTTTATTTTTAGAAGAATATGTGTACAGACGGAACAAGAATTTATACAGATGAAAAAGAAGAAAAAAGTTGAAAGAAGGTACAAGCGGTTACCTTACTTTGGTTATAACTTTTTAAAAACTGCAACAGACGGTGACTGGGTGTTGTAAGTGAGCACACGAAAATCTTGAAAGATCTAATGCAGGCGGGATTAGAGAATCTCTCACTAGAATCTCACTTTCCCTCTATAGAAAATTTCTAAAAGATTGTAAATGAGGGGAGAGAAGGGGGGGTAAAACCTTATTTATAGAGGGGTAAAACGGGGGCATCCCGTCACACCCCAGAAGGTGAATACATGTTATTACTGTTCACCACTGACGGGGGACGCGCGTCACAGGCGTCACGTGGCCCGCCACGTCGCCACTGTGAGGGGCAAATGTTTAGGGTAAAAATACCCTAGACTTGTGGACCAAAGAGAGAGGCCCACGTGTCAAGCCCTGGCAGGTCACCTTAGGCCACTCACCAGATGACACGTAGAAACCTCAGAGAATAATCAGAATTGCGCCCTTTAAAGGCGCAATTCCCGAGAAATTCGCACTTTGCGGCGCGGCCCACAAAACATAGATTAGAGTGACCTAGGGAGGAGCACTTTTCCTAACGACCCTATAAATAGGGAGATATTACCCCAATTTGGGGACACATTGAATCGTTTATTATATCCATTTTCTGTCACATTAGAGAACACCTGTTCTCGGAATCCAAGAAGATCCCACCTAAATTTCTGCACTTTTTCCTTTCATTCAAGTTTTAACTTGATATTCGGAGGTGAAGCTTCAACCACCCGGAGTCTCCGTTGATTTTGCAGGTACAACTTGAGTCGGACCAGCCTTTGTACCGTAACTCTCTTGTGGGACAATAACACCAAAAACACTCATCATATTCCTCATCCAGAATAACTTCATCAGTGGGCACTCTTTTAGCGCGCCGCTTGCTCGGCTTGACAGTCGTTTCTTTAACTCCGGCCATGGTGTCCTGCATTGACACATAGACGGAGGTGTTTGGGGATGAGCAAAGAAGATCCGAATGTCCAGAAAAGGCACCCCCGGTTGTAGATTCAGTCGTACCAGGAGACCGGCTAAATGACCTAGGCAGTGCCGTGTGGGTCGATGGAGAGTCCATTTTATTTTTGAAGCCCAACTACACAAGCAGAAAAGTATAAAAAAATCTTGAAAGGGATATAGGTTGTTATCTTTAAGCTTAGCTCTGAATATCTGAAAACTGCTACACACGGTGACCGGATGTGCTCCACGAAACGCAACCGGAAAAACGCAAAATCACAAGCAGATGGATGTAGAGTTTCTCTCTCTAAAAGCTCTCTCTTTCTCTCTCTAAAAAGTCAAATACTCAAGTGTGAATTGAGGAGAGAGAGGGGGTAAAACCTTCTATTTATAGAAGGGTAAAAGCAGGGGCATCCCCGTAAAACCCTAGAAGATGAATAGTTTTACTATTCAGCGTTTACTAAATGTCGCGTGTCACAGGCGCCACGTGGCCAACCACGTGCCACCTGTGAGGGGCAAATGTTTTGGGTAAAATTACCCTGTCTATGTGGACAAATCAGAGAGGGCCACGTGTTAAGGCATGTCCATTTGGGCCAGTTGCCTGCTGACACGTGTCAGCCTCAGATGCTTTCCAGAATTGCGGCCTTCAAGGCCCAATTTCCAAGAACGTCGTAAAACGGCGCAGCCCACCAAATCTAGGTCAAATGACCTAGAAAGGGCACGTTCTCTAATGACCCTATAAATAGGGAGATATTCCCCAAATTTTGGGACGCTTTCAATAATTTATTACACCTACCCCACATTTTCTCACATCAGAGAAACACCTGATTTCGGAATCCGAAAAAATCTCATTTCATTTTCCGCACCTTCTCCTACTCACATTAAACTACTAACTTGATCGTTGGAGGCGGAGCTCCAAACACCAGGATTCTCCGTTGTGTTGCAGGTACAGGCGCAGTCGGATCAGTCCTTGAGCTGTAACTCTCTCGAGGGACAAAATACCCAAAACAATAATAATATTTTAAGACATGAGAACACAATTTGCCTTTAAACTCTATCTAACATATATGTATGTATTTATATATATGTATGTATATATATGTATATATGTGTGTGTATATATATATATATGTGTGTGTGTGTATATATATGTATATATATATATATATATATATATATATATATATTTAAGTGTATATATATATATATATATATATATATATATATATATATATATATATATATATACATATATATATATGTTAGATAGGATTTAATTTTCTTAACGTGCCACGTAGGATTATAAATTATAATTGTAGTCAATAAAATAAGAGATTTTAAATTTCTTTTAAAATTAAATAATTCAAATGTCTTGTAAGAAAAATTGTCGAATGATATTTTTAAGTTTAAATGAATTAAATATAAAATATTATCTTTTGATATTATGAATTTTATCTAAATATTTAACAATTTTTAGCACGTACAAATAAAATTTATTTTTAAAAATTCATACAAACTGTGCATCACACGGGTTTCATCTACTAATATATAAAGCTAAAATTTGATCTAGGTCACGAGACAGTGACATTTGGCGTTCGAACTTTTCACCAAGTATTCCCCACGTTAGATAGAATTAAATAGATTTCATATGATAAAAAAAGTTAGTTAACAATTCTATTTGGATAGAATTTTAGGAAAAAATTATTAATTTTGAATTTTAGATTTTTATTTTTGATAAAATACCAATATTTTTTATGTATAAATTAAATTATAATTTGTTAAAAAAATATTAGATTAAAATTGTTAAAAATTAAAACTTTTAGCGAGGTCACGAGTAAGTGACACTTGGCGACACTTGGCGTTCTAACATTTCGCCAAGTGTTGCGCCATGTTAAATAGATTTCATAAGATAAACAAGTTAGTTAACAATTCTATTTGGATAGAATTTAGGATTAGTTTGGAGTTTTATTTTTTGTAAAATACCAATATTTCATATGTAAAAATTGAACTATAATTTTATTAAAAAAATATTAAATTATAATTCTTAAAATATATCATATAAATTTATTTTTTACATCATAATATTTTAGAAGCGAAGGAAGTAGTTCAAAGCGTAAAACATCGATTTATAATATATACTAATCGGTTAAAATAATATATTTCATAATCTAATAGAATTTTATTACTATGTAGACATGTCAATTAGGGTCGGGTCATTAGTCATCTCGTATTGGGTCTCTTCAGGTTAAAAGAGAAGAAATGTTAAACCCTTGCCCTAAGTTTTGGGTTTGGGTCAACTCAACGGACTTTGAATATTTATTTTATTTAATTTTTTATTTGCTAATTTTTATTTTAAATGAATTAAATTAAACACTTCCACCAACTTATTATAAGTCGTTATTACCTTACCACAAAAGCACATCAATTCCTAATTAGGTTTTTGTTAATGATATATTTTAAAATTTAACATATAGATTAAAAATTTATATTAAAATGCAATAAACAATTCGAACATCGCACAGGGAACAAAACTAGTTTTAGTTTAGGCCACAAGGAGTTCACTACCTTTTAAAAAAGAAAAGTTGATTGGAAAAGCAGAATAAAAACAAAAAATAGTAAAAGAGAGAGGGGCCTATTATTAGTAAGTACCATCCTTTTCCTCCCCAAATTTTCACTAGCATTGAATAATCCGCCACATAAATCATGTTTTTCCCTCCCAAATTTTCAATCAAAAATTAATGGAATTCCCACTCTATTGCTAAAGATGTCCCACAAGAAACGCACCAAATTTTTAATTGAAGCTGCCAAAGGTTTAAAAAAAATATTAAAAAAACCCAAAAGTTTGGGGGTGAAAGAGTGAAGCCCTAATTAGTGACAATCTAATCCTCGAAAATAGAATGAGCTGCACAAGTTAGGAAATTAAAATCGAAGAAAGTTTGGAGCGGATCTATAGTTGGGTTAGGTTGCCGAAATGGATTTTGGTAATCAGGTGAACAAACAAAGTGGGATCATCATTAAGGTTACTATTTATTTGTACATGGTTAATTATGTACCGTAATTTTGAATTTGGTTCGTAATTGTTTAGAAATTTGTTAAGTAATTGTTGAAATTCGTTAATTATATAGTCAGAAAATAAAAAATAAGGGTGAATTGTTAATTATGTAGTTAGAAAATGAAAAGTAAGAGGTTTAATATGAACATTTGTTTGTTATATATAAGTTGTAATCAACTGGAATTTGGAATATGCCATTTGTTGAGGGTAAAAATACCTCGTAGCGACACGTGGCCTAGTTAGAGGGCGACACGTGTCACTATGGGAAGATGCCACGCGTCCATCTTGAAAGCGCTCAAAGGGCTTAGGCCAATCCTGTAGTGACACGTGGCCCAATGAGAGGGTGACACGTGTCATTACAGGAAGACGCCACGTGTTTAGAGCATACATGACCCCTGAAATCAGCACGCAAAAGAGGCCTAATTACATCAGGGCCCAAATCCCGAGAGATATCATTGAAAGCCGAAAAGCGGCGCCCCCATAGCGACACGTGGTGATTTGGGTATTTTTACCCGGCCAGGTGGCCCAATTAGAAACCGCCATGTGTCATTGATAAAGGTGCCATCTGGGCCTTTGAGATGGTGACACGTGGTAGGCAGACATTCTTCTATTCTAAAATGATTGATGATCCAGCATGGACCATTAAGAGGGCGACGCGTGTCACCCTAAAAGATGCCCAAAACCTTTTGGGCTCTGTGACAGGTGTCACTCAGGCATTGCCTCTGGAATGGCGGCCCTCAAGGGCCCAAACCTTGAGGCGCCGTTTTTCGGCGTGATCTAATCCCTAGGTCACCAAATCCTAGGGAGGGCACACTTTTCAAAAAGACCCTATAAATAGGGACAGTTCCTACATTTATGACACAGAAAAACACACGCAATACGAGACAACACGTCACTTTCACATTTATTACAAAGCTGTCGTTTTCAAGGAACAGACATCACTTTACCTGAGCTTGGAATCCGAGCAGATAACTTTAATTCCGCACGTTTTACTCCGAATACTTACTAACTTAATATTTGGAGGCGGACCACCGACCATCCGGCGGTCCGTTAGCTTTGCAGGTACAGGCCTCCTTTGCTGAATCTAGTCTCAGTGTTGTAACTCTCCCAAGGGACAAAAACCCCCGAAACATTTGGCGCCATCTGTGGGGAGAGTACCTCTAAGATGGCATCAAAAGTACCTGTACTGAATCCTGAGACCAATCGGCCTCCAGAAGACATAGTGGTCCAGACAGACCATGACTCAGGGAACGACGCTGACGTCGAAACCTATGTGGATCCTAACGGGTCCCTCATCTCAAAACGCATCAGCAGTAGGGAAAAGCGGGAGCGTCACATTGATCAGGTGGGGCCAAGCAAAACTGCTGGTCAGCCAAAAAAGACCTCGATGCGGACGGGTGATCCTTCCCAGACGGCAGGATCGACTCCCGTCACTCGAGATGAACTCATGAAACTCCTGAGCAATCTCAGGGGTGAAATCAAACAACTCAACTCTAAGAAGTCGCCTACTCCTACAAAGGAGCAGTCGGCCAAGAAGCCAGCCCAAGTTGGCAAACAGAAGTCGATCAGGGATCGCCAGCCGACTCCTCATCCTACCCTTAAGGAGAAGGCTCGGCCCCAATTTGACCTCACCAGGCTCCGTTTCCTAGAAACGGGCACAAAGAAAGCATTGAGCAGAAGAAGACCCAACTATTAGAGTCGACTTCAACGTCGACCTACCATGATAGCTTTCGGAATACCTCTTTGAGGTATTCCCAGTCTGTACATGAGACCCTAGCAAGCAGCCCACGGGTTCAATCTGGCCCTCATATGATCCAGTCGGCCTAGTACATGCCTCAACCATTGTACCAGTCGCCGGCTTTTGCTTACATACAGCCTGCCCTCTTTGGAGGACAGGCAACAAACGACTATCAGCTGATGGACTGGTAGCTCAGGCTGCAACACCTTGAGATCAACCCTCTGCCTTCTCCAAGGAAATAACCAAAGCCGAACAGCCGGCCAAGGTTAAAAATTTTCTTGTCGGAACCTATGACGGGACCTCCAACCTAAAAGACCACCTGCTGGCATACACCCACCTCATGTATTTATAGGGGTTGGATGATGCCGCATGGTGTCGTTGTTTTCCTGCCACCCTGAAGGGCATAGCCCAATAGTGGTTTGGCAATCTGCCAGCTGGTTGTATTAATAGCTTCAAGACACTTGCGTTCTTGTTCGCTTCAAACTTCTCTATGAACATCCCCGCCAAAAAGACAAGCCTTGATTTGGGCAATGTACAGCAGGGAGATAGAGAAGGCCTGCGTTCCTATGTTGGGCGGTTTAATCTGGTACGAATCCAGATTTATGGGCTGTCTGATGAGGTCGCCTTCACAGACTTCTTTAAGGGTCTGAAGAACGAGTCTACTTTTAAGTATGAACTCGTCCGCAAACAAATTTTCACTCTGCAAGGAGCCTTACGAGAGGTGGAAGCCTATATACAGGTGACCGAACTATGCTCCTCCAATATGCAGCCGGACCCTAAGAAGTCCGACCGAAAGAAGGAGAGTCGGCCTGCTCAGCCGGCTCCTAAGCCAGAAGAGAGCAAAAAGAAAAAACAAATCTAGGCCATTGATAACTCTGATCAACCGGCCTAGAAGAAGAAAAAAGAGTGGAAGCCGTACGTCCCAAGGTATGAGTTCCACAAGGACTGCTGCTCCATCCTCTTGGAAATAAAGGATTGTCTGACTCTTGAGAATCCGACTCCCATGAAAAGTTCCGCTGAAAATCGGAATAAAAACAAGCATTGCCATTTCCATGAGGATGTCGACCATGACACGAACGACTGCTTCAGTCTCAAGTAGGAGCTTGACCGTCTGGCGGACAAAGGAAAGCTGAAGTCCTATGTGAAGTCTAAAGTGGCTTCAAAGGGAAATCCGGGGCAGTCCAAGAAAAAGACTCCCCACCCTGCTATGAGTGCCGAAACTGATGAAGATCCGGTATAAACAATAGCAGGCGGATTTTCCGGGGGTGGTCCGGCCATTCGGGGCACCAAGGACCATCTGAGAAAGATGATCAACTCTGTTGAGGAAGGAGAGGCGGCAGGCACATCCGCCTTCCCTAAAGTTGTCATCACCGAGCAGGACAAAGGCAAAGTCTGTCGGCCGCATGTTGAATCTGTGATCATTGAATGCAAAGTGGCCAACCAGCTGGTTGGTCGAATTCTGATTGACACAGGAAGCTCCTCGGACCTCATCAGCCTCAAATGCTTATCCAATCTTAAATACAAACTGGATAGCATGATGGAGGTCTCCCACACCCTTGTTGGGTTTGGGGGAGGACTTGTGCACCCAGTCGGATGAATTGACTTACCTGTCCGCCTGGGTAACAGGGCAGACGGTCGGCACATGACCATCCGTTTCCTAGTGGTTGAAGAGCTCACAGCTTACAACCTCATCTTTGGTCGCCCCACTCTAAATGAGTGTAAGGCCGTCATTATCCCTGCACTCATGCTGCTCAAGTATGAGAAGGATGATGGAACAGTCGGTTCCCTCAATGGGGACCAAAAGATGGCTCGAGAATGTTATCTCTCGGACGTCAAGCCTGCGGCTGGGTCAAGCAAATGATCGACCTCGACGATGTCGAGGAAGAACAGTCGGCCCCACCAGCCGGAAAGAAAAGAAAGACTGATCAGCTGGTGGTGGTTAAAAAAGAAAAACAATAGCAATCACTGACCGGGGAACGGTCGGATGATCTCCGTCCCCAACCTGCTGGAGAACACATTGATATCCCTCTGGACGACATTCGCCCAGAGCAGACGGTTAAGGTGGGGACGTTGCATTTGCAAAGCTGGGTGAGAGCCTGCACCAGCTGTTGAGAGAATTCAAAGACATCTTTGCCTTTGAAGTGGAAGAGATGCCAGGCATCAGCCCGGATCTCGCTGTCCACAAACTCGTCATGGATCTTAAAAAGAAGCCCATCCGGCAAAAGAAAAGAAACCATGGCGAGGAAAGAAGTTAGGCGGTAGCCGCCAAACTTAAAAAGTTGTTAGACCCCAAGTTCATTCGGCCGTGCAATTTCCCTGAGTGGGTAGCTAACATTGTGTTAGTAAAAAGCCAAATGGAACTTGGCGCATATGTGTTGATTACACATAACTCAACAAGGCATGTCCAAAGGATAGCTATTCACTGCCTAAGATCGACAGTCTGGTCGATTCAACAGCCAGATATGCCCTGATGAGTTTTATGGACGCCTGTTCAGGTTTTCATCAGATCCCCAGTGGAAAAAAGATCAAGAAAAGACGGCATTCGTCACTGATCAGGGGTTGTTCTGTTATACGGTGATGTCGTTTGGTTTGAAGAATGCGCCTGCTACTTTGCAACGAATGATTAATACGGTCTTCATTAATCAAATCGAAAGGAATGTAGAGGCGTACATTGATGACATGATATCAAATCCAAACAACAGGCGGATCATCTGGCTGATCTCCGAGAAACATTCGCCACACTCAGGTGGCACAAGGTCATGCTAAACCCAAAAAATTGTGTCTTTGGCGTTGAGTCTGGGAAGTTTCTCGGATTTTTGATTGACCAAAGTGGAATAAAGGCCAACCTTGAGAAAATACAGGTGGTAATCGACATGCAGTCGCCCCGTACTGTGAAGGAAGTGCAAAAGCTAACAGGTTGTCTGGCGGCCTTGGGGAGATTCCTCAATCGGTCAGGCGACAAGTGTCTCTACTTCTTCCAGGCAATAAAAAAGAAGACCAACTTTGAATGGGGGGGATGATGTAGAGGCGGCCTTTAAAAAGCTGAAAACTCATCTGCACTCTTTGCCGAGGCTTGTTAGCCCTTTGCCCAAAGAGAAGCTCTTCATGTATTTAGCCGTCTCTGATCATGCCCTCAGTGCCGTTCTCTTAGCTAAAAGAGACAGCATCCAGCTCCTAGTGTATTTCATTAGCCATGTTCGGAGGAATGCAGAGCTTCGGTACCCCATGGTTGAAAAATTTGGCCTTGCCCTTTACATAGCCATCAAGAAGCTAAAACCCTACTTCTTGGCGCACGCGGTAGAGGTCTATACTAACCAACCGATCAAGCGGCCGCTCACAACCTTGGAGTCTTCTGGACAAATGCTTAAATGGGCAATTGCAATGCAAGGATTAGAAATCACTTATGAACCAAGAAAGGAAATAAAGGGGCAAGCATTCCCTGACTTTATTGTTGAAATGACAAGGCCGGTTGCACCGGACAATACTTACCAGGTTTGGAAAGTGTATGTGGACGGGAGCTCCACTGCGAACGGCTGTGGTGCAGGGATTATCTGTCAATCACCTGAGGGAGATAATTACGAATATGCACTACGGTTCAAGTTCTAGGTCTCTAACAATGAGGCCGAGTATGAGGCCCTGTTAGCCGGCATTCGGTATTGCAAGGCGGCAGGGGCAAAGAAGATTGACGCCTGCTCTGATTCTCAACTAGTCGTACTCCAGGTCAATGGAACGTACGAGTGCACTCATCCGACCATGATAATATATTTGCAGGCGGTCAAAAGTGAAGTAGGGACACTTGAGGAGTTCCATCTAACTCAGGTGCCCATATCTTTAAACAATCAGGCGGATGCTTTTTCAAAACAAGCATCATCCGCCTCCTGCGAAACTCCTCGGTCGGTCTTCTGGGAGGTCATGGAAAAGAGAAGTATATCTAATGAAGATCCCATTAGAATTCTCGACCGAAGCTCTACTTGGATGGACAGCATCCGGGCTTATCTTGCAGATGGCACGCTCCCTCATTCACCCTAGGAGGCGGTTGTTCTGAAAAAGAAAGCGGCAAACTTCGAGCTGAGACAAGGAGAACTCTTCAAAACTGGTTTCTTGAAACCACTGTTGAAGTGTGTTATCCCAGAGAAGGGTAAAGAGGTCCTCGAAGATTTGCATGTGGGTTTTTGCGCCTCCCATATAGGCGGCAGGTCTTTAGCTGCCAAGGCCATGCGGCTCTATTTCTGGCCTACTCTAGAGTCGGATGCCATGGAAATGGTAAAAAAATGTGACAAGTGCCAAAAGTTTGGCAAGTTCATCCATCGTCCGGCCACAGACCTGACGGCCATCCATAGCCCAATACCCTTAGCTAAATGGGGCATGGACATACTTGGGCCTTACACAACAGCACCAGGCGGCAAGTGCTACATATTGGTCGCTGTGGATTACTTTACCAAGTGGGTAGAGGCGGAGGTGGTCAAGAACATCAAGACAAAAGATGTCATTTCCTTCATCTGGAGGAATATTATCACTCGTTTCGGAGTGCCCATGTCTATGGTTTTTGACAATGGCCCTAAATTTGAGACGCCTCAACTCAAGACTTAGCTGGGAGACCAAGGGGTCTCAAGCTTCTTTACATCATTCGGCCGGCCTCAAGCAAACGGCCAGGTCGAAGCCTTCAACAAGCTAATCTCAGACGGGATTAAAAAGAAAATTGAGCAGGCTGGTGGCCTTTGGGCGGAATAATTACCACACGTCCTCTGGTCCATCAAAACGACTGCTAAAGGGGCGACTGGAGAAACCCCATTCCTCATGGTGTATGGTGCAGAAGTTGTCCTGCCCATTAAACACTATGAGCCGACTCTTCGAGCCATGTTATATGGCAAATAAGTTAACTGGGAGGCCATGCGACTGGCATTGGACTCACTTCCAAAGCGCAGGGGAAATGCTGCCTTGCGCCATGAGATTTACCGTCTGAGAATGACACGGGTTTACAACAAAAGAGTGCACAAGCGTCCTCTCAAAGTGGGGGACTTTGTGCTACGGAAAATGGAGCCAGCCGGTAGGGCGAATGAACAGGGAAAGCTAACCCCAAATTTGGAAGGCCCCTACCGAATATATGAGGAAGTAAGAGACGGCACCTACCGCCTGAAAGAACCACACGGCAAGAAGCTGCCTAGAACTTGGAATGTAGACAACTTGAAAAAGTACTATTTCTAAGTACGAATGTAAATACCTCAAATTTTGTTATTTCAAATTTTGCTAATGAAAATATGCCTTCATTTCCCAACTTGTAATTTTTACTAGTGTTGCCTATACAAAATACAGACGGCCAATGTATTTGGAAAGCGTCTGTCCCAACAGCAGACGCCCCAACCTCTCTAAAGGAGCTGACTGCTTTGAAGTAGTCGTTCCTACGAAATTCTTTAAGTTTATGCTAACACTTAACGAATATTTGCTTAATTCTTTAAAAGTCCTAAGGCTAGATAAAATCATTTTGAGGCCAATGGCTGGATATTAAAAAAACAAATTGAGCCCGAATGGTCATAGTCTGCTCCAACATGAGTATGACCGTCTACTCCAACATGAGTCAGATAACCGGCGACGTCCATTCGGGCGAATTCGTCGAGGAGAAGCATCTCCCATTTAGGTGGCACATTGCTCTACAAATACATCAAGAGGCCCTACCGAATGCTAAGGCAGCATTCGCAGTCGATTGATTTAATCGAAAGTGAAATCTAAAAGGCCTTAATTTTCTAACTATTCTAGCACAGTTGGAAAAGGGTCACTGTTTCATAAGTAGAGGCTATTGAGGCATTAGGCCGGATGTGCCTGTTTTTGCTCTGGGAAAGACAGGCGGAAATTTTTTACTAATCTAAAAGTTAAGTTAACTTATGAGGCCTTTGGCCAGATACGCATGTTTCTGCCCAAACGCAGGATAGGCGGACTATTACTTAAAAAAAAAATTTGAGCTAAAATACTTAGCAGATTGAAAAAGAGACTTGTGGGTCGGATGTGCCTGTTCTTTGCTCTTGGGGCAAGACAGGCGGATTATTCTTCTTAAGTAAAATTAAGACTAAGTTAAAACTTAGCATCTTTTAACGACGAGGCCTATGGCCGGATGCGCCTGCTTTTAGCTCTTTGGGCAAAACAGGCAAAGGTTTTCTTTTTTAGCAAATTTGCTAAGTCAAGAATTTTGTATTTCGTTTGTGCCAATGGCCGAATGAAAACAATTATTCATTAGCTTCGGATAGCCGTCTGTCGCGTGGTTTGGGGCAATACCATAGTGATTGATTGACTTAGAAACCATGCATACTCTTCTAAGTATCAATAATTTCTAAGTCAATCAATCTGTTTTGGGTGTTTTAGTCCCTCGAGAGAGTTACAACACGAAGACTGATCCGGCGTGAGCTGTACCTACAAAACAAACGAAGACACTGGTTGTGTGGCGCTCCGCCTCCGACGAAAAAGTTAGTAACTTGAAGGGAGAGAAAAAGTTGCGGAAATTTAGGTGGGTATCTGCTCGGATTCCAAGCTCAGATGTCTCTATCACAGGGACAGTTTGTAATAAATGGTAAAACGTACCCTCCAAAAGAGGGGAATCTCCGAATTTATAGGGTCCTCGGGATTTGTGCCCCTGATTAGGTCACTAAACCCTAATCATTAGTGGGTTGCGCCGCATTGTGGCTTTCTTGGGATTTGGGCCTGAAGGCCGCCATTCCTCCCAGGTTTCTGGAGTGACACGTGTCAAGCAGGGATATGTCCACCCTGGGCCACCTTGGGGCTGACACGTGTCATCCTTTGAATGGACCACGTGGCGGGGTAAAATTACCCTAAACATTTTCCCCTCACAGATGTGACGTGGCACGCCACGTGGCATCTGTGACACGCGTCACGCTCCAGTTGGTGGTAATTTTACCACCTAAGAGTAACCGTTCACCTTCCGAGTAAATTACAGGAATGCCCCTGTATTTACCCTCTATATATAGCCGTTTACCCTCATCATTTTGTATGTTTACAAAAATTATCAAGGGAGACAACTTTGAGAGAGAAGAAGTCATCCGTTTGAGTCATGGGCAAGCAAGAAAACTCGTTTTTCGTCAACCCAACCGAACCCGTCTATCTTCAGATATCAAATCTAAAGGTACCGTCTCTGCCTCTCTCATCTCTTTTTCTTGTTTCACCTCTTGTACATATTTCTTGCAATAAATGGATGCATCACCAACACACACGGCAAAGCCTAGGTTAGAGTCCATCCGGTCACCAGGGACGGCTGATTCTAGGACTAGGAGTGCCGTCTCGGGGTGTTGGGACCACCCTTTTGCTTGGATTCCGACAATTTATGTGTTTGTGCAGAACACAATGGCTCGGACTATGCAGACGGCCCCCCGATCCAGACTACAGAAGCGAGGGCTCAGGCGATCAAACGCCTAAAAGAGAAACGTCTGGTCAGAGAAACCAGACGACTCTGGAGAGTTCCCCTCCGCGTGCCCCTTCAACTCCCGTAGATTCCTTTTTGGAAGAGTGCGACCAAGGCGGCGATGAAGCCGTCTCAGCTCCTTTGCCACAAATTGAGGGGGAGACGGAGAGCGACAGCTACGCCTCCACTTGTGAGAGCAGTGACGACTTGCCACCGCTTGAGGATAGCGAGGAGGAGGAGAGGAAGAAGTGGAGTGAGAAGGACGACCCCTTCAAAATTCAATTTTTTTCCTAACTTATCAAAAGCATGCGACGATTTTTTGCCTAACTTATCAAAAGTCGGATGTTTGGATTTCAACTTTTGCATTTTTGTGTATATGCCTGATTTTTGCCTAACTTATCAAAAGCATGCGGTGATTTTTTGCCTAACTTATCAAAAGCATGCGGCAATTTTTTTCCTAACTTATCAAAATCATGCGACGATTTTTTGCCTAACTTATCAAAAGCCGGCTGTCCTTGCCCCTAGACGGCTGTGTGGTTGGTTTCAAATGGAGTTGGTTGATTGACTTGGGAACGTCTAATGCTGAAAAGAGCATGATACGTTTGTAAGTCAATCAATCACAGTAGTGATTGCCCCAAACCAAGTGCACAACCGTACACAAACCGGCGTTCCGGTCACTACCCAAACGGTTTTTTCCGTCTCGGTAGAGATTGCATAGCCATTGCACAACTCTTTTGCCCCAATTGGGATAGAAAATGCAACTTTGAATAAATAACCCAAGTGAGAACTTCACCCGGTGACCGACTGATGCCTAGGGCCATCCGGTATTCGGTAACTTGATCGTTCTTCACAGATCATGGTCAGACGGCTATGAGTTGACCAATTCAGTCTTTCAATTTTTGTCGTCTGCATAGGTACGTAGAATTGAAAAATATTCTGTTCTCTGCGACGATTGCACCCGAAGAGGTGTCGCCTGACGCCTTTGTCCATGTTGGGACAAGCGGTTTTATAAAATAAGCAACCATCCGGATGTTTTAGCCTTTGGTCTTGTTTAGGACCGGTTGTATAGCCACTAAGCGTTTTTGTGTTTAGCTTTTAATCGGAGCATTGGCCGAGTGTTATTACAACATGCAATTATTAAATCATACCAAGTATAAAACTTAGTTAAATAAACGAAGGATCCATCTGAGTATTACCCAAGCGGTCAAACAACTGTAACCTTTACTAAGTATCAAACTTAATTAGGTAAATGAAGAATCCGTCTGAGTATTACCCAGGCGGATAATCAAAAAAATTTTGCAAACAAAGTCTGAATCCTCATTAGTTGACTCACTTTTTACAAAAAACTTACATTCTCAGAAGTAGTACTTTTTCAAATTGTCTACATTCCAAGTTCTGGGAAGGCGCCTGCCGTCTGGAGTTTCCAATTCTGAGTTAGCTTTCCCAGCTCATTGGCCCTACCGGTTGCCTTCATTTTCCGTAACACTAAGTCGTCAACTTTCAAGGGACGCTTGTGTACTCTCTTGTTTTAAGCTCTGGTCATTCTCAAACGGTAAATCTCATGACGCAAGGCGGCATTGCCCCTGCGTTCTGGGAGTGAATCCAATGCCAGGCGCATTGCTTCCCAGTTTGCCTCTTCATCATATAGCATGACTCTGAGAGTCGGCTCGTAATGTTCAATGGGCAAGACGGCTCCAGCACCGTAAACCATGAGAAATGGGGTTTCACCAGTTGCCCCCTTTGCTGTTGTCCGGATGGCCCATAGGACATGGATTAACTCTTCTGCCCACAAGCCATCGGCCTCTTTCAATTTTATTTTTAATGTCGTCTGAGATTAGTTTGTTGAAGGCTTCAACTTGGCCATTTGCTTGGGGTCGGCCGACTAATGCAAAACAGCTTGAGATCCCTTGATCTCCCAACCAAGTTTTGAGCTGAGGCGTCTCAAACTGAGGACCATTATCGAACACCATAGACATAGGCACCCCATACCGGGTGATAATGTTTTCAAGATGAAGGAAATTACGTCTGAGGTCTTGATGTTCTTAAGCGCCTCAGCCTCCACCCACTTGGTGAAATAATCCACCGCCACCAAGATGTAACGCTTTCTGCCTGGAACAGTCGTGTAAGGACCTAAGATGTCCATGCCCCATTTTGCAAACGGGATTGGGCTGTGGATGGCCGTCAGATCAGTAGCCGGACGGTGAATAAGTTTGCTGAATTTTTGGCACTTGTCACATTTCTTCACCAACTCCTTGGCGTCTGCCTCAAGAGTAGGCCAAAAATAATGTCGTCTTGCTCTGACGGCTAGGGACCTGTCGCCTATGTGGGAGGCGCAGAATCCCGAGTGCAAGTCTTTGAAAACTTCCTTCCCCTTTTCCGGGGTAACACACTTCAACAGAGACTTCAGAAACCCCGCCTTTGAAAACTTCCATCCCCATTTCTCAACTCGAAGCTTGCAGCTCGCTTCTTTAGGACGGCTGCCTCCTGTGGCGAATCAGGAAGTGTACCGTCTGAAAGGTAGTCCCGGATACCATCCATCCAAGTAGAGCTTCGGTCTAGAATTCCAATGGGATCTTCATAGATGCTTCTTTTTTCAAGTACTTCAAAGAAGACTGACCGAGGCGTATCATGGCAGGCGGAAGATGCCAGCTTTGACAATGCATCCGCTTGGTTGTTGTCCGATCTAGGCACTTGATTCAAATGGAATTCCTCAAGTGCCCCAGCCTCTTCTTTGACTGCCTGAAGGTATTTGATCATATCCGGATGAGTTGCCTCATATTTGCCCTCATACTGGCTAACAACCAAATGTGAATCAGAGTAGGTGTCAATTTTCATTCCCCCTGTCGCCTTACACATACGGATACCGGCTAGCAGGGCTTCATATTCCGCCTCATTATTAAAGGCCTGAAACTTGAACCGTAGTGCATACTCATATCTGTCCCTTTAAGGGGACTCAGAGATTACACCTGCACCACAGCCGTTTTTTGTAGAGCTCCCGTCTCCATACACTTTCCAAACCTGATCAAGATTATCCGGAGCCACCGGACGGGTCATTTCAACAATGAAGTCGGACGCCTGACCTTTCACTACCTTTCTTGGTTTGTAAGTGATTTCAAGACTTTGCATTTCAATAGCCCATTTCAACAATCTCCCGGATGACTCCAAGGTGGACATTGGCCGCTTGAGTGACTGGTCAGTGTAAATCACCACCAGATGTGCCAGAAAGTAAGGCTTTCAGCTTTTTTAATGCCATATACAAAGCAAGGCAAAATATTTCAACCATGGGGTACCGAAGTTCAGCATGTTTGAGAACATGGCTAATGAAGTAAACCGGGAGCTGAACGCCGACTCGCTCAGCAAGGAAAACGGCACTGAGAGCATGATCTGAGATGGCTAAATACATGTACAACGTCTCCCTAGGCAAGGGACTGACCAGCCTAGGTAGAGAATGCAAATGTTCTTTTAACTTTTGGAATGCCGTCTCAGCATCGTCCCCCCATTCAAACCTGGTCTTCTTCCTGATTGCTTGGAAGAAGTAAAGGCATTTGTCGCCTGACCGGCTGAGGAACCTCCCCAAGGTGGCCAGGCAACTAGTGAGTCTCTAAACTTCCTTGACAGAACGGGGTGACTTCATGTCAATCACCGCCTGTATCTTTTCGGGGTTAGCCTCTATCCCCCTTTGATCAATCAGGAATCCGAGAAACTTCCCAGACTCAACACCAAAGACGCATTTCTTGGGGTTTAACATGACCTTATTCCGCCTGAGGGTGGTGAATGTTTCTCGGAGATCAACAAGGTGATCCGCCTGTTGCTTGGATTTGACTATCATGTCATCAATGTACGCCTCGACATTCCTCCCAATTTGATTAATGATGACCGTATTAATCATCCGTTGGAAAGTGGCAGGCGTATTTTTCAAGCCAAACGGCATCACAGTATAGTAGAATAACCCCAAATTAGTGACGAAGGTCGTCTTCTCTTGATCTTCTTCCAGAGGGGTATCTGATGGAAGCCGGAATAAGCATCCATAAAGCTCATCAAGGCGTGACCGGCTGTGGAGTCGACCAGACTATCGATCTTTGGAAGCGGGTAGCTGTCCTTTGGGCACGCCTTGTTGAGGTCTGAGTAATCAACACGCATGCGCCAGGTCCCATTCGGTTTTTTAACAAGGACCACATTAGCCACCCAGTCGGGGAAATTACAAGGCTGAATGAACCCGGCGTCTAGCAGCTTTTTGACTTCGGCAGCTGCCGCCTGACTTCTTTCCTCGCCGTGGTTTCTTTTCTTTTGCCTGATGGACTTCTTTTTGGGGTCCACGGCGAGTTTGTGGACAGCGAGATCTGGGCTGACGCTTGGCATCTCTTCCACCTCAAAGGCAAAAATGTCTTTGAATTCTTTCAGCAAAAGGTGCAAGCTTGCACCTAGAGTAGCATGAGCAACCGTCCCAACCTTTACCATACGCTCTGGACGGTTGTCATCTAGAGCGAGATCAATGTTTTCACAAGCCGGTTGGGGACGGAGCTCGTCTGACCGTTCACCTGTTAGTGATTGCTATTTTTTCTCTTTCTTCACCTCCACCAGGAGAGGTGCCTTTCTTTTCTTCCCAACTGCTGGTGGGGCAGGTACTGGCTCGGCATCCTTGACATTGTCAAGGTCTATTGGTTCGTGGCCGCCTGGGGCCACAGTATCCTTGACGGCTGAGAGGTAACACTCCCGAGCCGTCTTTTGATCCCCATTCGAGGAACCAACAGAGCCGTCATCCCTCTCATACTTGATGAGCATGAGAGACGGGATGATTACCGCCTTGGCTTCGTTGAGAGTGGGCTGACCAAGGATAATGTTGTAGGCGATCAACTCCTCAACGACCAAGAATCTGACGATAATATGTCGTCCCTGGCCTTTCTCTCCTAGCCGGATGAGTAAGTCAATTCTCCCGGCTGGGTAGACCATCGCACCCCCAAAACCAACCAAGGGGTGGGTGACCGGATGCATGCTGTTGACATTGTATTTCAGCTTTTGCAGGCACCGGAGGTTGATGATGTCTGATGAGCTGCCGGTGTCAATAAGGATCCAACCAACCAGCTGGTTGGCAACCTTACATTCAATGACGACCGGGTCATCATGTGGACGGCGGACGCTACCCTGTCTTTCTCAGTGATCAGGACGTCTGGGAAGGAGGAGCTTGTAGACGCCTGCTCATCATCATCTTTGTCCATCCGTCGAAGATGGCTCTTGGTGCCCCGGATAGTAGGGCTACCACATGAGAACCCGCCTGCTATTGTGTAGACCGGCTCCTTGTCAGTATCCAAGCTACTAGGAGGCTGGGGGTAGTCTTGGAGGACTAACCCTTGTTCTTCTTCTTTGCCCCGGCTGGGGACTTAGAAATGTAGGACTTTAACATCCCCTTGTCAGCCAGACGGTTCAACGCCCGTTGAAGGCTGAAGTAGTCGTTGGTGTCATGGCCAACTTCCTCATGGTATTGGCAGAATTTATTTTTGTTCCTTGATTGAATGGAACTTTTCATTGGATTCGTCTTCTCTAAGGACAGCCGATCCTTAATTTCCATGAGGATGGAGTTGAAGTCCTTGTTAAACTCGTACTTAGGGATGTACGGTTTAAATTCTTTCTTTTTCTTCTAGGACGGCTGGTCAGAGTCACTAACCGCCCAGATTTCTTTTCTTTTCTTGCTCTCTTCTTTATTTTTGGCCGGCTGAGCAGGCCGCCTGTATTTCTATTTGTCAGACTTTTTGGAGTCCGACTGATTACCAGGCGAGTAGAGGTCGGTTGCTTGAATATAGCTTTTTGCCTCCCTCAGGGCTGCCTGTAAAGTGAAAGCCCCTTTTCTGATTAGGTCGAACTTAAAAGTCAACCCGTCTATCAGACCCTTGAAAAAGTCTGTAAAAGCTACCTCATCAAACAGTCCTTGAATCTGAATTTTAATCAGATTGAACCGCCTGACATTGGAGCACAACCCTTCTCTCTCCCCCCTGCTTAATGGTACTCAAGTCTAGGCTTATTTTCTTAGCAGGGATGTTCATTGAGAAGTTGGAAGCAAACAGGAAGGCAAGCTTCCTGAAACTATCAATGGACCCGGCTGGCAAGTTGCCAAACCATTGTTAGGCAATGCCCTTTAATGTAGCCGGGAAGCATCGACACCAAGCGGCATCATCCAACCCCTGTAAGTACATGAGATTGGTGTAATCCATGAGGTGATCTTCCGGGTTGGTGGTACCATCATAGGTACCTACTAATACATTCTTAACTTTGGCCGGCTGTGCCGCCTCGGTTATCTCCCGGGTGAACGCAGAAGGTTGTTCACCCAGGCGAAGCAGACGGAGCTGCTAGTCTAGTGGCTGGACATTGTGATACACCGCCTGACCTCCAAAGAGGGCCGGCTACATGAAGTGAGGGGGATACTGACCGTAGACCTGAGATGGTACATACGTTACAGCTCCTATCATTTGAGGGCCAGAATGGACGGTATTACCGCCTGTCTGGCTCTCATGCAGGGAAAGTGCATTCCCTGCACAGGTGTTGTTGAAGCTGTCTGAAAAATTCGATGTGGAAGTCGACTCAAACAACTGTTGATTTCTCTTCTGGTTGATGATTTCCCGAGCATCAAGAGTTGATTTTTTACTTCCCACCGGATGTTGAGTCCGGTGGGTATTGTTGGTATTCCTCTTTGGAAGAAGGATTTTGGACCAATCAATGGTCCCGGCTGCCTTCTCCTTTGGATGAGGAGTTGGCTGCCGATCTCTGACTGACTTCCCCTTTTCTAGAGGAGTCTACTTGGCTGACTGGCCTCTACTTGGGCAACCCGGCTCTAAGTGATCAGCTCTTTAATTTCACCCATGAAACTCATCATGAATCTCATGAGTTCGTCTCGGGTGACGGGTGCTGATCCTGCTGCCGTATGGGTTTCCCCTTTCGGCTGCCCAGGGGGTTGGTTTGTACCCGCCTGGGAGGCACAATCTACTTGGTTGTGAGAGAGCCATCATCGGCTGTATAGGTTTCGACCTGAGGATCTTCATCCTCCTGGTCTGTAAAGTCTTCTGGGTCATCGCCCAGACGGTTAAGGGGTGGTACAGACTCTTGAACCATCTTAGAGGTACTTTCCCCACAGACGGCGCCAAATGTTTTGGGTGTTTTTGTCCCTCGGGAGAGTTACAACACGAAGATTGATCTGGCGTGAGCTGTACCTGCAAAACAAACGAAAACACCGGTTGGGTGGTGCTCTACCTCCGACGAACAAGTTAGTAACTTGAAGGGAGAGAAAAAGTTGCGGAAATTTAGGTGGGTATCCGCTCGGATTCCAAGCTCAGATGTCTCTATCACAGGGAAAGTTTGTAATAAATGGTAAAACGTGCCCTCCAAAAGAGGGGAATCTCCGAATTTATAGGGTCCTCGGGATTTGTGCCCCTGATTAGGTCACTGAACCCTAATCATTGGTGGGCTGCGCCGCATTGCGGATTTCTCGGGATTTGGGCCTGAAGGCCGCCATTCCTCCTAGGTTTCCGGAGTGACACTTGTCAAGCAGGGATAGGTCCACCCTGGGCCACCTTGGGGCTGACACGTGTCATCCTCTAATTGGACCACGTGGCGGGGTAAAATTACCCTAAACACAATCCACTTAACCAAAGCCACTTGACATCCGTCCAGGGGCAAGAACATTCGCATGGTATACATGTTATAATACTTAGCCAAAAAACATGCAATGAAAAAATTTAAAGAACAACAGTATGAATAACTTCAGCCAAACGGCTGAATGTTTTTGAATTAAAAAAGGCCAATCGCCACTAGACGAATGGGTAAGATTGTTTGCTGGCAAAGCTAGAGAAATTGTTAATTTACCTGACCCCTCGGTCGGTAATGATACACATTTACTCAGAACGCAGGCTGGAAAATGAGATAAATGGACATTCGGCCACAGAAAGAACTTATAAAAAGCTTAAGGGGCTGGGGAGTTATCAATATTGGCAGCTGCATCTTCACCTGCCAGCTGCTCCGCATTTTCATTATCCTCGTCCCGTCCTCGTCCCCATATTAGCCTGATGAGGAGCTGACCTCTTCGCCTCTTCGCCATCAGCATCAGCCTTGTTCGCCTCCTCTTCAGATTGGCGAAGAAGTTCAGCATTGAAATCCACGTTTGCTTGATCAAACTTGGATTTCCAGGTGCTATAGTCAGCACCCGGCTGTACCGCCTCCCATGCCATCCACATGATGGCCTCATAGTCTTCCATCATTTGTTTGATAAGGGCCTCCTTCTCCTCCTCAGCTCGGGACTTGAACTTGACCTTCAACTACTTCTCCTGGTTTGACAGGCGCACCTCCAAGCGGTCAACCCGCTCCTTGGCCCTCTCGGCCTCTTTCTTGGCCTCTTGAAGAGGCTAAAGCTTTTCCTTAAGACCTTTAATTTCGGCCTTAAGGTCAGTGATTTTGGAGCGAGCCGAATCCAATTCCTTCTTTACCTGCAGGTTTGCATCCGCCTGGAAATACATCATATCAAGGGTCAGAAGCTCATTTTGAGAAATTTCAAATTGACCTCGGTCTAAGGCGGACTCGGCTCGAGCTTTAGCGGCTGTTACCTCTTTGGACTTCTCCTGGATTGGCCTTCTTAGCCCCTGGATGCGTAGCATAGCCTGAAAATGAGGAAAGAGCCGAGTGGTCAAGACCAGTGGGATATGTGCTTAAATACTAAGAAAATTAAGCTAACTTTTTACCTCATAGAGGTTCCCCAAGATGGCATCCAAGTTAAGGGTGTCGACTCCTATTACGGACGCCTTGTCCTCTGGGTCAAGCGCCCTCAGCATCTCCTTGGCCATCTGGACAACAGTCGGCCTTTGCACAGGAGCTGCAAAATTAAAGTTAGTCAAAGAAGTTCTAAGAAACTATCTTGACGTAGAAATTCAGTGAAGGCGCGGTTTATACCGTCCGCATGAACCTCCTCCTCTTTCCCGTGAAGCCTCTTCTCTCCTGCTGAGCCGACAGCAGTGCTGGGTTTCTTAAAGCCACCCTTCGATGCCTGAGTAGCATCTGGTTTGCTGACCTTCCTGTCAGCTTCGAAAGTAGAGCCGTCCCCTCTCTTGGGCTTGGGAGCAATGTGCTTCCGGTTCTTGCCGGATGCACTCAAATCACCAGCCCCAGTTTTCTGAATCTTGGGTTGGGATTGCTTGGAGGGAGAGGGCCTAGTGGAACCACTCTGCATTAGCAAAAAGAAAGGCGTCAGAAAAACAGGCGGGCAAAATTTAACCTTTGTTGAAAAATATACCAAGTGTCATAAATAGCTACCTTGGGAGTCCCGACTGTTTTCTGCTCGTCACTCGCTCGATTAAGGACGATCGAGCGATATTTTGTTGTAGAGACGGCAGCCGGCTTCCTTGTTGCCGAGACCTTTTCCATAGCTTTGTCTGCACCAAGAGCAAGAGTTAGACTTTATAAACAAAAATAGAAAAGCAATTTAAAGGTTGCATAAAAACAGACGGCCGACTACTACTCGGCATCTCAGAGCTTAGCCCACAAGCGGCCAAGAACACCCCATCTTCCAGCCACTTGTAAAGGGGAATGTAGCTCTAGGGGACGACTATTTTCTCCCCCTGCTCCTGGGCCCGCCTAGGGAGAGGGGGCAAGGCACTCTTGCCAACCAGGAGGGGCGGATCCTTGTTCCACCTATTGTATTTTTGGTTCAGTCGGCTATCAGAGGAATAGACTATGTAGAACTTTGTTCTCTAGTCCTTCCACTTGTTCTCCTTGTCGACTGCCATCATGTACCCCTTGCAGGTGGACAAGGTGTACCAGCCTTCACCGCCCTTAGCAGGCGCTCGGCTGAGATAATGCATGTGGGCGAATGCCTCAAAGCTGGGATCCACCTCCAGCATTTCACATGCGGCAACGTACCCGATGATATTAATCCATGAATTCAGGACAAGATGCCAGATACCCAGTTGGTATCCATCCAATATTCTCTCAACGGCCGGATGGAGTGGGAAGCGTAGAACAACCTGGAGGACCGCCTCGTAGCAGTCGAATGCTTGGTCCTTATAGCTGGCCAAGGTCGGCCAGGTTATCGTATTATCCTTGTTGGGAACGAACAAGGAAAAGCCATGACCCATTACGGTCTTGCGCTTGAAATTGGCAAGACCGGATGTCATAGAAGTCCGCTTGCTTTGCGGGACATGGTGATAGTAGGGGGCGCGTTCCAAGCGCCTAGAAGCACTCGGTTCCGCTCAGCCTTCCCCCTTTTCCACTGAAAAGGATTCCCTTGTAGTGCTTATCTTTGCTCGGGCCTCCTCTGAAGTAAAAGAGGCATTTTCAGAAGATGACGAGGCCGAATCGTCATCATAGCTCTCCCTAGAGCTAGGGGATTGCCGGCTGGGGCCAGCAGGGTCCTCCCCTAGACTCTCCTCCGACGCCTGTTCTGAAGGCTCGGCCTGGTATTGACTGTCAGCTTCCCGCATTATAGTATCACTGGGGGTGCCGGTTGAAGAAGGCGAAGAGTAATAAGTTGGTGTTTGGGGAAGGTCAGAAGAAGGGTTTGGGGGGGGGGTGCTCAGAAATTTCACTAGCAGGCAACCTAATGGAGCCGTCAGAGTTGACAGTCTCACTGTCCGAATGGTAAAAGGAACCATCCGGCCTATATCTCCTCGTTGTCTGCTTTGTTCGGGCCATCGTGTCCTGCAGATGCACAGACACTGTTAGATTTAGAGATGTACTTAAAGGAAAGTTCTCGAACGAGCATTCGGCACTCCTAGTTCTAGATTCAGCCGTCCCCGGTGATTGGCCGATCGCTAACCTAGGCCGTGCCGTGTACGTTTGGGAAACCATTTGATAAATGAAAAATGCAAGAAAGAATAAGTAAAAGAAGAGAGCAGGCGGTTACCTTAGAAGAAGGTATTACGAGACGCCTGGTTGGCTGAAACAGACGGATTGAAAGCCGAGCGTCGGATGCTTGACAAGTCTAGGTCTTTGAGAGTCTTTAAAGTCAAAATTCCAGAGATTCTCCAAGATTTTCAAAGGTGTGAAAACAAAAGGGGAGTCAAAACCCCCTTTTTATAGAAAGGGAAAACCCTAATTTTTCCCCCCAAAATGTAATTTGAAAATCCGGCCAGTCGGATGATGACACCTGTCACAAGTGCCATGTGTAATGCACGTGACACATATGAGGGGCAAATGATTTGGGTATTTTTATCCGGCCAGGTGGCCCAATTAGAAACCGCCATGTGTCATTGATAAAGGTTCCATCTGGGCCTTTGAGATGGTGACACGTGGTAGGCGGACATTCTTATGTTCTAAAATGATTGATGATCCAGCATGGACCATTAAGAGGGCGACGCGTGTCACCCTAAAAGATGCCAAGAAGCCTTTTGGGCTCAGTGACACGTGTCACTCAGGCATTGCCTCTGAAATGGCGGCCCTCAAGGGCCCAAACCTTGAGGCGCCATTTTGCGGCGTGACCTAATCCCTAGGTCACCAGATCCTAGGGAGGGCACACTTTTCAAAAAGACCCTATAAATAGGGACAATTCCTACATTTATGATAGAGAAAAACACACGCAATACGAGACAACATGTCACTTTCACATTTATTACACAGCTGTCGTTTTCAAGGAACAGACAACACTTTACCTGAGCTTGGAATCCGACCAGATAACTTTACTTCCGCACGTTTTACTCCGAATACTTACTAACTTAATCTTCAGAGGCGGACCACCGACCATCCGGCGGTCCGTTTGCTTTGCAGGTACAAGCATCCTTTGCTGAATCCAGTCTCAGTGTTGTAACTCTCCCAAGGGACAAAAACCCACGAAACACGTGGCGTTCTCCGATTGCGCAGCCAATCACGTCACGCAATTTTAGGATACAAACCCTAAAAAGGGGCACAAGATCCACCCTTATAAATACCCCAATCATTTATGATGGGAGGAGTGGATCAAGACATTACAAGAAATAGAGCATTAATAGCTCTAACTTCTCTCTACTTTTTCTCTCTAGCCTTTTCCGTTTCCGATCACTTACTTGATCCTCGGAGGCGAATATTCCGACAAACGGAATATTTGTTGTTTTGCAGGTGTATCAGTCTCATTGCCAGAAGAATGTGACCAGTATCCAAGGAAATTCAAAAAACACCCGAAATATTTGGCGCCGTCTGTGGGGATACTCATCTGTTATGGCAATAGACAATCAGACACCTATTCTAGGCGAGGACGGACATGTAGAGGATATAATCCCTACAATCCGTAACAACAATCCGCTGATTGCAATCAAGAAGCCGACGACCCTCCTATTACCACAGCCTCTCTGAAGGTCGCACTTAACAAGCTCCGGAAGGAGTTTGAGAACAACGGTGCCTCTACCTCTAGGAAGCCGCCCAAGAGAGTGGGGGAGAGGGCTCCAAAGAAAGTACAAAGCAAAGCGGCTAATGTAACGGACGCTGGGAGCGGAAGGTCCCCAAGGGTACCGCAGACAAATTTCTCTGATCTGTTGGCAAAAACACGGTCGGCTGGGGGGAGGAGTAGGCAGCCTCGAAGAGAAGAGCCATAGCCGACTAGATGATGGAAGGGCGCAAGGGATTACCTTCGGCATAAGCAGCGGGAACGTGCCGCTTACTCGGACACGACCTCAACCCCAACTATGCCGGATAATTTTTAAAATCATACACTCTCCCAGCATACCAACACGGCCATCTTCAGCAGAAGTCAGGCTGTCCGCACTCCAACTCCTATTCCAGTTGTTTACACTCCAACTCCTATTCCAGTTCAATCACTTCTATATCAACCTCGCCAAGGTTTCAATGGCCTGATGCAGCCGAATCCCCAAGTTTTCGGACAATAAGGGTCATACGGACAGCCACAGCCAATTGACTGGCAGATGCGCCTGCTGACTCTGGGAGATAAGCCGCCTCCATTTTCGCAAGATATTTTAACTGCCCCTCAGCCGCAGAAGGTGAAGAGTGTACTTTTGGGAGCTTATGATGGTACGAGCAACCCAGAAGAACACATCACCTTGTACAAAAACCTGATGTACTTGCAAAGTGTAGATGATGCTACCTGGTGCAAATGATTTCCGGCCACTTTGAAGGGTGTGGCACAGGAATGGTTCAATAGCCTCCCGACCGGATGTATCAATCGCTTCACTACTTTTAGTTTGCTTTTTGTGGGAAATTTTTCATACAACATACCGCCTCGAAAGACTAGCTTTAATTTGGCAACAATTGTTCAAGGAAAGAATGAGGGCCTACGGTCGTACGTCCAGCGATTTAACCCAGAAAAAGGCCAAATTCATAATCTGCCGGATGAAATGGCTTACTCTGAATTTCTCCAGGGATTAAGGCATAATGGTTTTAAATTTGACCTGGTAAGGAAAAAGATTCGGACATACGCAGGTGTTTTGCGAGAAGCCGAAGCTTATATTGAAGCAGCGGACTTTTGTTTGCTCACAATATCAGAAGCGCCGGCCAAGGGGGCTGAGAAGAAACAATCTTTTCAGAAAGACTCGGCCGCCCAAAAGAAAGAAGGAAAAAAGAGAAAACAAGTCTGGGTGGCTGATGGCCAGCCGCAGAAGTCCAAGAAGGTCAAGACGTACTATCACTAGTAGAAAAAGGCTCATTTGCGTCGCTCATTTATAGTGTATTTGTGTCGCTTCTATGAGCGACGCAACTGCTCGCGACGCAAATGATTTTAAAGTCATTTGCGTCGCTCCTAGGCGCGATGCAAATAAGAGTCATTTGCGTCGCTCCTTTATAAACGAGCGATGCAAATGACTCTTCTGATAAACTTCTTTTTTGTTATTTGCGTCACTACTTTATAAAGGAGCGACGCAAATGACTCTTCGGATAAAATTCTTGTTTGTTATTTGCGTCACTTTTTTATAAAAGAGTGATGCAAATGACTGACTAGACAATACAAAATTGATGTATTTGCGTCGCTTGTTTGTTTAATGAGTGACGCAAATGAGGTGATTTTTTTTTTAATTATAATAATTGCCTTGTATATGTTTGTAGTACCTGTTTTCCTCACTAGTGGTATAAAGTAATATGCTAACGCTAATATAATTGAAATTAAAATGCAATATTATTGAATAATGCAAATGTAAATTTCGGCATAGTCTCCTTTGTAATTTAGCCTACCCATAAATTTGGGAATGACGGCATTATATTAACAACCTGTCCAATAATTTACATCTCAATATCATAGAAATTATACTCGTCATCCCAACACCAATTAACAAAATTTTATTTCAAGCCTATAATCCAAAACAAGAGTCCAACATGCGCTAAGTTTACAACAAAACAATATTGACCTCTTCATCATTAATAAGTATAACACAAGCACCAAACCAACCAAAATGTTGGAAAATCAAATGCGTTCATTTCAAGCCTAAGAACTATAACAAAATAATCCAATAAATAATATGGAATTTGAAGCCAGCGTAATTCAATTTAGGGACAAAATCTTCATTTTCCCTAACACGATCGAACAAGTCCATAATGGAAGTCCACTTCCTTTATCTCTTGCAAATAGTTTAAATAAAGTCACCAGTTCCTGATATCAAATACAATTAATTAATAAACAATCAGAGTTGAGAATGAAGCATCAAAGCAACAAAATAATATTCTACAATTATTTAAACAACTACATTACCTTTCCAAGAAAATACTAATAGTTGTTCCTCTAATTAAGTATACTAGCAGAGGAATAAAGGATTGATGCCAATTATTTGCAAAACCTCTTAATACAAATACCAAGAATGGCATTTATACAATTCGATCAGGATTTTCTTAATACAAAAACCAAGAGTGACATAGCCATTGTAATCATGAACTAATGCATGACCTTATCTACTGCACAAAGAAGATATCAATGAGATTTACCTATAAAGACCATCACCATTAAAAGCAATCCTTGCTTCTGGTAGTTCATCCATTACCCTGCTCAATTACACAAGTCAGATATTTAGGAATATCAAATTAACATACAAGATATTTATGGTGCAATAGGAAAAAGAAATATTAGAAAGAAAATTTCCTCTAGCACAAAACATTTACAGTTCACAACTCCAAATTTGCAATTTTAGCTCTTCTTAATTATTGAGACGTTAAAATCTCAGAGAAAGACAAATTAAATTACTACAGCAAACCTCGTGATTACAATAAGATGTTTCTCTCATGACCAGTGCTTAAAAAAAAGGGAATAGTTAACCCCTCTATGTTCTACACTACTACTGTGAACAAAGCAATACTCAGAGTTAAATTAAGGAAGACTTAAAGTCTCAGACTAAAATAGTAAAAATATCCAGAATATTAGAGCAAACAAACATCATTTAAACCTTATTAACTGTACATGAGTCTTCCTTATTATCCGAATAGTGTGCTGCTGGCTGCGGGGTTTGCAAGGATAGTTCATTATTACAATGGCTATGCTAAAAAGGTTCTGCTGCCCCCCTCTGTTCTAAGACAAAATGATGCTGCTACAAGCTGGAAGAAACCGTGCCTTGGGTGTGTTAAAGTAAACTCATATGCTCATATTCTTGAGGGGTGTAAGGCAAGGCTAGGAGTGGTCGTTTATTTTTAACAAAACGACCTGGTAAAATTATTTCAATACAAACACTATGTCATAGTTTATCTTTTCACGGCCAAGTATATCATGGAACATTTTTGAGCTAAAAAATATGGGAAAGAGCTTCTCTAAGTAGTAGCAGGAGAAAAATCAACCAGAGTGAGCAGCAAAACATAACAATTAAAAAAAATAATAATAAAAAACAGTTAGATTTAAAAAACTGTAAAATGAGCAGCAAAACATAAAAGAAAATACAGTCAGATTGGAGAAAAATCAATAAAATAGTAAAATCAAAATTCACCAAATCAACTACATAAATTCACCAAAACAGAACCAAAATAGTGAAATCAACTACATAAATTCACCAAAACAGAACCAAAATTCCTTAGAATCGAGTATAAATCCTATTTTGACGAACCCTAAATTCGAATATGAACCCTAAAAAGCTGTTATTTATAAACATGCTTGTAAAACTAGAATTCATGCAAAAAACAACAACAAAATAGGTAGATGAAACATTGTTAATTTACAATTGAATCCAAATATCTATGTAGATTGAAGTGCATGATAAAAAAGAAAAGAGATGAAGAGGTCTTACCTTGCTTGAAATCGATTTTGCATATGCAACTTCAGCAACAATAGAGCCAAAATTCCATATTATTGAGTACAAACCCTAACTTTCAATTGTTATTTTTCTCAAATTTAATTAAGGTAATTTTCTCGATTTTTTGTAATTGAATTTCGTGGAGATTTTGGGTAGATTTTTTGCAAGAAAGTAGGGGATTTTTGCTCGGATTTGCTCGAATATAAGGGGTTTTGCCTCACATTTGTTGGGATTTTTGATTAGTGGTCAAATTGGTAGGTTATGAAGACGAATTTCTCAAGGTATTACTCTTAATTCGCTGATGTTTAGGGGGTTGAACAGCAGCAAAGCAACAATGGGGAATTCAGGGGTTTTACCGATCAATTTTTTGGGGTTTTGATGTTGAATTTCTGGGAATTTTGGGGTTGAATTTTCTACGGTTTGGAGTATTGAATTTCGAACAGCAGAAGGCAGCGAGAATTAATATAAGTCGTAATGGTCATTTGCGTCACTCAGTAATGAAAGATATGACGCAATTGACTCACAAAGGTTATTTCCGTCACTTGTCAATAAACGAGTGACGCAAATAACATTGTTATATGCATCGCTCCTACTTATAAAAGCGACGTAAATATAAATAAGTTGAAATATGTTTGACATTTGCGTCGCTTTATAACAAATGCCCGGCGCAAATTACTTATAAGGTTGTCAAAATATCTTATTTGCGTCATTTATTTCTATAGGTGACGCAAATAAGGCGACGCAAATGAGCATTTTTCTACTAGTGTATCCCCAGTATGAGTTCAACAAGGATTGTTACTCCATCTTGATGGAAATCAAGGATAAGTTTGAGTTTGAAAAGCCACAGCCGTTGAAAGGCCCGGCTCAATACAGGAATAAGAACAACTACTGTCATTACCACAAGGACGTGGGGCATGACATGAACGATTGCATCAATTTGAAAAGATTGTTGGACAAGCTAGCCGAGAAGGGCATGCTGAATTCTTATGTGATTAAGTCCAAATTTACTTACACACGGACAAACAACACATCCGAGAAGAGGTAGAAAATGATAAGAACAAAGACAAGGAAGATGATGGGAATAGCACTGACTCAAGCTTTGTGGCCGTGATATCAAGAGGCTTTGCTTCGGGCGGCCCAACCATGAAAGGGATGAAGCAGGACGCGTGGAACTTGGGAAAGGTGATGCAAGCGGATGCAGTAAAGACCGAATCCTTTCCCGAAGTAATCATCAGCGAGGCTAAACGGGGGGAGGTCAAAGCCCTGCACAATGATCCCATGGTATTCATTATGAAGATATCCAATTTGAAGGTTGGACGAATATTGATTGATACGGGTAGCTCGGCTGACAAGATCAGCTTAGCCGCCTTGAAGAATATAAGCTTCCTAGAGGATGATCTTCAAGACATCACTCACCCATTGGTAAGATTTGGGGGGAATATTATCCACCCAGTTGGGCGGATAGACCTACCTGTCCGCTTTGGGCAAAAAGGGGATGGAAGAGATATGGTTGTCCGCTTCCTGATCGTAAAAGAGTTGACTGGATATAATGTCATACTCGGCCGTCCTACACTGAACGTAGCCAAAGAAGTCATTTACCTCATTTAATGCTGCTGAAGTTCGAGAGGACGGACGGAAAAATTGGGACAATCCAAGGAAGTCATAAAATGGCTAAGGAATGTAATCAGTTGGCCGTTAAGCCTACAGCCCGCGGACCAAAATTGCCCGAGCCAAAAGAAGAAGGAACCTCACTCCCAGCATAACTAGTAGGCCAGAAGCGAAAGGCGACCAAGATAGAGCAAGCATAGAAGCTAATGACTGTCGGCCGGCTAGAAGAGTTAAGGCCCCAACCGGCTGGCAGTCACCAAGATATAGTGCTTAACCCAGATCAACCAGGTCGGACAGTTAGCATAGGTACTATAGCTTTGGGAATGCTTGGGGGTGAGTTAGTTCAACTGCTGAGAGAATTCAAAGATGTATTCGCATTCGATGTTGGTGAGATGTCAGGAATAAGTCCTGACCTGGCCGTGCACAAGCTGGCTGTGAACCTAGCCGTTAAACCTGTCCGCCAAAAGAAAAGAAATCATGGAGAAGAGAGGAATCAGTAAAAAAGCTGCTGGATACCTGTTTCATTCGGCAATGTTAATACCCAGACTGGGTAGCTAATGTAGTTCACGTGAAGAAGCCGAATGGAACTTGGAGAATGTGTGTGGATTACACCGATCTAAACAAGGCATGCCCTAAGGATATCTTTCCCTTGCCCAAAATCTACCTCCTTGTTGATTCAACGGCCAGGCATGCCCAGATGAGTTTTATGGACGCATACTCCGGATTCCATCAAATCCCCTTATGGGAAGAAGATAAAGAGAAAACAGCGTTCGTAACTGAGCAGGGGTTGTAATGTTACAAAGTTATGCCATTCGGCCTCAAGAATACCCCAACTACCTTTCAACGACTTGTTAATACAGTCTTCAGAGATCAGCTCGGCCGGAATATGGAGGCGTACATTGATGACATGATTGTCAAGTCAAAAGCCGCCCAACCACCTGAAGGATCTGCGAGAAACTTTTACGGAACTCAGGCAGCATAAGATGTTGTTAAATCCAAAGAAATGTGTCTTTGGTGTTGAGTCGGGTAAATTTCTCGGATTTTTTATTGACCAACGTGGAATTGAGGCCAACCCTGAAAAGATTCAAGCTGTCCTGGACATGAAGTCACCAAGGACGATTAAGGAAGTACAAAGACTGACCGGCTATTTAGCAGCACTTGGTAGATTTCTGTCAAGGTCAGGGGATAAGTGTCGTTATTTCTTTCAAACCATCAAGAAGAAAGCCATGTTTGAGTGGATAGAAGAGGCCGAGGAAGCATTCGTACAGCTAAAAATCCACCTTCATACATTGCCTCGGCTCGTCAGTCCACTCAAGAATGAGAAGCTATTTATCTATCTCGCCATCTTTGAACACTCTCTAAGTGTCGTCCTGCTTGCTGAACGGGACGGCCACCAGATCCCAGTCTATTTTATCAGCCATGTACTTCACAACGCCGAGCTGAGGTACCCCCCTATTGAATAATTTGGCTTGGCATTGTACATTGCATCAAAAAGGTTGCGGCCGTACTTCTTGGCACATTCAATTGTGGTCTACACAGACCAACCTCTGAAGAAGCCATTTACATGTTTAGAGGCAAGTGGTCGTATGCTCAAGTGGGCCTTTGAAATGAGAGGCTTTGACATTATGTTTGAGCCAAGAAAAGCAATCGTGGAACAAGCCTTTGCTGATTTCTTAGCTGAGATGACTCGGCCTGATCTTCAGCCGGCCGGAGACCAGATTTGGAAGGTGTTTGTGGACGGTAGTGCAACAGCTACCGGGTGTGGTGCAGGTATCATATGTCAGTCTCCCGAGGGAGATAAGTTTGAGTATGCTCTGAGATTTTAGTTTCAAGCCTCTAATAATGAGGCCGAGTATGAAGCCCTCTTGGTCGGCCTTAGAATGTGTAAGGCGGTAGGAGCAACAAAAGTGGATGTAAGCTCGGACTCCCTACTTGTAGTCGGCCAGGTGAACGGAGACTTTGAGGCAAGGGAGCCGGCTATGATGAAATACCTGAAGATTGTCAAGAAGGAGGCCAAGGGCCTATATCATTTTACTCTGCAATAAGTTCCTCGTTCGTCTAATCATCAGGCGGACGCCCTCTCTAAATTAGCATCCTCAGCATCATGTGATACCCCCAGATCAGTATTTTGGGAGGTAAAGGAAAGAAGGAGTATTGATGCCGAGCCGGTACATATCATTGATAGAAGCTCCACTTGGATGGACGGGATCATTTCTTATTTAAGGGATGGATTACTTCCGGCCGACCCTAAAGAGAGCTGGCTGATGAAGAAGAGAGCGGCATGGTTCGAAATGAAGCAGGGGGAGTTGTTTAAAAAGGCATTTGTGAAGCCGTACCTGAAGTGTATTACTCCTGAGAAAGGGCATGATGTCCTGGACGACTTTCACCGGGAGTAGTGCGGCTCTCATATTGGAGGACGAGCCTTGGCTGAAAAGGCTGCCCATCTGGGCTACTACTGGCTGAGCTTAAAGTCGGACGCCATGAAAATGGTGAAAAAATGTGACAAGTGCCAGAGATTTGCAACCTTGATCCATCGCCCTGCTAACAGTCTGTGGGCCATAAGTAGTCCGCTCCCCTTTGCCAAATGGGAGATGGATATCTTAGGGCCGTACACGCCAGCATCTGGTCAAAGGAGTTATGTGTTTGTAGCGGTAGACTACTTCACAAAGTGGGTGGAGGCCGAGGTTATACGGTGCATCAAGTGGACGTATGTTTCAGCCTTCATATGGAAGAGTATCATTATATGTTTTGGCATTCCTCAGTCTATGGTGTTCGACAATGGGCCCTAGTTCAAAACACCTCAACTTAAGGAGTGGTTGGAAGACCAGGGAATAGCTCATTGCTTTGCTTCAGTTGGCCGACCACAAGCCAACGGCCAGGTAGAGGCATACAACAAGTTGATCTCCAATGGTATCAAGCGCAAGCTTGAAAAGGCAGGCGGCCTATGGGCTGAAGAGTTGATCAATGTATTGTGGTCTATACGAACAACGACCAAGAGCTCCACAGGGGAAACCCCATTCTTTTTGGTATACGGCGCTGAGGCTGTTCTCCCAATTGAGAAGTATGAGCCCACTCTTAGGGTGATGCTATATGACGAAGCGGCCAATTGGGAAGCCATGAAGGCTGCCCTAGACTTCCTTCCAGAAGCTAGGGGCAATGCGGCACTTAGGAATGAAATTTATCGCCTAAGGATGACAAGGGCTTACAATCGTCGAGTGTCTAAGCATCCGCTAAAAACGGGAGATCTGGTCCTAAGGAAAATGGAGGTTGTGGGTCGGGAAAATGAAGATGGAAAGCTGACCCCAAACTGGGAAGGGCCGTATCAAATCAGTGAAGAGGTCCGAGATAGTACTTACCGTCTCGAAGCCATGAACGGACATCAGATTCCGCGTACATGGAACACTGACAACTTTAAGAAATATTATGTTTAAGTTTTAAGTACTTAGCCAAAAGCTGTATATACAGCTAGGTCTGTTGACCGAGCAATGTAAGCCGCACGGCCACAACAATGTAATTTTGACAAATTAATGAAAAGTTAACATTGTTATATTATTTTCCATTCTACTTATGCGTAATTGCACTTTCATAGTCTACGCAGAAACGTCGCGTGTCATTTGTAACTAGGTTGCTTGCAACACAGCAACCCGGTCGTAAAAAAAAATAAAAATTTGAGTGACTTGACCTTAAGTCACATGTGTACATCCGTTCCTCACTTAGACGGACGGAAAAGGTAAGGTATCTTATGAAACCCCTCTAATGGGGCATGGGCATACCTAGGCATTCTAGCCCAGCCAAACTTAGAAAATTTAAGCTGAGATAATACTTGAAATTTTTTGAGCATGTCCGAGCGATAGTTTCAATGGACAACTCGTTTAAAGCCAATCAAACGGCCAAATAATATGTTGATTCGGCGTATCACCTATTCCAAGGGCAATCATTACTATGATTTGATTAACTTACTAGTAATCATACCCCTCAAGGTATAAACTCTACCAAGTTAATCAAACTATTCAAAATATGGACTAGGCGTACGCCGAATAAAGGGACATACCCCCCATTGTACGAAAACTCAAAAACGTGCAGAAAAAAAAGAAAAAAATTACGCGTACGAAATGCAAAAACATGCTAAAAGTATGTAAAATTTGCTAAGTATGAAATAAATGAAAAGCAGAGCTTGAATTAATAAAAGACCGCTCGAAGGGCGGTAAAATATCTTACAGAAAACAGCTCAAAAAATGCGTCAAATAAAGAAAATAAAAATTGGCCAAAAAAGGCAGAACAAAGAGCTGATATCAAGGGCCGGCTGGGGCAGAAGCTGGAACCTGGCCTTGGACGGGCTCTTAAGAAGTGGGAAGGGACGTGTCCCGAGCAGGCGTCTCCTTGATCTCAACTTCGCCGTCATTTCCAGCTGCCACTTCTTCATTTTCCACATCCTCTGAGGTTGTTGGTGTGACGTTCAGCTCAGGAGAAGGTTGTCCGGCCTTCTTAGCCTCTTCCCTTAGGCAGACGAAGTTGAGGCGTTTAGTGAAGCGCTCTTGATAAAAGGCCGCCTCGCCCTCGTCCACCATGAGCTCGAACGCCTCGAAGAAGTGGCTCTTCAGCCTATCCTCAACATTCTGTTCAATGCAGACGACCTTGTCTGCGCTAGGGGCCGAGATGTCTTCAGTTGTAGAGTTAAGTCCTCAACGGACTTCTTTAAAGTTTCCACCTCGACCTTAAGAGCGCCCGCCTCGTCCAAGGCCTCCTTCAAGTGTTTTTGGGCTAAGGCCACCTCACTTTTGAGCTTTTTAGAGGCCTCGAACCCTTCTTTCCAGCGCTGGCCGTCCAGGAGGGCTTGGTCCCTCTCTTGCCTCATCGTGTCCCTGGCAAAGGTCTCTTGTTCGAGGGCCTTGCCCAGCTTCACCAGATCTTCTGCTTGCCGCGCTGCCTTGTCGGAAAGCGCGTTGATCTGGGTCTCAAAATATCGGCGCTGGACGGCCGTCTCCCCAGTAACAGCATCTTGGGCCTTCAGGACCTTGTCCCACGCACGCTTCAGCTTTTAGTTTTTTTTGTCCTTCCATTTAAGGAAGGTGGTCAGCCGCAAGAAAAGTTGCGCACAAGAGAAAATGGGTTAGTAGATCAGAGAATGAAAAACTGGCTAAGTATGAGGGTTGAAAAAGTTACCTCAGCGCTGCAGTTGATCATTGGGCCGAGGAAGCCCTCATGAATTCCCCGCAGCTTATCTCGCTGCTCAACGGGGACGGCCCGGGCCATGGCTTCCCGCATGGTCTTCCTGTTCGCCCCAGTGAGGGACTGGCCAGGTAGCTTCATTGTCAGCTCCTCCGTAATATCTACAAGAGTTTAACTTAAGCTCAAGCGGGCTTAAAAAAAACAAAATAAAATATGCAAAGTTACTCGAACTGACCGTCAAAGAAGTTCGGGGCGTTAAGGGGATTGAAGGTGAATGACGGAGGCGGTGCAGGCTCGTCACCCTCCTCACCCGTCCGGCCAGGCTGGTCGCCAGCCGATTGAAAGGCTTCAAGCCAATCAGATTCTTGGACTCTTTGTACGGGCGGAGTCACTTTTGGCCCAGTCGGTTTTGACGGGGTCGACTTACCCTTACTGTCCGATTTCTCGGACTTATCATGAACCGGCATGGCGGCCGGATCCATGGACTTGGAGGCCCCGCTATCACCTATCCGGGGTTGTTCTCCTTTGGACTGCTTGGAGACACTCCGCGACGTAGTCTTTGCCGCAGTGGCGGAAGTGGTCTTAGAGGCGACCGTCTTCCTTTGCTTGGACGCCTTCTCGTCCTTGTCCGTCTTGGAAGCAGGGGACGACTGCTTTCGCTTGGACCTAGGGGTAGGAGTCGATAGTTTAAGAAAGGCAAAAGTTAGCGAAAAACGAGTAGGACACTACATTAGTGTCTGTGTCTAGCTAGGAAGGAGATCTCTCCCATCATGCCAACACGGACGCAATAATACGTCCGTGAGAGCCCAGAAAGGAGGACTTTCCCCGCATCCTAACACAGATGAAAAGAAGAAATGGAGGTAGAAAGGATGTTCTTACCCCCTTAGATTGCTTGTACAGCTTCTGACGAGCTTTGTAGCGGGCAAAGTCGATTTCAGCCATGCTCACCTCCCCCTTCTGTTCTGAGTCCAGCATCTTGTACGCCTCAGCTGTAGAAGAAAAAGAAGAAAGTGTTAGAAAATTTTTCAATTTCAAATAACGTATGTACATGCAAAAACTATATATGACCAAGCGTCCACGTTGGGGCAAGTTCTTATATAGGCCGTAGGCCGACATGAACGTAGGGTCCCGAAGCCAACTTGATAGAGGGACCCAGTTACTCGGAACGCGCTCAGTTTTGCCGTTCCTCTTCACCCTCTTGACCTTGAAGTATTCAAGCTGATGCTCTTGGCTAGGATGGACGAGTGGCTTATCAAGCTTGAGGTCCCCGCGTCCAAGCTGAATTGGTTCAACGTTAAACCGGTTCATCCGCAAATTAAATTCAACATCTTTGGTTTTGATGCGGTAGAAATGTAGAATCGGTGCTTCCAATCACGCCATTTGGAGACGCAGTCAACCACCATCATGTAGTCCCTGTTGGAACTCAGAATGAGCCATCCGTCAGTGTCTGTGTCCAGCTTGGTTAGTGAGTGCATCTCACAGAAGACTGCAAAGTCCGGCTTGAAGCCTTTGCAGATGCATATCACTAAATACCCAAAAATGTTCAACCAGTTGTTCGGCATCAGCTGGAAGAGAGCAATGTCATACTCATCCTAAATGGTGCGGACGAAGGGGTGGAGAGGGAAGCGCAGTCCAACGTCTAGGGCTGCCCTATAAACGCTAAAGGACCTTTGACGTGGCCTCTCTTCCTCCCAAGCAAACACAGCATGTGACTTCCTTGGAGGCTGAATCTCAAATCCCTCCCAAAGGTGGAGGAATGCCTTGTATTCCTCAAAATTGTCATTTAGGTAGCCCAAGGCTGGCTACCCACCGTACAGGCGTACGGATCCTTAGAGTTGTCAATGTTGTGATGTTCTGTTGTGTTGTTCATGTATTGTTATTTTTCTTGTATTATGATGGAAATTAGTAAGACAAGAGTTGGGTTTTATTACATTCTGTTTTGGGTAGAAGAATGATTGTGAGAACTAGGTCATTTCGGGAGATTAGAGGGTGACTCATTAGTTTGTTGTAGTTCAAATAGTTCACAATGTGATTTGAATGACGATGTATAGGGGATATTGACTTGAATAAGGAGCCTCTTACTGAATGTTCCAGTACTGTGGAGGATATGGACTTGAATGACGATTGTAGTTTGGGTTCACGTAGTGCAGGCTCAAAGAGGGGCTCAGATCATTAAAGGCTACTTCAGTATGTCATCTAGAAGTAGGAATGGTGTTTGACACTTAGGATGACATGAATAAGTATTATCACAGTTATTGGAAGCAAGAAGGATTTAGTGTTGTGTGTATAGGTGGTGGGAAGCCAACCAGTCTAAAAAAAAGTGTGAGTGCTATGGTAACAGCATATAGGAGGAGGGTTAATGGGAAGAGGGTTGTGGTTTATGATGAACAAATTGTGAAGAAGACTAAAAAAAGGCATTTGTCCAGTTATGATGTATAGTCAAGGTAATGATGAAGATGGTTGGAAGATCAAGATGGTTGTTAATGAGCACAATCATAAAGTAAAGAGTAGTCAAGTCACATTGCTATGTACAGAAAGGAAAATATTACAAAGCATTTAGAGTATATATAGGATTGAAAAGGACCATGGATTCGGGGCTCCGGTAGGGTAGATTTTCAATAATATGGAAAGCCAAGGAAATGGTGTTGAGAATATGGGATTCGTGAAAAAAGATTTTCAAAATTTAGTGAATAGAAAGAGAAGGTTGAAATTAAATAATGGTGATGCCTCGGCTATGTTGGAGTATTTTGATAGAATGACTTCAGATAATCAAAACTTTTTTCACATGTATTAGCTTTGTTTCAGGTATTTTGGAGTATTTTGATAAGTTGACTTCAGATAATCAAAACTTTTTTCACATGTATTAGCTTTGTTTCAGGTATTTTTGTGATTTCCCCTGGGACACTGGTCACGCTCTTCGGATAGACAACCCGGGCACCTGCAAAACACAAATATTCCGTTGCCAAATATTCGCCTCTAATGGTTAAGTTAGTAACCGAAAATTGGAAAAGCTAGAGAGAGAAAGTAGAGAGAAGTTGGAGTTGTTTTAATGCTCTATTGAATGTTATATCACAATCCACAACTCCCATCGTAAATAATTAGGGTATTTATAAGGGTGGGGATTGTACCTTTTAGGGTTATTAGCCTCGAATGACGTTTTCATATTGGCGATGCAATCAGGCATGGACAATTGTCCTTTGGGGGCGCTGTTTTGCGGCTTGTAGACACCTAATTGCGTCTTCCCAAAAGCTAAACCTAGTGATGAATATCTTTCACGTCATTTGATTATCGAACAAGGTGAAATATGAAAAGTCTTGTGATGCGGTTGTTTTCTTCTTTCTGTTATTGAAAACATTTCTTTTCTTACTCTATTTATGAAAACGTCTATTTTGATCCAGTTTATGTTGGTCCATGATAAGGGTCCAATAATTATGTAGTTGTATGGGGCTTGAAAAGACCTTTCCAACGATATATTATAAGCCAAATTCCGATTAATAATGAGGAAGTTATGGCCAAAATACTAAACTGGGCCCAAACCGGATTTTACCTACGACCCAATGATCATGTAGTGGGTTCAAAGGTTTAATCCCATTCCTAAACTAATTAGGATTAATTAGAACCTACTATAAGTTTCTAAAAAAATCTTAATTATTCTTTTTGAAAAGATAAGATCAAAGAATTCGAAATTGAATAAAACTTCTCTTTTTGAGAGTCCTTATTCTGTGCGAAATGGAAGATGGTCAGATATTATTTTCGTGCCTCACAATCTTTATCCAAATATTATATGGTTAGATAGATCTTGAAATTATCTTTCCAATGATGTATTATAAGATTAATTCCGAGCTATAATGAAAAAGATATGAAAGGAATACGAAACTCTATCCAAAACTGACACTATCCCACTATTTCGGTCATTTTATCTACAAAATATTTTGATCTAATTCTAATTGGGTTGAAAATTAGACTTCAAGATTTTTCCAACGACATATTGTATGACTTATTTTGACTTCTGGATTAAAAAGATATGATAAAAATAAAATCTGCAAAAATTGTCCCAACGCCAAACGACAAGGTCTGTCTCACGACGATAGACTCTTGACAGGCTAAAGTCGTATCACCTAATCAAAAGTACTTCCTAAAACCACTAACTAATAATAGATAGGAAGTAGGTTCGAATCCACAGGAAAACGAGTCTTTCTATTCCTAATTAATTAATATAATCTAGATTATCAAGTAACCAAATTTCTTGTCGTAAAAGGAATTAAACTAAGGAGAATAAAAGTAGGGAAGAATAAAATTAAAGAGAAATCAATTATTAAAATCCTATGGCATAGGTTCACCAATAAATAATATTTCAGGGTAAAACATAATAATCAATCATTAATGCATCAATTAATCGGATCATAAAGGGCATTCACTACGTATTACAATCACATAGTTAATCTACCGGTATTAAATTTCATCTCTCGAATCTCAACTTTAACCATTTATAAATTAGTCCGTCTATTGAAACTAAGCATAAACATCAATTCTCATCTCTCAAATCTCGAATCAATATTGCTAAACTCATACAAATTAAATCTAGCCAAATCTAATTGCATAGCATTAAATCATTCAATAGGGAATTAATCAAACATTGACAATCAACAATAATAAATTATCACTTAATATTATTTATGGATTCCCACAAATCCTGAAATAAAACTACTCACACATAATTAAAGCTAAACTAATCAAAGAAATTAAATAAAGCATAGTAAAAAGCAAGAATTAAGATAAAGAGAATAATAGTATAAAAGTAATAAGAAAACAAAATAATAAATCTTGTGAAAAAGTAGAAAAGAAAAAAAAACTAAACTAAAAGAAAAGATACTACAAACTACCCCCCAAAATGCTACATACTATATCTTTTTATAAGAAAGGAAAAAGGAGTTTGACTCCTAATCAACCTCTAACCCCTCATCTAAAGCTGCGTAGTGCTTACTACATCCACACCAATGGGCTTTTATAACAAAGTCCACTAATAACAAAAAAAAACTCCAACAAACGGCAGCAATATCACGCAGCATGGTCACCCGATCCATAATTGGGCCTCGGTCCGCTAGCAGCGTTTGGGCTTCACTTCTTTGCCTAAACTTGTAACTTAGGCCTTTATATGAATTGACCAAAGTTCCTTCCTCCTGATACATGAGTACTGGACTTGCAATAAAGTTAATACTCCAAACAAACTGAGCCCTTAATTATCAAACCAAATTTAATTAGCTTGACCTTGGGCTTTAAATATACGGTCATACAATACGATCAAACTCCAATATCTTCATAGTGGTTCAATAAGCTCGGAAATTGATGTAAATAACAAATTCCTACATAATAATACCATCTCTATAAAAACACTAGAAAACGTATACTAGTAATAAAAATAGCCTCGTAGAGCTCAAATAAGCACAAATATGACCGTGGGACGGGGAATAAAAATATATATAAAATAGACTTAGCAACTCTATCGCACGCGACAGCTTTGCGACAGAACCAATTTTAACCCGATTCGAATTCTATCTCTTTTCTATCGTTTTCGGACTATTTCTCTATAACTAGGGGTCATATCTCCCCATTTTTAATCATCAACATTTACAATCATCTTTTCCCTCTCTAAGCTAGAAGCTTATTCTCTCTCTATTCTTTTTCTAAACCTTCCCTCTTACAAAATTCTGCATACATTAGTCTTAGACACACCTAGCCAAGTTAGAAGTTGTCTTCTCCCTAGATGTGAAAGAAAGAGATACGAGGCATCCAAGTAAGTAATTTAATTATTCTTTTGATATAGAAATCATGCTTTAATTATTTTAATTCCTTGTATCATGTTAGGATGTCTTTATGATTCCTAGTATCATGTTTAGGGTAATAATTAAGATTTCTAATATCATGTATGATGCTTCCTATTCTTTCCTTATATCATGCTAGTATCATGTGAGGGTTAAAGCTTTTAGGGGTGTACAAAAATTGGCCCGGACCTGAAACCGGACCTGAACCGACCTGAACCGGACCGGACCTGACCCGGACCTGTTGATTCAGGTCCGGTCCCGGTTCTTAAAAATCCAGGTTCCCGGTCCCGGTCCGGACCCGGTCCAAACCCGGGGTTTTCAGGTCCGGACCTGAAACCCGGGAAAATCGTAATTAAAAAAAAAAAAAAAAAAAGAAGAAAACCAAACTCTGAAAAATTGAAACTGAGTTTTCGTGGACTTATTTGTATTTTCGGTGGACTCATTTGTATTTTTGGTGTTTGAGAATCGGGACTTTATAGACTTTATGTAGTTTTGTAATTGATAATTTTGGTTTGTATGTAATTATTAAATTATGCAACAGGTCTAAAAATCACAAAACAGGTCCATATGCAGGTCCATATGCAGGCCCAACAGGTTTTGTATTAAAAAAAAAAACGAAAAAGACACAAAACAGGTCCATTCAGGTCCAAACCCGGACCGGACCTGTTAATTCAGGTCCGGTCCCCGGTCCTCATAATTACCCAATTCAGGTCCCCGGTCCAAACAGGTCCGGTCCAGGTCCGGTCCGGTTTTGGACCGGTGTACACCCCTAAAAGCTTTGATCTTTTTTGTTTTTTTTTAAAAATAGAGATTTTATTACCAAAGTAAGTAAAATACAGCATAAAAAGTTCATGCTTACAAAAGCTAAGCAAAAACCATCCCAAACACCAAAGACCAAAAGGCCATACAACCACAACACAAGTTCTAAAGTCAAACCTAGCCACCTTCTATGAAGGGTTCTAGGAGACAAAGAACAACTACTAGCCTCAAGCAATTGGCCACCTTCTAGGAAGGGTTACAGAAGCAAGGACCAGACAAGAAACCTAAACAATACCCTAAAACACTAGCAAACACAACACAACTACAATAACAGCAGATGCCTATCAGCAGCAAAACACCTGCAAGCAACTCTGAAAACAATGTCTCTGAAAACAACCTCTATAGGCAGACAAACTCCTGAAAAATAGTATTGTTCCTCGTTCCTCTTAATCCAGATAGCATAAACTATTTCAGCAAGAAACAGTATATGCAATCTACCGGCATCTCTAGATTTCCTGCAAAATCTGATGCTCTAGCTGACTTCTTGACATAAAGGTTGGACTACTTTCCTGCACTTCAATAAAGTTAACACCTTTTGCCAGATTTTTTTAGAATATGAGCATTCAAAGAACAAATGCTAAGAACTCTCAACAGCATTCACACACAACACACAAGGTGTATCACTCAACATATTCTAAGTTTTCACCCTGTCTTTAGTAATAAGCCTATTATTCAAAGCCATCCACAGAATAAAAACACTTTTAGGGAAGCTGCATTGTTGCAAACTAGTCTTCTCCAATCAATTTTAGGAGCTTGAGGTCTAAGAAGCATGTAAAGTTTTTTTAATTTGTATTCCATTTCTATGCTTCCCTTTATCCCACCCTCCTATATCATCAATAAATTGTCTGCATTTTAGGATCCTTTCCAGAACCCAAGAACTTTTCTAAGGAATAGGAGCTTCCCAAACATCCCTATTCTTAAAATAGTAAATGTGAACCCATTTAACCCATAAAGAATCATCTTTATGAGTAATATCCCACAAAAGCTTAGTGATAGCAGAAATGTTCCACTCAGGGAGAGAAATCACATTCCCACCACCACTAACTTTAGGCAGACAAACTGTGTTCCAGGCTACTAAGGCTTTCCTTGAAGGATTTGACTTCCCAGTCCAAAGAAAAGCTCTGAACCTAGCTTCAATCTCTTTCAAAATCTTCTTAGGAAACACAAAAATCTGAGACCAATAATAAAGATTTGATCTTTAATGTTTAGTGACATGCTAGGATTTGTTATTAATCTTGTTAGTATCATGCCTAAGATCTTGCTAATAATATTATTATTATGCTTTATTGATATTATTATGATGATGATTGTTATTATTATGTTTCTTATTATTATATTATTGTTATTGCTTGCTTGATCACACCTTTTATGCATGTTTAAAGGGAATTTGTACTTGTAATCACGCTTAATAAGATAATTAATAATCTTGTTTAGGCTAATATGATTATAATTCAAGTGATCGCCAATAATAGATTTGTTTGTTCATTAATATTCAACCAACATAGATAAATAGTTTTAGGTTAACCTATGAATTGTATGTTATTCATAAAGCACACATGAATATGAGAAGAATAAAGTAAAGTCCTATTATTAGGGCAGGTTCAATCTCTTTTAGGTTGGATTTGTACCTTCATTCCCGAATATCTAGTCATGGTTCCAGACCACTATGGAGTTAGCGATCTCATGGAACGTGAAGGGGTGTAACCTTCACCTTGTGAACGGTTTACAAGTTCCTAAAACTTGTTGGCGACTCTTTTACTCTAGCTTCTTTCCCTTTGGACACCACCATGCTTAAGTGTATGATCACAGTGGGGCTCAAGTGTGGGATGTTTGAAATATTCCCTATACGGCTATCTCGGGATTTGGGCCTCCTGATATAAGGAGACCCTTTATCTCTTTTTTAGGTGCTCTTTGCAGGGCTTGAATATGTTTCGTCTTCCTATAGGGACATGTGTCACCCTTTTATTGGGCCACATGTCACTATAAGATTGGTCCACGCTTTAGGGGTAATTTTTACCCTAAACATTTATCCTTCAGAGGGGGTGGCTTGTACTCTATGGGCCGCCTCCTCTGAGTTTCTAATCGTCCAGATGTGTCCGAGTATTCGCAGAAGTTTTAAGAATTTCTTTGGTATGCGGACATTACCGTCCGTCTTAATAGGGGAGTTCTCCCTTGGGGCCGGACGCTTTATCCAATTTGCCTGTAATTCCTCTTCTGGACACTTTCAGGTCTTGAGGTCAATCAGATGGAGCAGGCCGACTGTCCTAGGACATCTTTCATCCGAGATTTTAGGACGACGGTTTGGATTCCGCTGACCTAGCTATCAATTTTAACGTGTTGTTATCCCGTTTGCGTTCCCTTCTATTTAAAATGATGGAATTGGTTTTTAACCATTTGAATTCTAGGTTAAATTTTTTAAAAAGTATCTGTTCGAATTCTTGGACGGGAAAGACGATTTTAACGTTTTTCCCTCGTAAATTTTTCCTATAAATATAGGATGTTTGACTTCATTTTGCCACTTTTGAACTTTGAGAATTTTAGAGAGAAGTCAAATCTTTTTAGAGAGAGGAAGTGATTCCTCCCTAAATTTTCAAGAGCTCCGCTATACGTTTGAGGTTTCCGGTCAGAGTTTTTGAGTTTTTCGGTCAACCTTCAAGACTTTTCAAAGTATTCTGCACATATAAAGGTAACCGCCTGCCCTTTTACTTTGCTTTGTTTTTTCATTTTTACTTTTAAATCTGGCTCAATACTCGGCTTCGTCCGTTTCTCTTCATGAGGTCGGCCGTTTTCCTGGGAATGAGGTGTCTAGTGTGGACGGGGACGAGTCGTCTTCCTCGTGGAGTGGGTCCATTTCTAGTGTGTACCAACTCACATCCACCTATTCTTCTCTTTCCCTTTAATCGTAAATGGCACGGACCATGCAAACATACGACAAGTACGCCGCCAGAAATCCAGACGGCTGTCAGGTAAACCCAAGGGTTCCCAATGATCTGAGTAACACGGACGGGGAGACCGCAAACATCACCAAAAACACAATCATAAACACAAACACCGCCATGGTCAGTGGTAGCAAATTCTTGACGGCCGAAGCGACTGCCTTATTCGAAGAGCGCCAGAGGAGGCAAGGCGTCTCTTTTGCTAGGGAAGCGTCTTGGCAGACTTTGGGTCTTCGCTTTCCCTAATTCGCCAACTTGGTCATATATCCGACCGAGTTTTAATCTTTGAAAGAACCTCCATTCTCTTCTCAAGCAGACGTTGGGCATCCGCCTTAATTTCTAAACTACCCTCTTCACAAACTACCAAGTCGGCCAGGCCTAGGACATGCATAGTAATTATTGAACCGGCCGACCTGACTTCTCGTAGCGCTCCTCCTCCTAGAAATCAAGCGGACGCCAGGAGAAAGGATAAGGGCAAATAACCCTTAGTACTGGAGGGATTTCTTCTCCGAAGGCGGCCGGGGCTCCAAGACTAGGAGCTCGACCGAGAATGCTGAATTGGACACGATGTTGTCCTTAGAATTTGGGGCCGCCCCCCACAATGAAGAAGGGGAGGCGAAAAATCAAGAGGCCGAGGATCTAATATAAACAATATTAAAGATACGTACGCCTGTCAAGTCGAAGACACGACCCTATGCTTCTTTAGTGATGGGCTGGAGGAGTTGAAGAGCTTCCTCATGTTGAGAGAGGACTATGAGCTCAAGGCCCCGTGTATAGCGCTGCCTTGGAAGGGGCACTCCGCTTTCCTCTTCACCCGTTTGTCCAGGAGCTCCGGGATGAGTACAAAATTGCTCTCTTCCAACTGATGCTGAATAGCTGGTTAAACATCTTTGGGTATCTGGTGATGTGCATCTTTATTTCAGTTGGCCACTCCTACCCCATGGTCCAAGAGGAATCAACCGTCCTCTGCTTCAAAGGACGATAAGTCATCCAAGTCTAGGAAGTCCACTGCCACAAAAGTGACTTCTTCCAACCAAGTGGCCAGGACCACGCCGCGGACTGCTACAAAGTCGTCTAAAGGAGAGCCACCCCGGCTGTCATCTAGTGGGGTCTCCAAGTCCAAGAATCTGACTACTGAGTTGATCCATAAGAAGTACGTCCGTGCGTACGATGGGGGTAAGTCGACCCTTGCAAAATCGACCGGCCCAATCTCGATTTTGCATGTCGAGTTAGTGAAAAAATCTGATTGGCAGACAATTGCCTCTCAATCGGCTAAAGATCAACTCGATCGCTAGGACGGAGAAGGGGACAAACCTTTACCTCTTCCTTCTTTCAACCTTCCCACCCCATCATCTTTCTCGGATGATAAGTTGGGTTCTTGACATACTTATTTTGTTCACTCTAACACTTTTCTTGGCCTTGTGCAGATATTGCCGAGGAGATGAACATGAAGCTCCCTAGCCAGTCCCTTACAGGTGCCGACTATAAAGTTATGAGGGAGGCTATGGCCCGGGCCGTCCCTCTCGCATAGCAAAATAAGTTCCCCGGAATAAATGAAGGCTTCCTCAGCCCCATGCTCAATTGTAGTGCCGAGGTAACTATTTGTAGTTTTTGCCACCTTGGACTTCAGACTCAAATTATATTTCATACTTAGAATATATTTCTCAATTTATTTTACAACTTTTCTTCGTACGAATGCAGCTCTTTCTCAGGCTCAATGTCTTCATAGAGTGGAAGGATAAGGAGAACAAGGATCGTAAAGAGGCCTGGGCTCAGATAGGGCACATGGAGGACGCCAACACGAGCACCGTTACCCTTCAAAGGATACACTTTGAGACGGCCCTCAAAGCTCTTACTAACAAGGCGGACCGACAGACCGAGGACCTGGTGAAGCTAGGTCAGGCCCTTGAAAGGGAAACGCTGCCAGGGAGGCGACCGAGCTGGAACGGAATGAGGCGGTCCAAAACGCCCAACAGTGGAAGGAGGGCTTTGACGCCTCCGAGAACCTGAAGGAGGAGTTATCCTCATGTCAGGTGGCTCTCCAAACGACCCTAGATCAAGCGGACTCTCTAAGGCTTGAGGTGGATAATTTGAACAAGTTCGTTTTGGACTTATCGGAAAAGCTGAAGGCACCTCGGCTGCCCATCCCAATGAAGGTCGTCTAGATTGGCATAACGCCTGGGAAAGGTTGAAGAGCCATTTCTTCGACGCTTTTGAGTTGATGGTTGATGAAGGGGAGACTGTCTATTATCAGGAGCGCTTCACTAAGCGTACATCTGCCTCAAGAAAGAGGCCAAGAAGGCGGGGCAGCCCCCCTTGAGTTCGTCGGTACTCCGCCCGAGTCCGAGGAAGAGCACAAAAGAGATGTTAAGGAAGAGGAGGAAGAGGTGGAGACGACAGGCGAAGGAGAGCCGATCGAGGGGATGTCTGCTGATGCTGCTGTCGTTGATGGGAAGTCGGCCTTGGAGGAGCTTGCTAATGAGGGAAAATTGGATGAATGAAGAGCTCAGGTCTTTTAGTAGCTAATACCAAGCTCCTATTACTTAGTTCCTTTTTTTTAATCTTTTTGTTGAACAATTTATATTTTTGTTGATGGCTGCCTGTTTTGAGCGGTCTTGTATAAAGTATTAATTTTGCCGCCTACTGAGCAGTATTTATTTTAATTGATGCATCTCTATCAATTTTCAATTTTTGTACTTAGCTTTTCAGCAATAATTTCATGCTTTAAATATGCTTACTCGTACGAGTACTAAGGGTATGCCCCTTGTTCGGCATTTGCGTAGTCCAAATTCCAGGTTGTTTGATTAACTTAGTAGGTTTTATACCTCAAAGGGATGACGGCTAATAAGTTAATCAAACCATAATAATGATTGCCCTTGGACTAGGTGAATGCAAAATCATAAATGGCCGCTTTATTGGCTTTGTTTGAGTTGTCCTTTGACACTATCACTCGGACGCAACTCAAGAATTTTCAAGTAATATATCAACTTAGAAATTTCTAAATATTAGCTAGGCTTGTATGCCTAGGCATGTCGTTGCCCATATTTAGGTAAAAGTACCTTTTGGGTAATTTTTATGGCTTCCTAATGCTCAATCGTCCGACCATGTTAAGGTCGGACAGTCTGGTTGACTTTACAATCTCTATGCCCAAGTTGTGTAGCTATGGGATGCCTTTGTTATACACCTACTCGGCCGCTCTGTACCGCCTTTTTAAATGCCGAGCTACTATGTTGGAAACAACATTATTATTATTTTTATACGGCATTTCTGCTTAAGTAAACATAAATAAATGACAAAAAATTAGCTAACAATGTTCGACTTTTCATTAATTTTGTCAAAATTACATTGTTGGGGGCCATATGGCTTTAATTAATGGGCTCGTTCTTTTAGACCTAATTGTATATATAAATTTTTTAGCTAAGTATTAGAATTAAACATAATACTTTATTAAATTGTCTATTTCCATGTACGAGGAATAGGATGGCTGTAGACACCTAAAAATGTCTCCTTAAAACCAAACCCGATGATAAACAACCTTTCACCGTCGTTATTGTTCGGGTTGAGTATTAAATGTTTGGAGTGCTTAATCCATATTTCCATATTTCCATACAATACATTTCATAAACCAAATCAATTCTTAGCCCATTTTCCCAAACCATAACTTACTTTCCACTTTTCGTTTACACATCACAAAATCGAGAGAAACTGATTTTGTAGCCCTATTATTTTGATCCAATTATTATTTCGTTGGATAGGCTTTTCAAAAAGCTTTCCAACGATAGATCATAATACTAATTCCAAATTTAAAACGAAGGAGATATAAGCAAAGCACTAAACTCGGCCCAAAACCGACACTCTTTCACTAAAACGGTCATATCTTAAAATATACAAAATATTTTGACCTTATTCAAATTGAATTAGAAAGTATACTTGATAAGATTTCCAAGGATATATTATATGCTTTATTCTGAGTTAATAAAAAATTATAATAGTTTTAAAAACGCGTAAAAACTGGATTTGCCGCGTCACGACATAAATGACGCGCCACGGTGTTTGCTGACGTGTCACGGTATTTTGCACTGTGACATAGTGATTTTATACTCAATATATTAGCTTTCTAATAATTCTGAACCCACTATCAGGATAATACACTTGTTCGAAGGACACTATTCCTTTCAGTCTGTATAAGCTACCTTGTCAAACGGCCCCTGGATTTAAATTCTCACCAAGTTGAACTGCCTAACATAGGAGCGAAGCCCTTCTCTATATCCCTTCCGGATGGTGCTCAAATCGAGATTTGTCTTTTTGGCAGGGATGTTCATCGAGAAGTTGGAGGCAAACTGGAAGACAAGCTTCCTGAAGCTATCGATGCACCCGGCTGGCAGGTTGCCAAACCATTGTTGGGCAATACCCTTTGATGTAGTCGGAAAGCATCGGCACCACATGTCATCCTCCAACCCCTGCATGTGCATGAGGATAGAATAGGCTATGAGGTGATCCTCCGGTTTGATGGTACCATCGTAAGCACCTACCAACACATTCTTAACCTTGGCCTGCTGTGCGGCCTTGGTTATCTGCTTGGTGAACGTAGAAGTTAGTTCACCAAGTTTGAGCAGTCACAGCTGCTAGTCCAAAGGTTGGAAGTTATATGCCGCCTGACCCTGAAAGAGGGCCGGCTGCATGAAATGAGGGGAATACGGACTGTAGACCATAAGGGGTACATATGGTGCATTCCTGATCATCTAAGGGCTAGAGTGGACGGTATTACCACCTGTATGGATCTCAGGCAAGGTGTTTTGGGTGTTTTTGTCCCTCGGGAGAGTTACGTCATGAAGTCTGATCCGGCTGAGTTGCACCTGCAAAACAACGGAGACACCGGGTGGTAGGAGCTTCGCCTCGGACGATCAAGTTAGTAACATGAAAGGGAATAAAGAGTACGAAAATTTAGGTGGGGATCTGCTTAGATTCCAAGCTCAGGTGTTTCTCTGATGTGAGATAATGTAGGTGTAATAAATGATTGAATGTTTCCCCTAAATGGGGAAATATCTCCCTATTTATTGGGTCATTGGAGAATGTGCCCCCATCTAGGTCGACCTAGATTTTAGTGGGTTGCGCCGCTTTACGGCGCTTCTTGGGATTTGGGCCCTTGAAGGCCGCCATTTCATTGACGTATCTAAGGGCGCCACTTGTCAAGAGGATATTAAGCCACATGGGCCATCCTGAACTCGACACGTGGCCTCCTCTCATGGGTCCACGTGTCTAGGGTATTTTTACCCTAAACATTTGCCCCTTACAGGACGCACATGCAAATCACGTGGGGCCTGTGACACGTGTCCACCTTTCAAAGGTGAACAGTAACGGGTAAAAATTTGAATTTCAAATTAAAGTTTTCCCCCCGCTTTCACCTTCTATAAATAGAAGTTTACCCCCCCTTTCTCTCACCTTACGCTCATTTTGACTTTTTAGAGAGAAAAAGAGAAAGCTTCCAGAGAGAAATCCTCTACCTCCGTCTTCATCACAACAAGTTCAAGTTTCCGTGTGCTAGCAGTTCACCACCCAGTGTTACCGTCTGTAGCGGTTTTCAGAGTTTTTAGAGTAAAAGTAAGGTAACCACCTGTACCATTTTAGCTTTTCTCCTTTTCCACTTGTATACAATTTTTTCTCCGCCTGTATACCTAGTTTTTTAGAAAATATAAATGAGTTCTCAATCCACACACTCTGCACTGCCTAGGACACTCAGCCGGTCCCCTGGACACAATGGACTGTCGGAACCGATATGCTCATCTCCGAATTCCTCCCTCTCTGTGTCTGTGCAGGACACAATGGCCAGAACGAAACAAACGGCCAGACGGTCTAGGAGCTGGCGCACTATGGAAGTGCCAGCCGATGAGGTTGTTCCTGACGGGGAACAGAGGGATTTGGAAGAGAGTTGTTCCGATGAAGAGGCTCCCTCTACTTCCGGGAGCTCTGGGGTACGAGAGGTAGACGACGAGGGAGCAGCCTCCTCTAATGAAGCCGGCGATGCTGAGGCCGGTCAAGGATCAAGGGCCAAATCTTCTGGCTTTGACCGAGATAATTTTGCGGCTGACTATCAGCAGCCGCCTAAGGTCGCTGACAACCCCAACCCCAAACGGACCCGGATGCCGCCGGGTAACATTGCCCTCCTCAAGAGCGGCTTTAGGGCCTTCAAAGAAAAGCACCCCTTGGGAAGGGGCTGGGACATCATCGTTCCTCCGGCTGACGCTGTAATGGCCTGGAACGATGATATTGACAATGCAGACCATTACTTCGTCTGCTACGAGGCGGTCATCGAAGCCGGCCTCTGGTTCCCCCTCCACCTTGGGATTAGGAAAATCCTAAAGGGTTACGATGTAGGGGTTTGGCAGCTCACCCCCAATTCGTGGGTTCATTCTAAGCTACATCGCCGCCTGCGAGTTCCAAAATATAAACCCTAGATTTTCCGCCTTCGCTCACATGCACTATTTCAGTAAGGCCTAGGCGGCCATGGGGCATGGTACACTGTGACTACCTTGCCCCAATATTTGATGACTTTGGACAAAGTGTCCAAATGGTCCGGGTGTAAGGATAAGTTTTACTTGATTTCGTCCCCCACTTTGAGACATAACCGGACACTGCGCCGGTACAACACTAAGTCAGCTCTTCTAGGCAGGAAGTAGCCTCTCCCGGTGCTATCTACTAAGGCCCGGAGCAAATAATAAAGCCAGGATTTTTTGAAACAACAACTGAGCCCATGGGGGATGGGACTCACATCATAGTTCCCAAGAACTGGATCCCCCATCCGGACTTCTTCAAGGACGAGTACTTCTTATTCGCCTGCGGGCTGAGTACCATGTTTCCCAAGGGTAGAGTACTTTACATCCGGAATGCTTGTTATTTTCATATTGCAAACTTGACATAATTTACTCTAACCATGAGTTCTGTTCATGCAGCCGACGCCTTGAGAATGGTCGACCTGGCGAAGACTCAGGCTAAGTTGGTGGCGCTGCTGTGCAAAGAGGCTGCACTTGCCAAGAAGGCAGCCGTCGAAGCCAAGGACTCCAAGAAAGGCGGGGTAAGACCGCCTCACTTTCTATGCGTTTACATATATATATTATTATTATTATTATTATTTTACAATTTGCCAGTAGGGTATACTTACCCTTGCTCGTTTCTTAGGACTCCGCCAAGAAAATTCCACGATCCTTCTCGAAGCTTCTAAAAAGGCAAGGAGACGATGTGGAGAAAACTCCGGCTGCGAAGGCCGCTAGGAAGGACCCCCTCCCCAGAAAAAATCTTCTGCCCAATCCGGTCGTCCAACGACCGGGGGAAAATCGCCTGCTGCGATGAAGATTCTGAGCGAAAGCTCAGAACGTTCTCAGCAGAAAGTGCCGTATGCCTCTACGGCATCGAAAGGTGGCGAGCCACCTAATGTTGCAGCCGGTGCGGCAACACCTGCGGAGGAGCAGAAGCCTGAGCCCCATCCGGATACACAAGGTAAGGGACTAATTGAAATACCTTGGCCACTTGATTTCATGAGAATCAAGACTAAGGTTGATCCCTTAGGGGGGTCAGCCAGCAGCCGACAACGGATGAATGCCAACTACGCTGCCTCTTTCTCACAGAGTACTAACTTTTGATGCAGATCTGACATCTGACGAGCCGGATCTTGTGGGCTTTGCAAAACGGATGGTGAGGACCCTAACCCGGTCAGAGAAGAACTCCGTACCTGATCTGCAAGTAGTGGACTTCGAACGGATAATGGGTCAACTGGCTGAGGTAATGAATCCCACAACCTTGATATTTTTTTACCTTTAATTCTACTAAGTAACTCATAATCCGGTTGCTCTTTTCTCAGGTGATGCTGAGAGTGGATGGCCTCCGGGGCCCCTTCAGGCGGAAACAGGAAGAGGTAAATGATTCCAAACGGAGGGCCCTTGAAAACCTCAACTCTGATGAATATGCTAATTATATGTGTGATTTAAAGATTAAAGAAGTAGAGTTGAAACAAGAGGAGCTGATCCGGAGTTTGACGGCTGCGATTGACGAAGCTAACAGCCGGGTTGATGATCTTGATAAGCAACTGAAGGATGCCAATTCAGACCTCAAGGCATTATAGGATGCTGATAAGGAAAACACCTAACTCCAAGTAGACGTTTCCCGCCTGGGGGTTGAGCTTGTCAATATGCGAAACAAGCAGTCGGACGAGCTAGCCCAAGAGCAAAAACGGCTAACGCAGGAGAATGAGCGTGATAACTTGGCCCGGCTAAAGATCACTTGGAGCCTCCTCTACCCAGACATAGACTTTGAGGTCTATAAGCTAAGGTACGATTACGCCACTTAGGTGTATGATGTCCAGCTACTGGGTGATGCTCCACCGCCTCGCTTCAAAGATTGGGCCGCTGAGCAGGGATATGACGTCTCTGATAACGAGGAGCCGGCTACGGATGAGCATGACGAAGGCCAAACCAGCGAGACTCAGCCGGAGCAGCAGCATCCACCTCAGCCTTAGGCGGGCCTCCCCAACTTCAGCGGCAGTATGCCAACAATTTTCTCTACCGGCTTGTATGCCTTGTAATCTTGTATCTTTACCAACCATGGGGTTGGGTCAACAATTAATTTTTGGTTTCTTCACCGGATGTGATTCCGGCTAACACTTATTCTGGCCTTTGTGCCATTTTTAATATTAATGAAATATTCCGACTCAGTCGGTGTTTATATATGTTTGCGTTTGAATTTTTCCATTTGAAATTTGAATTTTGCATCTGTTTGCAATTCTTTAATATTTTGCCTAACTTAAAAAAGCATGCGGCAATTTACAATCCTGGTGCTCTTGCCCCTGGGCGGCTGTGTGGTTGGTTTTATTTCAAGTTGATTGATTGGCTTGAAAACACTTGATACTAGGAGAAGTATGGAGTGTTTTTAGGCCAATCAATCATAGTGGTGATTGCCCCAAACCAAGTGCACAGCCAGCCATTAGAGCGGGTGCTTTGAGCTTCTTACCCAGGCGGTTGTATTTCGTCTGAGGTTAACACATAGCCATTACACAAAATCTTTTGCCCCAATAGGGAGAGTGGGTGCAACTTTGGAATAAATAACCTAAGTGAGAACTTCAACCAATGACCGACTGATGCCGCAGGGCACCCGGTATTCGGTAACTTAATCGTTCTTAATAGATTATTCTTGTCAGAAGGCTATGAGTTGACCAATTTGGTCGTTCAATTTTCGCCGTCTGCGTAGGTACGTAAAATCGACGAATAGTCTGTTCTCTGTGACGATTGCACCCGGAGGGGTGTCGCCGGACGCCTTTGTCCATGTTGGGACTAGCGATTTTATAACATAAGCAACCATCCGGCCATGTTGGCCTTTTGGTCTTGTTTAAGACCGGTTGTATAGCCACTAAGCGTTTTTGTGCCCAGTTTTTAATCGGACCATTGGCCGAGCGTTATTACAAAAGTTAATTTACGTTAAGTGTCGAACTTAGTTAGTTAAAGAAACAGTCCATCTGAGCGTTACCCAGACGGACAAGCAATTATTGGCTTACACTAAGTATCAAACTTAGTTAATTAAACGAAGAGTCCGTCTGGGTATTACCCAGGCGGACAGACAATTATTATACCAAGTGTCAAACTTGTTAGATAAACAAAGGATCCGTCTGAGTATTACCCAGGCGGTCAAGCAATTATAACCTTTACTAAGTATCAAACTTAGTTAGTTAAAAGAAAAATCTGTCTACGTATTACCCAGGCGGATAATCAAAAACAACAAAACAATTTTGCAAACAAAGTCTGAATTCTCATTAATTCACTCACTGTTTACAAAAAATTTACATTCTGAGAAGTAGTACTTTTTTAGGTTATCTACATTCTAAGTTCTAGGCAGGCGGCGGCCATCTGGGGTTTCCAGACAGTAGGTGTCATCCCTGAATTCTTCATAAATCCGGTAGGGGCCTTCCCAATTAGGGGTTAGCTTTCCAGCCTCATTGGCCCTACCGGTTGCCTCCATTTTTCGCAACACAAAGTCGTCAACTTTCAAAGGATGCTTGTGCACTTTCTTGTTGTAGGCTCTGGTCATTCTCAGATGTTATATCTCATGGCGCAGGGCAGCATTTCCCCTGCGTTCCGGGAGGGAGTCCAATGCTAGCCGCATGGCCTCCCAATTTGCCTCTTCATCATAGAGCATGACTCTGAGAGTCGGCTCGTAGTGCTCAATGGGCAAGACGACTTCAGCACCGTATACAATAAGAAATGGGGTTTCTTCGGTTGCCCCTTTAGCAGCAGTCCGGATGGCCCATAGGACATGAATTAATTCTTCTGCCCATAAACCAGAGGCTCTTTCAATTTTCTTTTTAATGTCATCTGAGTTGAGTTTTTTGAAGGCTTCAACCTGGCCGTTGGCTTGGGGTCGGCCGACTGATGCAAAACAATGTGAGATACCCTGATCTCCCAACCAAGTCTTGAGCTGGGGGGTCTCAAATTGAGGGCCATTATCAAACATCATAGACATGGGTACCCCAAACCGGGTGATGATGTTTTTCCAGATGAAAGAGATGACATCCTTTGTCTTGATGTTCTTAACCGGCTCAGCTTATACCCACTTGGTGAAATAGTCCACAGCCACCAAAATGTAGCGTTTTCCGCCTGGAGCAGGCGTATAGGGACCCAACATATCCATGCCCCATTTAGCGAACGGGACTAGGCTGTGGATTGCCGTCAGATCAGTAGCCGGGCGGTGAATAAGTTGGCCAAACCTCTGGCACTTGTCACATCTCTTCACCAACTATTTAGCGTCTACTTCAAGAGTAGGCCAAAAGTAATGCCGCCTGGCTCTGACGGCTAGGGACCTGCCTAATAGAAAATTATGTAAATTGGGCCCATACAAACCCCTTAGGGAAGGGATTAGCTCGTACTTGTGGTGTTGCGAGGGTCGAATAATGGTGCTCGGTCAGCTGGTGGTGCTAGAGAATGTGCGGTGGTCGACTAGTGAAGGTAAAGGGAGGTCGTGCGGTGGTCCGCTAGGGTCAACTAGTGAAGCTAAAGGTTGTTGGTGGTTTGTTGGTGAAGCGGTAGGTGGTGGTCGACTATTAAGCTTGAAGATGGTGGGCGGCGAGTTTAATTTGAGTTAACGATTTTTTCTCTGTTAACTACGCCTTTTCCTTTGAGCCTTTAGAACGGGCCTGACATAACAGGAAATGAGTTGGATTATTCGTATGGAACACCGTGCCCCTCATTAAACTGACAAAAAGATCGAATTACCCCCGATATTAACAATGCAAGTTGATACAAGTTGATTTTTTTTGTTAACTTTAACCCTTGATTCATTTATCTCATTCGAGATCTTCCCTCTATCCTTCCTCATTATTTCCGCCGAACCTTAATCTTCTTTCTCCATCTCGCCATTATATTTGTGATTTGACGATTTGTGAAGAATTTTTGGCGAGAATCACAAATAAAATTTTTATTGTTGCATTTATTTCTATTTGAGGATTACAGGTATAAGATTGTTGATTAATTTAACTGATTTTGTTTTTTCATCAGACAACCTTCAAGGGCAGTTGCTTCCACTCTAAATTTTCCCTTCTTCCTCCATTCATGATGAACTTTGCGTTACGTCCTCTTGCAAGCATATTAAGGAGCAGCTAAATTGGGGATTGATTGAAGATTTTATTGAGAAGAAATGAGCAAATTTCTTCCACTACAACTAGTCACGAAATAAGTATAAGTTGGAATAATATCTATTTTGATAGAAAACTCATTACTATGAGATATTGTACATATACTATAATATACCTATATGACATAAAAAGAAGTTTGGCCCAATGTTTTTGGTATATATACATATTTTAGTTATACTGGTAATACTTTTTTGGTAAAAAAAATGTTTTTTGGTAATTTATTTTTATTAAGATGCATGTTTTATAATAATTTTTTTTTATTGAGATGCATGTTTTTTGGTAAATATATTTAAGATATATTTTTTCAAATAATTAAGAAAAAGTGTACCCAACACAAAAAATATAGACGGAAAAAAAGCGTTCCAAAATATTGAACATCAAAGATTTGATACTCTAGACAATAAAAAGCGTCACCTATTTAATGGTCTTAGACACTAAAAAGCGTAGATAAAGTCGAGAAAGTGCGCAAACTACGACAACTTTTGACACTTCGTATATTATATTTTAGACACAAAAAGCCGTCGAGATTCTCGACGCTTTTTTATGTCCAACAAAATTCTCGACTCACTTATTTTCGTGGATTTTAAAAATGCGTCGAGAGATATTTTTGCGATGCTTTTCTGTGTAACAAATAAGGCTTAAAACCGTAAAATAAACACGCTTTTTATAGTAGTGTTAGACAACGACCTATATTTTCCCTACGTCAAAATGGCGCCGTTGTCGGGGAATGATATTGGTGCTTTATTATAGTTGTTGAGTCTAGTTCATTTAAATTGGAAAATACAAAAAGATTTTTCTCTTTTTGGTTACATTTGTAGCCGTGCTACTAATTGTTTCTTTTGAGATTGTATGCATAGAGCACGTGATCGTTTACTAGTGCCACTTGATCCGGAAATTGAGAGGACAATTGCAAGGATAAGAGTTGTTTGACGTTCTTTGAGTTCTAGCCCTTCAAGTGAAGAATTAGAACAAGAAAAACAAGCAAGGATGGGAGAAAATCCAAGGGTGGCATTGAAGGAATTGGGGATTCCAGGTGCATATAGGTTTGAAAGTAGGATTGCTCCACCTACAACACCAGAAAATGACTTTGAAATAAGGCCGGCAATGATCACATTGATAGAGAGGCGACAATTTTGTGGGGCCAAACATGAAAGTCTGCTAAACCATCTTAAAAAGTTCAAAAAGTATTGCAATATTATCAAAGTGAATGGCCGAAATTTTACAAGAATTCATCTACCTCAAGTTTTTTTCTTTTTCTCTCATAAGGTGTGCTTTAGAATGGCTAAACAAGGATGTCAAACCTAATTCTCTAAGGACATGGGACGATGTGACCAAAAAATTTCTATCCCGTTTCTACCCACAAAAGAAAACGGCGGAGGCTAGAGCTTTGATTCAAGGTTTTAAGCAAAAGTCTAGTGATAGCCTCTATGAAGTATGGGAGAGGTACAAGGAGTATCAAAGAGAATGTCCTCACCACGGAATTCCTACATACAATATTATTCAAATCTTCTATGGTGGCCTAAGTCCTCAAGGAAAGTCATGTCTTGATGGAGGATCCAGAGGTCCCATCATGAATAAAACGGAGGAGGAAGTGGTAGACATAATTGAAGATGTAGTGAGGTACTATAGAGATTGGCAAGATGGTGAAAGGGAGTCAACAAGCAAGAGTAGCTCTTCGGTGTACTCAGTTGATCATCTTAATTCCATAAAAAGTTTATCCTCACAAATGACAAACTTGGGGAAGGAAATGTTCGCTATCAAGGCAAAGTTGGAAAGTGATACCTCCCAACTTTTGAATCTTCCCTCCCAATCTAAAGGAAAAGGTATGTCTTCTAATTCTTTAACCTCTCCCTCTTCTAGTAACATGCCTAGTGGTTGCTTGTTTTGTGATGTTTGTGGGTCGTATGATCATGATGCTTCTAATTGCCCTCATGCATTTATGGATGTTTGTGATGATCAAGATAAAAATGTGAATGAGCATGTGAACTATATGACAAACAATAATGATTCAAGGTTTGAGAATCAAAGAGGTCAATGGAATAGGAATTACAACAATCATGGAAAATTTGACAACTATAACCAAGGTTGTTTTGGGTGTTTTTGTCCCTCGGGAGAGTTACGTCACAAAGTCTGGTCCACGCGTGAGCTGTACCTGCAAAACAACAGAGACTCCAGGTGGTTGGAGCTCTGCCTCCGACGATCAAGTTAGTAACTTGAATAGGAGTAAAAAGGTGCGGAAATTTAGGTGGGGATTTGCTCGGATTCCAAGCTCAGGATGTTTCTATCAAAGAGTAAATGTGTAATAAATGGAAAAACGTGCCTTCAAATGGAGGAAATCTCCCTATTTATAGGGTCCTTGGGAATTGTGCCCCTGATTAGGTCATCAAGCCCTAATCATTGGTGGGCTGCGCCGCATTGCAGCTTTCTCGGAATTTGGGCCATGAAGGCCGCCTTTTTTTCTCATTCCTTTGGAATGACACGTGTCAAAAAGGGATTGGTCCAGTTTAGACTACCCTAAGGTGACACGTGTCACCTTCTGACTGGACCATGTGTCTCCCCAAACATTTTCCCCTCACAGATGTGACGTGGCATTTGTGACAGGCGTCACTCTTCCATTGGGAGGTGATTTTACCGCCAATTTTTTACTGTTCACCTTTTGCAGAAATTATGGAGGTACCCCTAAATTTACCCCCTATATGTAGTCGTTTACCCTCATTTTTTTTGTACGTTTACAAAATTTTTTAAGAGAGATAAACTTAGAGAGAGAGAGAGTCTGCTTTAACGTCCGAGTCAAGCACAAGCAATCAAGCTCATTTCCGCCTGCCCTAGACGGTTCCGCCTAACCTTCAGATATCAACTCTTAAAGGTACCGCCTCTGTCGCTCTCAGCTTTTTTCATATTTTCCCGCTTGTATATATTCTTTGCAATAAATGGATGCATCACCAACACACACAGCACAACCTAGGTTAGAGTCCACCCGGTCACCTGGTACGGGTGACTCTAGGACTGGGAGTTCCGCCTCGGGGTGTTGGGACCACCCTTATGCTTGGAATCCGACCGTCTATGTGTCTGTGCAGGACACAATGGCTCGGACAATGCAGACGTCAATAGATCCCGACTATAGGATCAAGGGCTCACTCGGGCAACCGCCTGAGGGGGAGACATCAGGCAGGGAAAATCTGACGGCTGCTGAGAGGTCTCCCCCGGGTGCCCCTTCAACCCCTAAGGATTCATTCCTTGATGAATGTGATCAAGGGGAGGGTGAGGAGGCCATCTCTATGCCCTGCTCGCAAGATAAGGAGTCATCCGGGGAAATCTCCGCCTCCAGCTCCGAGAGCAGTGACAAGCCTATGTTGCCGCTTAAGGATAGTGAGGTGGAGGAGAGGAAAAAATGGAGTGAGAAGGACAACCCCTTCCAAATCCACGTCTCTGCCAAAGACAGGCAAACATGGACAAAGACTTGGAAACTTTAAACTCATGCGCCCCCTAGCCGGAAAATATACCATCCGGGTTCCGCCTGCAGAAGGCATAGTCTCTTGGAAAGATGACGAGAGGAACGCCAATGCCTACTTTGGCTGTTATGAGTCGGCGTTCCTGGTTGGGCTAAGATTTCCACTTCACGAGGCGGTGAAGGTAATTCTAAGAGGCTATGGCCTGGGAGTCTGGCAACTTCCCCACAATTCATGGGCTAACATTCTAGGGTATGTTGCCGCCTTTGAGTTCCAAGGGCTGCATCCCGGCTGGGAGGCCTTTTCCCATATGCATTACTTGAATCGCAACCCAGGCGGCTGGAGGGCGTGGTATACATTGACCACCCTCCTTCAGTACATGATGACTTTGGAAAAGGTGTCCAAATTTGACGGATGGAAATCTTCACCGGTACAATGAGAAGCCCGACCTTCTGGGCCGGAAGTGTTGTCTTCCTCGGATTCCGAATGAGGACTACGACAAAATAATTGAGACCAACTTTTTTGGTCTTGATGATGCTACCCTATCAACATGGGAAACAATAAAGGTTCCAAAGAACTGGATTCCAAAAAGCGCCTGGTTTAGAAACGAGGCCTTTTTATCCGTCTGCGGGATCAACACAATGTTTACCAAGCTTATGCGCCTGACCTTAAGACCGTCTGGGGTAATTCCGTGTCAAATTGGCAATTACTGATGTTTTTGGCCTAAATTTTTTTTATAGAGGAAGCTTTATCCATGCTCCAAGACGAGAAGACACCCAAGCGGTCCTCCGCCGCCATCCGCAGAGATCTGGCGGAAAAGCAGGGGGCTGCTATCAGGGCCAAGGTAAGACGTGAAAGGAATGGTGTCCTTCGAACAAGTGTATTATTCTGATAGCGGGTTCAGAATTATTAGAAAGCTAATATATTCAATAAGGTCACGTGATCGCAATGCTTGGGTGGAGGCCTCTTCCGATCAGTAATATTAATGTAATTAATATTAAAGCTTAATCTGGACTGAACCCTTCGGGTCACACCCAAGCAAATATATGCGAACCAACTCGACGAATTAATTCGGAAGAAATTAATTCGTCGCCCGAGTGTTAAACATTTAGACGTCGGAAATTCGAGCTTGGAGCGTCGAACCCGAGCGTCGGAGAATCTCACATGTCGAGCCAAAATTTAGGATTTGGCGAGACGGGAAAATGCATCAAGTAACAAGTAAAATCCTAGCCACGCAAAAGGCTAGGAATGCGTGCCCAATAGGAGCATGCCACGTGGCAGCACACATGGCAGAACGCCATGTGGCAGCACACGTGGCCGCCACGTTGGCAGCCGCCAAGTGGCAGCAGCCACGTTGGCAGCCACCTAGTGGCAGCCACCAAGTGACAGCGTGCCACGTTGGCAGCGTGCCACGTGGCAACGCCATGGTGGCGGCGCGCCACGGTGGCGACACATGTGGCAATGGCCGTGGACCCCGGTTGATGGGTCATGGACACGGGCCAAAATAAAATGGGCCAACTGAACCCAACTTGGGGCTCAAGGTTGGGTGACACATGGTTAGTTCACATTGCATGTGAAATGCCTCGGGGACCAAGTGAGAAAGTGGTCCACACCTAACCATGTGACACTTGTCACTTTTTCCTTAGTTTATTTAACTAAGGGTTGAATTCACCAATCTTTCCATGTGGGATCTTTTTGTGAAAAGTCCCACATTGAAAGATGAGTGAAATTCACAAGGCATACTTCCTTATAAATAGTCATGGAATGGCTTGAGAATTCTTTGCTTGAGTGGGAGTTAAATAGAGCATTCCATAATATTGGGAAAACTCTTAAACTCATATAATACTCGGGTTTTGGTCGGACCTCGCTAACCCCAGGTAGTAGACCTTAAAGTTGTGTTCGCCTTTTTGTGGGTGGATACCGTCGGAGGCTCGGCGCTTGACGTGCTCGTAGCTTTCAAGTAAGAGCCCCGGTTTTTGGGCGAAGCTCGCTTCGAGGGTAAGATTCGTTATCTTTTCTTAGTGAATATTTATTTATGCTTTATGATTTTAATTATTGCGAGGGTTCCTTGGGTCGGGGTTTGTTTCCGCGGTGAGTCGGACTCACCAAACCCCAACAGCGGTATCGGTTTTATTTTGGCTTAATTTTCTGGTTTAAGTTGCTAATTAGATTAGTAGCTCGGTTTTATTTATTTTAATCCCGTTTTAATGTCGATTTTGGCCCAGAACCCATATTTTCGCCCAAGACTAGTGAATTTTGGGTGGAAAACGTGTTATGGAAAGGTTTTTTTCCCCAAAGGGGACTGGGATTTTAGCCAAATTCTGACCAGAAATGCCTTTTTCGAGGGGTTTTTCGTTTTTGACGAAAATTTTTAAGTCTTTTCTAACCTTGAAATTAATGGCATAAATTGTTGATTATATGGTTGATTATTTGCATTATTTTCTGCAATTTTATGTTTCCTTAAAGCACACTTACTTGGTAGTATTTGATGCTTAAAGGTTGATTTATTTTCACATAATTGCAAACTAATTGCTTTTTAGTGTGAAAGTTTTAATTTTGAGGCTTCCATAAGTGTTAAAGATTCAATCTTTATTTGTGATAAGTGATTGAAACTTTAAAAACCACTAAATTCCATGTTATTTTGTGTTAAACTTTGATGTTTTAATCATTTTGAGTTGATTGGTGATAGGTCCTATTTTGCACATGTTTTAGGTGGGTATCTAAGCTCATTTGATTACAAAATTAGAGATCTTTAGTGCAAATTTGCATTATTTGCTTAAGTTGTGCTCTACTACTCTTCGTTTGTGTGTTTTGATGAATTTCAGGTGATTTATATGCAAATGGAGTATGGTTGGCTAATCTTGAGTATAATAATCATGGAGTATGAAAACATATTGCTTAAGAATATCAAAACATGTGTTCAAGACGAACTTGAGTGAAAATGAAGCAAAACGTTGATGAAATACTTGACAAATATGACACCTGTTCACTATTATGCTCATAAATTTTGATATACAAATTATAATGGAGTGATTCAAATTGCATTGGAAAGTATACTTGAAGTCCTTTCCAACGATATATTACACGCCTCAAACGGAGATCCGGATCTGAAGTTATGACTGATTTAAGATGAGTTAAATACAAACTATTTGCTGCAGCCTCTACGTGCCCGATCAGGCATGGTCCGCCTGGTTGGACCGGGCACATAGGAGTTAGATGATTTTTGGTATTTTCGAAGGTAGCAAGCAATTTATGAAGACCGCCTCACGCGCCCGATCGGGCAAGGTCCGCCCGGTTGGACCGGGCACGTGGTGGAAGAAGTGCTACGAAGGAAAGCAACTCCATACTCTCACCGCCCGATCGGGAGGTGCTTGCCCGATTAGACCGGGCACTGTTATGCGCAGCTCCGACTTATTATTTTATCTTTTTTAGGTTATTAAGGGTATAAATACCCCTTGTAATCTTCTTTAGAAAAGAAGTTTTAATTTTTCCTTTAGTCCTCTTTCTCTCCCTAGAGTTCTAGTTTTATATTTTGAAGCAATTGTAATTCTTTCCATTAGATTTGAGCATTGATCTTCAACAATTTAATTCCTTTCAATTAAAGAATCTTTGGCATTTATTTCTATTTCATTTTTTTTCAATTATTTTTGCTTTTCAATTATGTTTTCTATAATTATGATTGCTATTGTTTATTTCATTATGAGTGAGTAGATTTCCTATTCCAAGATCTAGGGTAGCCCAATTATGATTGATGCATGAATTAAAACTTTAAATTCTCTAATGACTTTTACAATTTCTATGCTAATTTGATTGTGATTATGCCAATACTAGGTTAGACGTAATCTTAGTATTGTGATTATTCCATTGTTTCTATCACAACGAGAGTTGGATTTAAACGGATTTGAGTAGATCAATTTAGGGTTTGATTTTCAACATGAGAATAGTTGGGTTGATGATTGGGAAGTGAGAGTAATGTGTTTAATGTCTCTAATATGCATGATACCATGAGAATAGGCTTGATTGTATGTCAGAGAAGCCATTGATACTCGAGAGAGGTCCTTGGTATTGATTAGGGTTTACTTTTCCCCATTCAATTGGAATTGTATGTTAGGGGTAGAAATATAATTGCACCATTCGTAATTGTGGTGATACTTGATCTTAGATGTTTTAATTATTTGATTTCTTCATATTCTTTAGTTTATTTTCGAATTTTCCATACATTAGTTCTTTAGTTAATCGATCATTGTTGAATTCTGCTTAGTAATTACTTGAGTCTAAATAGTTATTGGTGAACCATAGTCTCTTGGGATTCGACCCTTACTTGCCAGTCTACATAGTAGTGGTTAGTTAGGTTATTTTTGCTAGGTGTGCGACCGCCTACCAATTGGAAACATAAAGTTTGGATTTTTGTGATAGAAATTTGGTTATCTTCATGTTGGAAGATATAATTTTCAAGGATTCACAAAATTTAGATGTTGGAATTTTCATTTGAACAATAAAGTTTATATTTTTCCAACTTCCCTTTACTTTGTCAAATTCTCAAGTTTAATTTAAATTGATTAAATTGAAAGTGAGAAATTGCCTCAATTTTATGTTGCACCAAGCTAAACCAATTTAATTAAGAATGGTTCTTAGAATTATTTTGGTTATTTGCACTTTGAAAATTTTATTAAGTTAGACTTGTTTAAAATTAATTTAGAATTAATTATTATTGTCTCGCGAAAAGGGATCAAATCCCGAGGTCGTGACACGCAAAACGAGGCATTGCATCACCTTGGCGAGCCGGGCTGCATAGCAACCCATATGTGGCTGCCAAGGTGGCAGCACCACCTTACTTACGGCCACACGCGCGGCAGCAGGTGCTGCAGCAGCCACGCGCGGCTGTGCCGTGGCAGCAGCCCGCGGCCGTGTGCCGTGGGCCGTGTGTTCGTGGTCTTGGCGTGTGTGTATGCTTGGTGCGGTGAGGTGGCTAGCCATAGTAGGCTTGATGTTGCTTATTTTGCTGTTTTACTTGTTTTAAATAACTTTGTTTACTTTAATTAAAATTTTGGGAGGCTAGGCCTCGGTTTTGAGCGGCATAGGCAAAATTTCATTTTGACAAGTTTGGGTGCTACCGACTTAATTAATTAGATTAATTAAGGAAATGCGGAATTTAGTGGGAGCTTCAATTATTAATGACGTGATTTATATAATTTGTTAAACAACTTTGACTAGTTTTAATTAGGCGTGTTAATCGGATTAACCACCTAGATTAGTTACTAGAGCGCGCGTTGTTTAAATGCATTTTACTTTGTTTTAATTTGTAAATTGCATGGGCCATTCACAAATAGTGAATGGATGAATGGAATATATGTATATATTCTCTTTCACAGGTTTTATGAAATGGCAACTAGTGGGACCCGACTAGGATAGAAAATACGGATTACGTGCCGTTATGTATTTTTGTAAATCTAAATACGGTCTACGCACCGTTAAGTATTTTTGTACTTTAATATTTAGATCTTTCCTAGTTGTAGACACTAGTTTTTGCATAGTTTGGTTAAGTCTTGAAGACGGCGTATCTTGGAAGACAAAACCTCGAATTGCAAATGAAGACCTTTTGAAGATATGAAGATCTCAAGGGGTCATGCTAGTTGCCAATATGCATCTATAATTTCGCTTTATATTTTATGCTTATATATATGTGTGTCAATTATTTGTTAGATGCATGTTTAGGTTTTCTTGATGTTGAGATGATTAGTTAAGTTCACTTAAATCAACCAACATAGAAATCCTAGGTCCCTAATAATATTGAGTCAAACTTGCCTTTCCAAACAACACTTATTAACCGAACGAGAGTGATGGTAGGCTACACCAAAGCGAGGTTCCATCACTTCTCCAAGGGGCATAAGGCACACCGGGTGTGCACGTTGGTTTTGGTTTAACTCATCGGTATGGGTGAGGAGTCCTCACATACCGTGGCAAAAGAGATACATCGTCAAAGATGCATTAGATCCGACGATTATCTAACCAAGAGTGGCTTAGAGCCATTAGCAAGGCAATGCTTACCCAAGGAGATTGAGTGTTTAAGACAAGCCAAAGCATGCTTAACCAGTCTTTGTTTCTTCGGATTTTGGAATCGCCTTATTTTCGCCAAATAGGGACAATTATTATGCGTAAATAAGACGTTTAATAAGATTGAAGTTTGCATGAATGCTATTAAATTTCAAACTTAATATGTTCTTGATAAACGGTTATACTTAGCACTTATATTTATAGTATTCTAAATCAAATAATATTGTTTTCATGATTGGTAAAGGAAATCCTTGAGAATAGTTCTCAAAGAAAGGAAAAGCATTTCTAAAATACAATTCTCATGAATGACTTTTATAATTAAGTCCAAAAGGACGGTTGGACATCATGTATTCAAAATACTAGGTAGTTTTGATAAAACATGAGGTATTGAGTTGCAAACTCAAGATTGTCAATAATTGAAAACAAACGTATCTTTTCGCATCACAATTGAGTAGGACTCATTGATGTAGTAATTCGAGTAAGAATTAATGGAAAAGATGAAACTTTGTTTAAACGGCGCACTAGTTGCTTGATTATGCCTAACAAAGTATAAGAGTCAAGGTACTTAAAGAAATGATTCTTAAAGTAAGATTATGAGATATTGTATGATAAGAAATATAGGAAAGAAGGAACGAAGAAAAGGAATTATATTTCATTTCAACTCATGAGTTCATGTTATTTACTTAGCAATTCGTTATCTTCACAAGTATCAGATACTGCTTGAGTGTTCCACTATGATAGTGACCTCAAACTATTGAAGTTAAGCTAAGTTATCGACTTAGAAGCTTAGAATTAAGCAAGAAGAGCTACATCAGTTGTAAGGTCGTATGTTTTGTTTAAAGACATTTTAAGACAAAGGCTGGAACAAGTAATGGTTATTATGTTCCATAATCAGCAACTGATCCGTTTACACACGGAAAGACTCACATTCAAAGTAATGAGCAATAGTTGCGAGATTTATTTGAATGGGATGGTTATCCAAGCGTTGAGTTAAGAACGCTTGATTATAAACAAACATTTCTCTAACATGATAAACTCACTAAGTTCAAGTCATGGGCTTGATTTGCGTTCCAAACATCTTTAGCAATGTCACATCGACAAGAACGTACTCAAGGCTCTATTAAATAGGCTCTTGATAGTTGCTTGAATTGGAATCGTTCTAAGACAAGAAAGTCTTACTTATTGAAACCGACAAAGCAGAGAGCTATTGTTCGTGGTATAGAAAATTGACTCCGAAGGCTAAAGAGGATTCAATTACTTCAACGTTTCACAAAGAATTTGAAAGGATATGGCTATATTCATCAAATGTGAACAAACTTGACTTGAGTAGCTCAAGAGTTCGGTGAAGTACAGAATCGACTTGGCAAGATATCAAAATGTCTAGATTAGATCGAGCGATGTTTGCTTGAGCCAAGCGTGACTATCTCAAAGTTATGTATGGAAATTTTCATAAATAACTCCACAAAGAACATAGTGTGTCTTCACGGAGACCTCGGTGTCATTTGGAAATGATTCGAACAATGATGGTTCACAACCCTTTCTATAAAGTTCTTAAATATTTTCACAAATGACTAATGTTACACTAAACAATGTGTCGAAGCTAAGAAAGGACGCCATATTCAGTTATGGATAGAAATAACTTCTAAAAGTCTTTTTAAGTATATGTCTAAGGCTCTTAGTCTCAGTAGGAGTTCACTAGCTTAGTGGGAGCAAAGTGGCTCAGTGGGAGCTAGGTGACTCAGTGGGAGCTGAATGGCTCAATAAAGACTAAGATAGCTCAAGTAGGAGCCAACTGTTTGTTTCACAACGAACTTTTACCCAAAGACAATATACATGTCTCTTTGTAAGCATTCAAGTGAGACTACGGGTATTACCTCCACATCCTAATTGAGAACAAAAATTGTTTGTTGCTTTAATAAGTGTATTTCTGGAAAGTAACACGTTTCCAAAACGACAAGTGGGAGGAAAATGAACTCGATGACCATCGATCTTAGCAACAAACTAGAACTGAGAATCTAGGAAGACCTTAAAGGATTTCGTGATAATGCTTGATCAAGAATACTCAAAAGGACTTTACAAGTGCCTTAAAAGAGAATTCATTACTCACAAAACATTAAAGATGTTGGAGTAAGATCAACATAATAAAAGGGCTTTGAAAGCGCCTTAAAACTCAGTGTTTGATGCAATTGCCCCGTATAGGTATAGAATTCACCAAAGGCTTGGATTGAATCCTATAAATTTTCTATTAAGTTAGAAACAAACCTAAGACTTACAAGCATACTATTTACTATTATATAGTAAAGGAATAATGTCTTGTAAGATAGCTACGAAAAATCCAAATTCTGAATAATGGTTAAAAGCCATGAAAATCCGAAATAGACTCCATGTTTCAAAATCGTGTTTGAAACTTTATTAATTTGCATGAAAGGTGAAAGACCCATCGATTGCAAATAAGTTTTCAAGGAGAAAACTAACAAATGTGGAAATGTATATGCATACATAGCTAGATTGGTTGTAAAGGATATAATTAATTTCAAGGAGTTGATTTTAATAAAATCCCATTCACCAATCGGAATGCTCAAGTCTTTTCGTGATTGATCTAGCAAAATTGCGCATATGAAATATGGCAAAATACATACCAAAACCGCCTTCCCAAAATGGAATTTTGGAAGTGACTATGGAATAGTCTAAGGGTTTTGAAAATCTAAATAATGCTAAATTTGAAGGCAAGCACATGGAATTCGTCATGGGATTAAAGGAAGCATTGCATGAAGGAATTGGAACGTGTTTTCTCATAAAGTTAATAAGAGGATTGAATTATGGAGAAACATAAAAAAAATTTTGATGAACAAGAAGTTTAGTGGGAGCAAAATTAATGGTCCAACAAGAAGTTTACGAACTCTATTGTGAAACAGCCATCAAATGCTAAATGTTTAGATTTGAAAGTATTTTCGACAATGGACCGAGCTAAAGACGATACTTAGTACATGTTGGGAATTAAGTTCTATGTTATAGACTTAATTAAATGTTTAAATGAGTAAAAGAAATTACCATGTTAAACATGAAAGACTTTGAAAGGATTTCGACCCATATGTATGAAGAAAAGTAAATGTTTGAACTAAGTATAAGCTAGGCTAAGTACTAAATCAAACAAGAAAGACTCTAGTAAGAGACTTTCAATCATATCATACAACGAACAATTTGGCAAGACTCAGTGTAACTGTATGAGCTAAATGTCACATGGATGGAATAAAATTGAGAATCATTCTAGAATTAAATCCATCATGTAAGGCTATGATATGGAATCGTCAGATGACTTACATGCTTAGAGCATGTGAAGTACGTATATAATACCAATCGACATTAATCTAAGTATTAGATCATTAGATTATAGTCAAGAACATCCAAAGAACTTAGATAAGTAGTTGGATGAGTTCTTGACGCATAGAAACAGATATAATTTGAGTTTTGATGTTGCAAGCACAAACCTTAACAAGGATTAGATCCTTAGCAAGGAAGCCATTCATAAGCACGAGGCAAGAAGTGTCGTGGCTTGAGAATGGTAACATGGATGTGCATCCATGTATAATGTGCGGGAATTTAAGGAAAATTTCCATGATCACAAGTGATTAGGGTATCCCAAATCGTTGTGAGTCGCTTGGAGTAAAACCCAAGCAAGGCATCATCGGGGAGTCTACTAAAATATATGTTGAGAATATTGTTGCCTTAAAGGCAATAATAAGATAGATGTTAAATGGAAAGGTTCGTTGTTGAACATTAATGATTGTAGGTTGTCAAGTAGAAGGTCTCAAATCATGTAAATGAGTGGGAGCCATTGCTTGGACAATAAATCCTGAATCACTTGTAATCCATTAACACTCTCAAAATTTTATCATCTTATTATGGAAATGGTGGATAATGAAGATGCTAAGGTTTGCAAAGTAATTTTAACTAAACCTTTGCAATAAGTGAACGACAATATTCATAATTGCATGAAAGAAATCAAGCATATCAAATATGGGTGTGATTTCTATGAATGTTTTATGAAGAGTATTACTCTTTAAACATTTGGGAAAAACCATTTATCATAAGATGAAACATTGTGAAGTTTCATAGTGGAATAAAATATTTATAAATATTCCACAAAACTATTTAATTGTGGTTTAGAATTAAATAATGAGTCCATTCGATTTTAATAAATATTCAAAATAGGGTATCAAGTCAATGGCTTGGATAAAGAAACACCTATTAAGTGAACATTGAATATTTTAATCGAAAATTATCCCTAATCAAGGTCATATTTTATGGACGATTGATGACCATCAGAGATTAGTGTGTAGTATGATTTATAGCACCGTTTCTTGTGCTATGAGGATATAAATCATTTGCACAGGTATTGGTTTAGAACCATACTGGATCGACCTTTGAGGATACTTTAAGAGATTTAAAAATCGTCATAAGTATTTTCTCATTATTACTATCGGAACTCTTTTCCTTTGACCATGAGTAGTGGGAGATCTCTTGTTTCAGTAATGGTCCGCTTTGGTATCCGCCAAACGTCTGCCGTAACTGGGGATTATAAAGACAGATATTGGGCGGGTGAGTCCTCTTAGTAAGAGAAGCTACACTACAAGACTGGAAATGTCCCCCTACTAACAATAGGGAACATGTCTTGTTGTTTACAAGGCCTCTCGAAGAGCGAGACTGTGAAAAATGCATTGCCGTGCTCAGATGGATTTTAGAAATCATCTGTTTATTAACAGTCAAACTCGGATTTCGAGAAACACTTCTGGACGTAACAGAGATGACTAGTAATCTTACTCTGTAGTTCATGAAGAGACATGAAGAGACATAGGATAAGGGCTATACACTAAATGCACACTTGTCCGGAAGGACAAGTGAGAGATTGAAAGGAATGGTGTCCTTCGAACAAGTGTATTATTCTGATAGCGGGTTCATAATTATTAGAAAGGTAATATATTCAGTGAGGTCAAGTGATCGGAATGCCTGGGTGGAGGCCGCTTCCGATCAGTAATATTAATATAATTAATATTACAGCTTAATCTTGACTGAAACCCTTCGGGTCACACCCAAGCAAATATATGCAAACCAACTCGAAGAATTAATTCGGAAGAAATTAATTCGTCGCCCGAGTGTTAAACATTTAGACGTCGAAAATTCGAGCTTGGAGCGTCGAAACCGAGCGTCGGAGAATCTCAAATGTCGAGCCAAAATTTAGGATTTGGCGAGACAGGAAAATGCATCAAGTAACAAGTAAAATCCTAGCCACGCAAAAGGCTAGGAATGCGTGCCCAATAGGAGCATGCCACGTGGCAGCAAACATGGCAAAACACCATGTGGCAGCACACGTGGCCGCCACGTCGGCAGCTGCCAAGAGGCAGCAGCCACGTTGGCAGCCGCCTAGTGGCAGCCACCAAGTGACAGCGTGCCACGTTGGCAGCGTGCCACGTGGCAGCACCACGTTGGCAGCGTGCCACGTGGCAGCACCACGTTGGCAGCGTGCCACGTGGCAGCGCCATGGTGGCGGCGCGCCATGGTGGCGACACATGTGGCAATGGCCGTGGACCCGGGTTGATGGGTCATGGACACGGGCCAAAATAAAATGGGCCAACCGAAACCAACTTGGGGCTCAAGGTTGGGTGACACATGGTTAGTTCACATTGCATTTGAAATGCCTTGGGGACCAAGTGAGAAAGTGGTCCACACCTAACCATGTGACACTTGTTACTTGTTCCTTTGTTTATTTAACTAAGGGTTGAATTCACCAATCTTTCCATGTGGGATCTTTTTGTGAAAAGTCCTACAATTAAAGATGAGTGAAATTCACAAGGCATACTTCCTTATAAATAGTCATGGAATGGCTTGAGAATTCTTTGCTTGAGTGGGAGTTAAATAGAGCATTCCATAATATTGGGAAAACTCTTAAACTCATATAACACTCGGGTTTTGGTCGGACCTCGCTAACCTCAGGTAGTAGACCTTAAAGTTGTGTTCGCCTTTTTGTGGGTGGATACCGTCGGAGGCGCGGCGCTTGACGTGCTCGTAGCTTTCAAGTAAGAGCCCTAGTTTTTGGGCGAAGCTCGCTTCAAGGGTAAGATTCGTTATCTTTTCTTAGTGAATATTTATTTATGCTTTATGATGTTAATTATTGCGAGTGGTTCCTTGGGTCGGGGTTTGTTTCCGCGGTGAGTCGGACTCACCAAACCCCAACAAGACGCTTGACCCCCCTTTACTTTAACTTTGCAAGATATATTTCCGGATGCATGACTAATTTGCATTCGCTTTGAAGGGAGGCCAAATCCCAAAAACGTTTAAGAAGACTCTCAAACGGGCTAGGGATGCCTCCGCCTTTACCCCTTCCTTGACTCCTGGAGCCAAAGCCGGGAAAACACAAATGCGCCTCGGGGGAAGGATGTAGGAAGTAGACGACGACTTTGGCCTTGACCTCGTCAACCCCTTGTCCGTTGGAAGAGGGGTTACAGCGCCTGCGGGTGGCTCTCGTCACACCGTCTTTGAATGTATGGCTAACCCATTTGAGTCCCCGCCCGAGTTAGGGTGGCCTTTGCGAGTGAAATCCCACTCCCAACAGACTTCTTCCTCAGACGGTCGGCAACAAATAGGTGCCTCCTGTATTTCTCTCTCTGCTGGCCAGACGTCTAGAAGCATGCCAAGGCCATGCTTGACGCCGTTCGGAAGAGGGATAAAGACAACATCCCTGGGATAGAGACGTTCTTGCCCAGTCGTCTGGTGGCGATTGGGCCTTTTAATTTTAAAATCGTTCGGCCGTTTGGCTGAAGTTATTCATATCGTTGTTCTTTAAAAAAAATTTCATTGCATGTTTTTTGGCCAAGTATTATAACCTGTATATCATGCGGTCGTTCTTGCCCCTGGACGGATGTCGTGTGGTTTCGGTTGAGTGGATTAATTGACTTGGAAATTATTGATACTTAAAAGAGTATGCATGGTTTCTAAGTCAATCAATCACTATTGGTGATTGCCCCAAACCACGCGACAGACGGCCATCCGGAGCTAATGTATAGTTGTTTTCATTCGGCCATTAGCTCAAACGAAATACAAAATTCTTGCCTTAGCAAATTTGAAAAGAAATCCTTCGCCTGATTTGCCCCAAGAGCTAAGAACAGGCGCATCCGGCCAAAGGCCTCGTGTTGATAAAATGCTAAGTTTTGTCTTAATTTCACTTTTAGGATAGTCTGCCTGTCTTCCCAAGAGCAAAGTGCAGGCGTATCCGGCCACAAGGCCCGTCTGTCCTGCGTTTGGGCAGAAACAAACGTATTTGGCCAAGGGCCTCAATAATTAACTTGACTTGTAGATCAGTAAAAATCTTCCGTCTGTCTAGCCCTAGAGCAAAAACAGGCGCATCCGGCCTAATGCCTCAATTGCCTCTACTTATGAAATAATGACCCTTTTCCGACTGTGCTAGAACAGTTAGAAGATTCTAGCCTTTTAGATTTCACTATCGATTAAGTCAAACAACTGCGGATGCTGCCTTAGCATTCGGTAAGGCTGTTTGATGTAATTTGTAGAGCAATGTGCCACCCAAATGGGAGATGCTTCTCCTCGACGAATTCACCCGAATGGGCGTCGCCGGTTATCTGACTCATGTTGGAGTAGACGGTCGTACTCATGTTGGAGCAGACGGTCGTACTCATGTTGGAGCAGACTGTGACCATTCGGTCTCTATCTGTTTTTCTTAATATCCGGCCATTGGCCTTAAAATGATTTTACCTGGCCTTACGCCTTTTAGAGATTTAAGCAGTTATTCGTTAAGTGTTAACATAATGCTCAAAGAATTTCGTAGGAACGACTGCTCTAGAGTAGTCGGCTCCTTCATAAAGGTTGGGGCGTCTGTTATTGGGACAGACGTTACCCAATTACATTGGCTGTATGTATTTTGTACAGGAGACACTAATAATAATTTAAAGATAAGTTGGAGAATGAAGGCATATTCTCATTAGCAAAGTTTGAAATGATAGTTTGAGGTATTTACATTTGTACTTAGAAATGGTACTTTTTCAAGTTGTCCACATTCCAAGTTCAAGGCAGCTGCCTGCTGTCTGGTTCTTCCAGGCGGTAGGTGCCGTCTCTTACTTCCTCATATATTCGGTAGGGACCTTCCCAATTTGGGGTCAACTTTCCCTGCTCCTTCGCCCTACCGATTGCCTCCATTGTCCGTAGCACAAAGTCCTCCACTTTGAGAGGACGCTTGTGTACTCTTTTGTTGTAAGCCTGTGTCATTCTCAGATGGTAAATCTCATGGCGCAAGGCAGCATTGCCCCTGCGCTCTGGAAGTGAGTCCAATGCCAGCCGCATGGCCTCCCAGTTAGCTTCTTCGTCATATAACATGACTCGAAGAGTCGGCTCATAGTGTTGAATGGGTTGGACAACTTCTGCACCATACATCATGAGGAACGGGGTTTCTCCAGTTGCTTCATTAGCAGTCGTTCTGATGGACCAGAGGACGTGTGGTAATTCATCCGCCCAGAGACCACCAGCCCGTTCAATTTTCTTTTTAACCCCGTCTGAGATCAACTTGTTAAAGGCTTCAACCTGGCCGTTGGCTTGGGGCCGGCCGATTGATGCAAAGAAGCTTGAGACCCCTTGTTCTCCCAGCCAAGTCTTGAGTTGAGGCGTTTCAAATTGAGGACCATTGTCAAAAACCATAGACATGGACACCCCAAAGCGAGTGATAATATTCCTCCAGATGAAGGAAATAACGTCCTTTGTCTTAATGTTTTTTACCGCCTCCGCCTCTACCCACTTGGTAACGTAATCCACAGCTACCAATATGTAGCGCTTGCCGCCTGGTGCCGCGGTCCATGCCCCATTTGGCAAAGGGTATTGGGCTATGGATGGCCGTCAGGTCTGTTGCCGGACGATGGATGAGCTTGCAAAACTTTTGACACTTGTCACACTTTTAGACCATTTCCATAGCATCCGATTCCAGAGTTGGCCAAAAATAGAGTCGCTTGGCCTTGGCAGCCAGAGACCTGCCGCCTATATGGGAGGTGCAGAACCCCGCATGCAAATCTTCGAGGACCTCTTTACCCTTCTCTAGGGTAACACACTTCAACAGGGGTTTCAGGAAACCAGTTTTGAAGAGTTTTCCTTGTCTTAGCTCGAAGTTTACTGCTTTCTTCTTCAGAACAGCCGCCTCCTGGGGTGAATCAGGGAGCGTGCCGTCTGCAAGATAAGCCCGGATGCTGTCCATCCAGGTAAAGCTTCGGTCGAGAATTCCAATGGGGTCTTCATTAGATATACTTCTCTTTTCCATGACTTCCCAGAAGACCGACCGAGGTGTTTCACAGGAGGCGGATGATGCTAGTTTTGATAGAGCATCCGCCTGATTATTTGAAGATCTTGGCACCTGAGTTAGATGGAACTCCTCAAGTGTCCCAACTTCACTCTTGACCGCCTGCAAATATTTTACCATGGCCGGATGAGTGGCCTCATACGTTCCACTAACCTGGTGTTCGACTAGTTGAGAGTCAGAGAAGGCGTCAATCTTCTTTGCCCCTGCCGCCTTTCAATACCGAATGCCGGCCAGCAGGGCCTCATACTCGGCCTCATTGTTAGAGAACTGGAACTTGAACCGTAATGCATATTCGTAATTATATCCTTCAGGAGACTGACAGATAATCCCCGCACCACAGTCGTTCACAGTGGAGCTCCCGTCCACATACACTTTCCAAACCTAGTCAGTATTGTCCGGTACAACCGGCCTTGTCATTTCGACAATAAAGTCGGCGAATGCTTGCCCCTTTATTGCCTTCCTTGGTTCGTAAGTGATTTCTAATCCTTGCATTTCAATTGCCCATTTAAGCATTCGTCCAGAAGACTCCAAGGTTTTGAGTGGCCGCTTGATCGGTTAGTCAGTATAGACGTGTACCGCATGCGCCAAGAAGTAGGGTTTCAGCTTCTTCATGGCCATGTAAAGGGAAAGGCCGAATTTCTCAACCATGGGGTACCGAAACTCTGTGTTCCTCAGAACATGGCTAATGAAATACACTAGGAGCTGGAGGCCATCTCTTTTAGCTAAGAGAACAGCACTGAGGGCATGATCAGAGACGGCGAAGTACATGAAGAGCTTCTCTTTGGGCAAAGGGCTGACAAGCCTTGGCAAAGAGTGCAAATGAGTTTTCAGCTTTTGAAAGGCCGCCTCTGCATCATCCGCCCATTCAAAGTTGGTCTTCTTTTTCATTGCCTGGAAGAAGTAGAGACATTTGTCGCCTGACCGACTGAGGAATCTCCCCAAGGCTGCCAGACAACCTGTTAGCTTTTGCACTTCCTTCACAGTACGGGGCGACTACATGTCGATTACCGCCAGTATTTTCTCAGGGTTGGCCTCTATTCCCCTTTGGTAAATCAAAAATCCGAGAAACTTCCCTAACTCAACGCCAAAGACACACTTTTTTGGGTTTAGCATGACCTTGTGCTGCCTGAGTTTGGCGAACATTTCTCGGAGATCAGGAATGTGATCCGCCTGTTGTTTGGATTTGACTATCATGTCATCAATGTACGCCTCTACATTCCTTCCGATTTGATTAATGAAGACCGTATTAATCATTCGTTAGAAAGTAGCAGATGCATTCTTTAAACCAAACAACATCACCATATAACAGAACAACCCCTGATCAGTGACGAATGTCGTCTTTTCTTGATCTCTTTTCCACACGGGGATCTGATGGAAGCCTGAATAGGCGTCCATAAAACTCATCAGGGCATGTCCTGATGTTGAGTCGACCAGACTGCCGATCTTAGGCAATGGATAACTATCCTTTGGACATGCCTTGTTGAGGTCCGTGTAGTCAACGCACATCCGCCAAGTTCCATTCGGATTTTTTACTAACACAACGTTAGCTACCCACTCAGGAAAATTGCACGACCGAATGAACTTGGCGTCCAGCAGCTTTTTAACTTCGGCGGCTGCCGCCTGACTTCTTTCCTCGCCATGGTTTCTTTTCTTTTGCCGGATGGTATTTTTTTTAGGATCCACGACGAGTTTTTGGACAGCGAGATCCTGGCTGATGCCTGGCATCTCCTCCACTTCAAAGGCAAAGATGTCTTTGAATTCTCTCAGCAGCTGGTGAAGGCTTTCATCCATCTTTGCAAATGAAACTGTCCCCACCTTAACCGTCTGCTCTGGACGGCTGTCGTCCAGAGGGATATTAATGTGTTCACCAGCAGGCTGGGGACGGAGATCATCCGACCGTTCCCCGGTCAGTGATTGCTATTGCTTCTCTTTTTTGACCACCACCAGCTTTTCAGTCTTTCTTTTCTTTCCGGCTGGTGGGGCCGACTGTTCTTCCTCGACATCGTCGAGGACGATCATTTGCTTGCCCCGGCTAGATGCTACGACCGTGGGCTTGACGTCCAAGAGATAACACTCTCGAGCCATCTTTTGGTCCCCACCGACTATTCCATCATCCTTCTCATACTTGAGTAGCATGAGAGCAGGGATGATGACGGCCTTACACTCATTAAGGGTGGGTCGGAAAAAGATGAGGTTTTAAGCTGTGAGCTCTTCAATCACTAGAAAGCGGATGGTCATGTGCCGACCGTCCCCCCTGCTTCCCAGTCGGACTGGTAAGTCAATGCGTCCGACTAGGTGCACAAGTCCTCCCCCAAACCCAACAAAGGTGTGGGAGACCTCCATCATGCTGTCCGGCTTGTATTTGAGATTGGACAAGCATTTGAGGCTGATGAGGTCTGAGGAGCTTCCTGTGTCAATCAGGATTCGACCAACCAACTGGTTGGCCACTTTACATTCAATGACCACAAGGTCATCATGCGGCCGGCGGACCTTGCCTCTGTCCTGCTCGGTGATGACAACTTGAAAAGACTTGACCATTTTCCTTAGATGGTCCTTGGTGCCCCGAATGGTCAGGCCACCACCGGAAAAGCCGCCTGCTATGGTGTATACCGGATCTTCATCAGTTTCGGCACTCACAGTAGGCTGGGGAGTTGTTTTCTTGGACTGCCCCGGATTTACCTTTGATGTCACTTTGGACTTCACATAGGACTTTAGGTGTCCTTTTTCGGCCAGACGGTCGAGCTCCCGCTTGAGACTGAAGCAGTCGTTCGTGTCATGGCCGACATCCTCATGGAAATGGCAATGCTTGTTCTTGTTTCGATTTTCAGCCGAACCTTTCATAGGAGTCGGCTTCTCTATAGTCAGCCGATCCTTAATTTCTAAGAGAATGGAGCAGCAGTCCTTGTAGAATTCGTACCTTGGGACGTACGGTTTCCACTCTTTTTTCTTCTACTGGGCCGGTTGACCAGAGTTATCAATGGCCCCGACTTGTTTTTTCTTTTTTCTCTTTTCCGGCTTAGGAGCAGGCTGAGCAGGCCGACTCTCTTTCTGTCGGTCGGACTTCTTATGGTCCGACTGCTTATTGGTGGAGCAGAGTTCGGTCGCCTGTATATAGGCTTCCGCCTCCCGCAAGGCTCCTTGCAGAGTAAAGATTTGTTTGCGGACGAGTTCGTACTTAAAAGTAGACCCGTCCTTCAAACCCTTAAAGAAGTCTGTGAAAGCGACCTCATCAGATAGCCCATGAATCTGGATTCGGACCAAATTGAACCGCCTGACATAGGAACGCAAGCCCTCTCTATCTCCCTACTGTACATTGCCTAAGTCAAGACTTGTCTTTTTGGTAGGAATGTTCATAGACAAGTTTGAAGCAAACAAGAACGCAAGCGTCTTGAAGCTATTTATGCAACCAGCCGGCAGATTGCCAAACCACTGCTAGGCTATGCCCTTCAGGGTGGCTGAAAAGCAACGATACCATGCGGCATCATCCAACCCCTATAAATACATGAGGTGGGTGTATGCTAGCAGGTGGTCTTCTGGATTGGAGGTCCCGTTATAGGCTCCAACCAGAACGTTTTTAACTTTAGCCGGCTTTACGGCTTCAGTTATTTCCCTATAGAAAGCAGAGGGTTGATCTCCAAGGTGTTGCAGCCTAAGCTGCCAGTCCGTCGGCTTAAAGTCGTATGTCGCCTGTCCTCCAAAGAGGGCAGGCTGCATGTAAGGTAAAACCGGCGCCTGGTACAATGGTTGAGCCATGTACTGGGCCGAATGGATCATATGAGGGCCAGACTAAACCCGTGGGCTGCTCGCTGGGGTCTCATGTACAGACTAGGAACACCGCATAGAGGTATTCCGAAAGCTATCATGATAAGTCGACGTTGAAGCCGACTCTGATAGCTGGGTTTTCTTCTGCTGAATGTATTGCCGAGCATCAGAGAATGTTTTCTTGCTACTATCTTGTTGTATGTGCCAGATGGATTTTCTTGTGCCCGTTTCTGGGAAACGGAGCCTAGTAAGGTCAAATTAGGGTCGAGTCTTTTCAGGGTGAGGAGTCGGTTGTCGGTCCTTGACCGACTTTTGTTTGCCAGCTTGGGCTGTCTTGTTGGCCGACTGCTCCTTTCTAGGAGTAGGCGACTTCTTGGAGGAGAGTTGTTTGATTTCACCCCTTAGACTGCTCAGGAGTCTCATGAGTTCATCTCGAGTGACGGGAGTCGATCCTGCCGCCTAGGAAGGATCACCCGACCGCCCCGAGAGCTTCTTTGGCTGACTAGCAGTTTTGCTTAGCCCTGCCTGATCAGCGTGACGCTCTCGCTTTTCCATACTGCGGATGCGTCTACAGATGAGGGATCCATTTGGGTCCACATAGGTTTCGACATCAGCGTCGTCACCCGAGTCATGGTCTGTCTGGACCAGTATGTCTTCTGGAAGCCGATTGGCCTCTGGATTCGGTACAGGGACTTATGAAGCCATTTCAGAGGTACTCTCCCCACAGACGGCGCCAAATGTTTTGGGGGTTTTTGTCCCTTGGGAGAGTTACAACACTGAAACTGGGTTCAGCAACGGACGCCTATACCTGCAAAGCAAACGGACCGCCGGATGGTCGGCGGTCCGTCTCCGATGATTAAGTTAGTAAACGTTCGGTAATAAAATGTGCGGAAGTAAAGTTATCTGCTCGGATTCCAAGCTCAGGTAAAGTGCTGTATGTTCCTTAAAAACGACAGCTCTGTAATAAATGCGAAAGTGACGTGTTGTCTCGTATTGCGTCTATCTCCGTCTCTCATAAATTTAAGAATGTCCCTAGTCATAAGGTCCTTTTTGGAAAGTGTTCCCACCCTAGGATCTGGTGACCTAGGGATTAGGTCACGCCGTTTTTTAAGGGCTCCTTGGGATTTGGGCCTTGAAAGCGGCCATTCCCAGGGGGCAATATCAGCTCGACACGTATCACCATTTGGAAGGTCCACGTAGGCGCCCCTTCCAGTGACATGTGTCATGCTCTGATTGAGCCACTTGGCAGGGTATAAAATACCCAAATCAGTACTGACAAAATTTGTTCTTGTTCCGTGACTGGACGTAACTCTTCATTAGATTCGGCTTCTCAATGGTCAGCCGGTCCTTTCTTCTTCTGGGACGGCTAGTCAGAGTCACTAACCGCCCAGACTTATTTTCTCTTTTTGCTCTCTTCCTTCTTTTTCGCCGGCTGAGCAGACCACCTTTCTTTTTGTTTGTCAAACTTCTTGGAGTCTGGCTGGCTACTAGGCGTGCAGAGGTCAGTAGCTTGAATATAGAATTCCACCTCCCTTAGGGCCGCCTACAGCGTAAATACCCCTTTTCTGACGAGGTCAAAATTAAAGTTCGACCCGTCTCTCAGACCCTTGAAGAAGTCTGTGAATGCTACCTTGTTAGACAGCCCCTAGATCTGGAATCTAACCAGATTGAACCACCTGACATATGAACGTAGCCCTTCTCTCTCACCCTGCTTAACGGTGCTCAAATCAAGGCTCGTTTTCTTCGTAGGGATGTTCATTGAGAAGTTTGTGGCAAACAAGAAGGCTAGCTTCTTGAAGTAATTAATAGAACCGGCTGGCAGGTTGCCAAACCATTATTGGGCAATACCCTTCAATGTAGACGGGAAGCATTGACACCAAGTGGCATCCCACCCGTGTAAACACGTGAGGTTGGTGTATGCCATCAGGTGGTCTTTTGGGTTGGAGGTACCATCGCAAGTACCTACCAACACGTTCTTAACTTTGGCCGGCTGAGCCGCCTCGGTTATATTCCTGGTGAATGCAGAGGGTTGTTCACCATGTTTGAGCAGTCGATGTTGCCAGTCCAAAGGTTGGACACTGTTGAATGCCTCCTGTCCCCCAAAAGAAAACAACTTCATGTATGAAAAACCATACTGCTCGTATTGCGCCTTAGGTGTAAACGGGACAGATCCTATCATCATTTGAGGATTGTTGTTGACGGACTTGCCGCCTGTCCCACTCTCATGTATGGAGAGTGAGTTTCGCACAGAAGTTTGTTTGAAGCTGTCTGGAAAGTCCTAGGTGGAGGCTGACTCAGACAGCTGCTGGTGTCTCCTTCGCTCAATGATCTGTCGAGCGTTAGAACGGTCTTTTTTGTGGCCCCCGACTGTTCTTGTCGAGTGTGCCTCTAAGGACCCTTAGGCATAAGGATCTTGGTCCAGTCAAGTCTTGCGGCTGCCTCCTCCTTTCCCTTGGTATGAGGAGTAGGTTGCCTATCCTTGACCGCCTTCTTCCTCCAAGATGGAGGTGTCTTCTTAGCCGGTTGACCCTTGCTGGAGATATTCTTGTTTTTGTTGATCATCTCCTTGATCTCACCCTTGAAGGAGTTCATGAAAGTCATGAGCTCATCCCGGGTGATCGGAACTGATCCTCTGGCCTTGCGAGTTTCCCTTTCTGGCCTCCCAGTGGGTCAGACTCGACCCGGCTGGTTTTCTTCACGTTCCAGATGATCTCTGGAACGAGTGTATTTGGGGATGAATGAGCCATCTTTGGCCACATACGTCTCCACGTCATCATCGTCATCATGGTTAGTGAAGACCTTCGGCTGCGTACCGGTGGAGGAACGCTTGAACTACCCGGTTGATTAACTTGTTGAGAAATGCTTGTATTACCCGGTCGGGTAATAGATTGAGGACTGTTTGGATCAGGAGGGGTACAGACTCTTGAACCATTTTTGAGGTACTCTCCCCACAGACGACGCCAAATGTTTTGGGTGTTTTTGTCACTCGAGAGAGTTACGTCACAAAGTCTGGTCTACGCGTGAGCTGTACTTGAAAAACAACAGAGACTCCAGGTGGTTGGAGCTCTGCCTCCGATGATCAAGTTAGTAACTTGAATAGGAGTAAAAAGGCGCAGAAATTTAGGTGGGGATCTGCTCGGATTCCAAGCTCAGGATGTCTCTATCAAAGAGTAAATGTGTAATAAATGGAAATCTCCCTATTTATAGAGCCCTTGGGAATTGTGCCCTTGATTAGGTCATCAAGCCCTAATCATTGGTGGGCTGCGCTACATTGCGGCTTTCTCGAGATTTGGGCCATGAAGGCTGCCTTTTTTCCCATTCCTTTGGGATGACACGTGTCAAACAGGGATTGGTCCAGTTTGGACTAACCCTAAGGTGACACGTGTCACCTTCTGATTGGACCACGTGTCAGGGTAAAATTACCCCAAACAAAGGTGGTGGTAATAGGAACCAAGGGAACAAAAATTTCCAAGGTAACTATAACAACTAAGGTTATAGGAACACAAATTTACATAACGAAGGTTATGGTAACCATAATCAAGGTTATGGTCAAAATCAAAGTAGAGGTAATTAGAACAATAAAAATAGGGGAAATTTTCAAAACAATGCTCAAAGAGGTCCTCCACCCGGATTTGCTCCAAAGACCCAAAGTGATAATTCCTATGTTCAAACCACTTCTTCTTCTTCTTCTTCTTCTAGGACTAACTTGGAAGAAATAATAGAAAACCAAACCAAGTTGTTGAACACTTATATGGCTGTGAGTGACAAGAAGTTTTGAAATGATGTCCCAAAATAAGATGCTTGAAAACCAAATTACTCAAGTTGCCAATGCCTTGAAAGACCATGCAAGCCCTTCTTCTTTACCTTCTTAAGGCCTACACCCTAAGAAACCCGTTAATTCCATAGTCACAAGGACTAGTAGGGTGCTTGAGGAGAGTTTGCCTACAAGGGTAAGAGTGAGGAGGGTGCCAAGGAGGGTTTAAATGAGGATGACAGAGATGGTGCATCTTTGAGTGAAGTAATGGCAGAGCCACTTAAGGAAGTGAAGGAAGAGAGAGAAGTCGTGAGACCTATGTTTTTTTATCCACAAGAATTCATGAGACACAATTTTGATGAACAATTTGGAAGATTTTTTGACATCCTCAAGCAACTTCACCTTTCTCTACCATTTACCGATGTTGTCACCCAAATGCCGAATTATGCAAAATTCCTCAAAGACATTTTGAGCGGTAGGAGGACTTGTGATGTTGTGGAGACGGTGAACTTGACCGAGAATTGTAGTGCAATCATAATGAACAAGATGTCACCTTAGCTAAAAGATCCTGGAAACTTTTCCATCCCTTGTGCTATTTACAAAATGCAAATCGATAATGCCTTATGTGACCTAGGAGCTAGCGATAGCCTTATGCAATATTTGGTGTACCAAAGACATGAACTAGGGGAACTCTTACTGACGTAAGGAAAATATAGGTTGTTTTCTACCCTTCCCTAGAGCCAAACTAAATTTATAAACACTTGACCAACCTAAAACGAGTATATGGTAAGTCAAGGGTCGAACCCAAAGGAATGAGTAGATGCAAGCTATAGCCTAGGTCAAGCTACTTCGAAGACTATAGAAAAATATAGTTGATACTAGGTATAAAAAAGCTAGATAAATTGAGAAATTCAATATGCTAAACACTAGGGATATAGGTTCCACATGCAAGCTCAATGATTATGCTAATTGATGGATCACTCAATCAATTCAAACATTACAAAGGACAAACAATAGTTGCAACCAAAGGAATCAAAACGCTATCTCCTATAATCAAAGCTAGGGTTCACTATGAATGGCTAACAAGGAAAATCACAATCAAATTCAATCAATTAAAGCAATTCCCAAATCAAGGGTTCATGTCATTGAAATTTGCAATGCAATCTAGATTAATCTTATAGGTTGATCACTCCTAGTCTAATTAATCACATGCACAACTATGTCAACCAATTTAATTGCAACAATTCAATAAATCAAGGATATTGAAAGTATATTACTGTCTTTTCTTTGTTTGCGTCTAACCCTGAACAATTCTAGAAAGTCTTGGCTTTCATTTGATTCAATTAGCTTTGTTGAATGCATTTTTATTTTCACTTTATTTAAAAATATTTGTTTGAATGTTTTTATCTTTTATTTAACTCAATTAGCTTTTTGAATGCATTTGACTTTCATTTGCTTAGAAAGCTTTTTTTGAATGCATTTGATTTTAATTTGATTCAAAAGACATTATTTGAATATGTATTGACATTCATTTGACTCAATTAGCTTTGTTTGAAAGTGTTTGACTTTCATTTATGATGGGAGGGGTGCATTGTGATATAACATTAAATAGAGCTCTAAATAGCTCCAGCTTCTCTCTACTTTCTCTCTCTAGCCTTTCCGATTTCCGGTTACTAACTTGACAGTCGGAGACGAATATTCCTGACAAGAGAATAAACACGTCTTCAAATTGCCATCCCTAAATCAAATAAAATTTATAACACCTAAACAAACCTAATACAAGTATAAGGTAAGCAAAGGGTCGAACCGCAGGGAGAAGTTAAACACTGTAATCACTACTAAACAATTAAGCTATCTCGGAACAAAGAGTGGAATTATCTAAGATATTAAACTAAGAGTAAATTTAATTAAAGACAACATAAAGAAAACACCAAAGGGTAATGGGTAGATGTAGGTTTCACTTGAAACATGCAACAACATAGAAACGAATCGATAATGGACTAAACATGCATGAATATCGATATAGAGGGTCTAATCCAGCCACCTATTGGGGTGAATTGGCTTCTCCTAACATAGCCTCTATGTTGTCACATTAGAACCATATACTAGGAGGTGCTATGAAGTAACAATCGGTAGAAATGAACTTAGCTAAGTCAATCGTCGTTTCATTTAGCAAAGATTCACCTTTAATCAACTAAGAACGTGCACTTTTCAAGAAGATCAAAGAACAATCAAGCATGTAAAGACTTTAATCACAATCAACTTGAATCCCAACACTATATGCATGAACAAACTCCAACTACATCATCCCCACACCCTTGGCTAAGTAACTACTCACTATCCATGGAAATCATCAAGTCAATCATGATATTAACAAGCAAAAGCATGATTAATGAGTAATTAAAAAAACAAAAGCAATTTATCACAAAATTAAACAGCAAAGTAAAGAGAAAAGAGTAAGGAAATGCTCTTTCATTAAAGTTGAAGTTCTACAAAGAGGTTGATTAATCTTCTTCTTCAAATTCCAAGCTCAACAATGGAGTTATCCACACCTTATCTCTCTAAAATGCCAAAACTAATGGTGTTTCTCTCTCTAGATTAAACTAAAAGTTAAACTAAGCTAATTTAATTTCCCCCAAAGGAGAGTACGGACATATATATATGTTCTTCTAAAAAGAAATAAACTTGAGAAACAAGGCTGAGAAAAATCTGAAACCCAGTGCTATGCGCCCGCACACAAATTCCACGCGCCCGTAATTTTGTGGGTACGGAGAAAAGAAGCAGGTGTAATGCGCGCCCACTCAGGATAATGCGCGCCCGCAATTTTGTGGGTACGGAGAAAACAAGCCCTTGGGTGCGCACCCACACTACAAGTATGCGCGCCCGCAAAGCAAGTTGCGCGCCCGCGCAGTGGTCGCATAGCAGGCGCGCAAAACTCTCTAGTTTGGTTCTGTTTCTTGAGCTTGGATGCGCGGGATCTGACAGGGCTGCGCGCCCGCACGGTAAGGGATGTGCGCCCGCGCAGTGGCGTGCATCAATCTCACATAATAACTTGTTTAGCTCCTTGAACTCCTTCTTATGCGCGCCTTCTTACAATTCCGTGCGCCCTGCACATGGACAATGCGCGGCCTCTCCTGCTCGCGCGCAACATTAATTACTTGGTTCAAGGCTTCCTCCTTTTTGAACCATGGTTCCTAAAAAACACAAACAAGAAAGCCATACTAGAAAATACACAAAGAAGCTAAAAAGAATAAGAAAGAAGACGGACAAAAGAAAGGAGAACTAAAGTGTAGGGAATATTTCAAGAATTACCCCTAGCTTGAACCCCACTGTGATCATACACTAAATTACGGTGGCGTCCAAAGGGAAAAAAGCTAGAGCAAAAGAGTCACCAACAAGTTTTAGGATCTTGTAAACCGTTCAGGAGGTGAAGGTTACACCCCTTAACGATCCAGGAGATCGTCAACTCCAATAGGTCTGGAACCATGACTTGTAGTTCGGGGATGAAGGTACAAATCCAACCTAAAAGAGATTGAACCTGCCCTAATAATAGGCCTCTACTTTATTCTGATCGCATTCATGTGCGCTTTCTGACTAACATGCAATCAATAGGATTAACCCTAAACATGTTTATCTATGTTGGTTGAATATTAATGCACAAATAAAACTATTATTGGCGATCACTTGAATTATAATCATATTAACCCTAAACAAGATTATTTATTATCTTATTAAGCGTGATTACAAGTACAAATTCCCTTTAAACATGCATAAAAGGCGTGAACAAGCAATAACAATAAATAAGCATCAAGCAACATAATAATAATATTCAAAATAAAAATAATCATAATAATAATAATTATAATTGAAATAATTAAAATAATCATATTTATCATAATCATGTTAAAGCATAATAATATCAAGATCATAGGCATGATACTAACAAGATTAATAACAAACCCTAGCATGTCACTAAGAAATAAAAAGATCAAAGCTTTAACCCTAACATGATACTAACAAAAGTATTAGGAAAAAAATAGGAAGCATCGTAGGAATCATAATAAGCATATTTGATAATAGAAATTATAGTTATTACCCTAAACATGATACTAGGAATCATTGTTTTCATTCAAAACATCAAGCATCCTAACATGATACTAGGAATCATAATAACAACCTAGACATGATTTCTATAGCATGAAATCAATAAATCAATTCAAGCACTTACTTGGATGCCTCGTACCTCTTTCTAATAACAAAATACACACGTTAGTAACTTCAAGGAAAATAATAAACAAAACAATTAAATTAAATAATAATTGAAAGAGAGATTAGGGACCAAATGATGTGTCTATTTTATATAGTATTTTACCCCCGTCCCTTGGTCATAATTAGCAGTATTTTTGGCTCTATAGAGCCACTTTTATTACTAATTGGTGTTTTCTAGTGTTTTCTTAGATTTGGTTGACTTTTGCAGAGATTTACACTTTTGGAGTACTTTCCCGAGATATTTTGGAGCAATCACGAACATTGGAGAAGCACGACCAGACTTTATAGCCCAGGGCCGGTTAGAGCCATCGAACATGTGATTAAGGGCTCGGTATAGGTGATACCGGGGCATTTGGACCATGGAATCAAGACCCGAGGAGGAAACCCAGATTGGCCCGAAGAATTTGAGCCCAATCGTAGTCCAATTAATGGCCCAAGAGAGCCGCCCGACCAAAAAGACTGGCGCCCGGAGGCGCGCTCAGCCGGGCGGGAGAAGCTAAGGTAGGCGCCCGGTGACGCGCCCGGCCGGGTGCAATATTCTTCCTTGATGAGAAAAAAGGCGCGCCCGATCGGGTAGTGCCTCGCCCGATCGGGCACGTGTAATTATTAGGAGACGATTAGCGTCGTTTTAGTTTGTTTTTGCTTAGGATTTGTACGGAGTATAAATACTCCTCCGTAATACGATTTTAGGATCTCTCTCTCTCTCTCTCTCTCCTTTACTCTTTCTTTACTCTCTTAATTGTTTTCTTAGATTTTCTTTCTCTAAAACCTTTATTCTTAATCCATTCTTAATTCCAGATTTTATTGGTAACTATTCCTTTGATTATGTCTTGCTTTATTGCTTTTATTAGTTTAGTTTTTATCATGTGTGAGTAGTTCAATTTCTAGGGTTTATGAAGATCCATAAATAATATGAAGGGGTAGTTTATTGTTGTTAATTATCAATGCTAGATTAATTTCCTATTGATTGATTTAATGCTCTGTTACTAGATTAGGACTGATCTTTTATGCATGAGTTTGACAATATTGAATCGAGATTCGATAGATGAGAATTGATGTTTAGGTATAGTTTCAATACGCAGGTTAATTTATAAATGGTTAGGTCGAGATTCGAAAGCTGAGATTTAATACCGGTAAATTAATTGTGTGATTATAATACGTAGAGAAAGCCCTTTATAATCTGATTAATATATGCATTGATGAATGATTATTATATTCTACCCTAGAATATTATTTATTGGTGAACCTATGCCCTAGATCCTTTTATATATTATTTTCTCCTTATTCTTAATCTCCGTAGTTTAGTTTATTATTCAAATACAAATATTGCTTATTTAGATAATTTAGACTATAATAATTAATTAGGAGAAGAAAGAATTGTTTCCCTGTGGAGTTCGACCCTACTTCCCTATCTACGTTAGTTAGAGGATTTAGGAATTACTTTTAATTAGGGGATATGACTTTACCCTGTCACCAAACCCTCAGAAATTAAAACCTGTCACGTTTAGGGCGAAGGCAGCTTCAAACTATGCTAGGTGTTTCTAGATCTTGTGAATTCGGAATTTTATATGTATAAAAGCTAGTTTAGAAAAAGAGAGAGAATTCTTGAAGAGAATAGAAAGCTAGAGACAATCAGAGAGTTGTTGATGATTGAAAACGGAGGTTTTAGGAGGCTATTTATAGAGAAAATTAGCCGGATGGATAGAAAAACAAATCAGAGTTTCGACGAGAATAAAACACTATTGGCGCCAGGCGCTGGTCATTAGCGCCAGGCGCTGATATTCAGTTTCACGCGTTTTCTTAATTTTGATGAAATTTAGCCGTACAAAAGGGCAAAATCGTATTTTCCTTAAAAACACTTCTTTTTATTTTGATTAAAACTCCAAAAAGTCAACCAAAGTAAATTTATCAATGCTAATTGAATTAGGAATGAAAAAAACCTTCTAGAAAACAAAAATCAATTCTTATTTCATTTGGAATGATAAATCAATATTAGGCCCTCTTTTAGATCATTGGGCCGACATAAAGATCAAACAGGGCCCAGTTTAGTAATTTGGCCTTAACTTCCTCATTATTCATCGGAATTGGGCTTATAATATATCGTTGGAAAGCTTCAAGACCCATCCAACTACACCATTATTGGACCCTTTCTATAGATCAAACCAAACTAGATTTGATGTTTTCGTAAAATAGGTTTTCAAAAACAGAGAGAAAAAAAAAGAAATAAAGTTATCCGCAACACTAGACTTTCCACACTTTTACCTCATTCGAATATGATTCGACGTGAAAGGTACTCGTCACTGGGTTTGTTTTTGGGGAGACAAAAATGGGTGTCTACAGAATCCCCCACTTTGACTGAGTTTGGAGAAACGCAAGTTTCGAAAACGAAAGTCAAAGTATCAATAGGGACGGAGAACGATTCAGAACGTTCTGCGATCCTAAATCACTCTTGTAACGCCGACACATGCAAACTAGCGTTAGTTTAAACAGTTAAAAGAGTTAAGAAACGCGTATCTTGCACCGTAGAGCACACGTCTCTAGAGGTAAATAATTTGTTGTTGTTGCATTGCTGTATTTGCTGTTGTTGACAACCTTCCACAATCTATGGAACGCCATCTTGCTGTTTTGATGTTCACTCGTCTCTGAACAATAGAGCTTTTTTTTATATGTCCACGCGTCTCTGAATAAAGAGCTTCTTTTTCTTGAATCATAGCGACAACCTTCCCAATCATAGCAAAAGTCGCCGAAGACTGCCTCATCACGAATCGCCCTTCTCAAATATCGGTGACAACCTCCACAATCTTAGCGAATGTCTTCGAAGACCGCCCATCTAGTGCTATCTTCTCAAATCTTAGTGACAACCTCCACAATCTTAGCGAATGCTGTCAAAGACCGCCCATCTCGTGCTATCTTCTAAAATCTTTGTGACAACCTCCACAATCTTAGCGAATGCAGTCGAAGACCACCCATCTCGTGCTATCTTCTCAAATCTTGGTGACAACCTCCACAATCTTAGCGAATGCCGTCGAAGACCGCCCATCTCGTGCTATCTTCTCAAATCTGGGTGACAACCTCCACAATCTTAGCAAATGTTGTCTAAAATAACCTCTCTTGAAGTCATCCTCAGTTGTTGCAATAATATTCCGAAGAAAACTACCGAAGACCAACGCTTGTCGATCATTAAATCTCGCTTGAACTTTGCTTCCACTATGCTAGTACGTCGGCGCTTTTGCTGCTTGTGAACCATTATGTCGGTGCCTCTGTTGTTTATGAACCAGTATGTCAGTGGTTTTGAATAGTATGTCGGTGTCTTCTGAACCAGTATATCGGTGTTTTGAATTCTATGAACCATTATGTTCGTGCCTTTGCTGAGCCAATGCTTAGGCGCTTTAAGCTAAGTGAGAGGATCATTCATCAGGTCGATCACTTATTGGGATTGTAATCAAGCCGACTATTTAATCATGTCAAATTGCTTATAGGGGCTAATTGGCGTACCAAGGAACCTGAAATTGCTGAAAGAGGTTGAAATAAGTGCTTTGAGTGGTTGAGCGTTCTGTCGCCGTTGTAATGCCTCTAGCGCTGCGATTTGGCTCTGTCGCCAGACGCTGGGATCTAGCGCCAGGCGCTGAAATCTATTGCTAGACGCTAAATGTTGTCGTCAGGCGCTAGAGTAGGGTCTTCCCTATTCTGCTCTTGATGCCGCTGGGATGCACCTGTATTTATCTTTGACTATAGGACTTTGCTAATCTCTTTAATTTTTTTTAGGGTTGACCTAAGATTTAATGTCGCTTGACTCATTCACTTGACAAGACTCATGGTATAAACTTGACTCGCTGTGATTGACTCGAGGTTGACTCAACGTGATTGACTAACTTGAGGTTGACCCAAGGTGAATTGACATGTGTGACTCATGACTCGTGTGTGCATTGCATTGTGATCGTGCGACTCAAAAATGCAAAAAAGCAAAAAAAATTTGTCATTTTTGTGGAGGGTACCAACTTTCTCCCAAAAAAGAAAGACGCGAAAAAAGAAAGAAGCGAAGTTTTTGAAGGTGCATGTTGAAAGAGCTTAATCCGTTAATGTTTTCTCTCATAGTATAAAGATTGTAACAACTTAGACTATCCTAGTTGACTCGATAATGAAAGTATTTAGGTAACTTAGGCGCGGAGGCTAAGCACTTCATACTTTGTGATGAAATGATGATTGATGAGCGATTTTGACATGACAAGGCATGCTTCAGCGTTATGTTAAGATTTTATGACAAAGGGTTCCTAAGGGAAAGTATATTTGGTCATGTATCTGTGCGGTGTGTGAAAGTGATTCTAACGTTAGGCCGCAAGGGCTAAGTGTGTGGGAAAATATTATTTCAAGAAGAGTCAAATGATGGTGACTCTTTAGGCTATGTAAGTTAATAATGTAAGGATCAAGCCCCCAAGTCTAGCTCTAAGTGAATAGGGATGAGCATTGGAGATCCTTTGATATGATCATGGTGTAAGTGTGTGAATGTGAATATGGATGCATGTTTATTACGGCCGCACCTCGATGTGAGGTTGCCTACGCATCAGTTAGGAATCAGGCCAAACTTAGCTCTAGCCGAACCTCGCACAAGTGCGTGTATACCTCAAAAAGGTCTTTTTAAGGGTTGTAACGTGGTTAGGCTAACGATTTGAAGAAGAAGGGGATAAAGGCTCAAGACCCTCGATAAGCCCCCCAAGGTGTGCAACCTTGCTTTTAAATCTTTATATTTTTATGCTTGAGGCTTTTGACTCTTTTGCTTTAGCATATATTTTATTTTTATAAGTGTGGGCAATCCCGATCATGCGGTCTATCACTCACTTGGCATTCATGTTTCTCAGGCACGGTATCGAGCACTCGATAAGAGACGCAATTTGAGACGTGTTCATATCAAATATATTTTCATATCAAAGACATTGGAACACTTGCTCTTTTGTACACTTTTTTTTTTTTTGCTTATTTTTTTTTGTTATTTTAATCTTTTGAAGTCACTCAAGCTTTCTATGAAATTGAAAATTGCATTTTTGTTATTTTAATCTTTTGAAGTCACTCAAGCTTTCTATGAAATTGAAAATTGCATAAGTTGCACACCATCCCATCCCAAGGTTAGGTAGATATGGGTTGAAAAATGAAAGGTATATCGTTAGGCGAGGCTCAAAGTGGTTTACCAAAAAAGGATTGCATATTTGAAGGGTTAAAGGTGATATGATGTGGCTACAAGGGGTGCCTCAAATCATTGGTATACCTTGTGCTTAGTTTGACATGTAATTTTTTTTAATTTTTTGTTTTTTTGTTTTTTTGCTTTAATGCAATGCAATGCAATGATCATATGAAAGGAAATAAATACTCATTTTATTAAAAGAGAAAAAGAAAGAATCTACAAAATTAATCTAAGAGAAAAGAAAGCTACCTATGCTAGAATTATTGGGGAAAGGGTAAATAAAAGAAACATGAAAAGAGGAGGTCACAAAATCTCGTCGTTGAAGCTCGTCTCTTATCTTGTGTCATTTGCTTTATCATCACTCGCTCTTCTTACTAGCTGGAGGCATGGGAAGCTTGTTATTGTCGATCAAATATTGGATAGCCTCCTTTAGCGTCCAATAGCTAGCTCTCAGTAGTATGATCCCTTCCTGGGTGATATTTGCAATGTGCATCTGGATTCCAACTAGGCAATCTCTTTTCAGGTGCAGGATCTTTAATAGGTCCAATGGGAGTAATGAGTCCCTTGGCATGGATTCGATCGAAGGCAGTATCGTAGCTCATCCCAATGGGGGTGAAGTCTTTCCTTAGTTGTTTCTTAGGTCCTTGGTTATCCATGGCTAAAACTTCACTGTGATCATAGGTACTAACATTGTTACTAGAGTGGGCGTTTTCGGAAAAAGAAGGATTATCGTTCTTCTTTCCTTTCCAGCCACCGTGGTTACTATTGTTAGTAGCTTTTTGCTTTGCGAGGTCATCTTCGATCTCTATTCCGATGTCATAAACGGCCTTGAAATTATTCAAATTATGTTGATATTTTAAATGCTTCGAATACTTTTCTTGGAGATTTTTGACAAACATCCTTACAAATTCTTTTTCGGTGGGCACCTCGATCATCTTAGCAGAAGTCTCCCTCCACTTATTGAAGAAAGAAATAAAGCCTTCATTCTCTTTTTGTGTTAGTATCTCTAGTTGTCTATAATCGGTTTCGACTTGAATGTCACATTTGTATCTATCAATGAAAGCGTTTACTATCGATTCCCATGTAGAGGTTTTCTCTTTGTCAAGGGAGAAGAACCATTGTTGGAAAACGGTTTCAAGAGACAAGGAAAACGAGGAATGAAAGGCTTTCTTATCAATCCCCTTAATGTTCATTATAGTTTCAAAGGCTCTTAAGTGAAGATAAGGATTATCTGTTGCCTTGAATTTTGGGATGTCGTTGGCACTGAACTTCTGCGGAAGAAGATCCTTGTCCACCAAGACCCCTTGCGAACTGATGCCCTAAAACTTGTAATCACTAGATAGTTTGCTCAAACTTTCTTGCATAAGGTCCATTTGTTGTTGCTTCACAGGGTCATCGATTTTGAGGGTTAAAGCCTTCAATGCCTCAGTCGCGGCAGTCAATTGATTCCTAAGTTCGTTGACTTCTTCTTGAGTTGCCATTATCTTCTCAGCTTTCCTCTTTTGACGAATCGGTTTATAAAAGTAAGACTTGAACAAAGGTGTTGTCCTTGATTAATCGCCCTTCTCTCCTTGACCAAGTACCGTGGAAAGGGAAAATAGGGGTATTGACTGTTAATTATTTGACTCAATCTCTATTCAACATGCAATGGATCGAAGAAGGTAGAAAGAATGAAAGTTGTGATATAGAGAAAGATGATGTATATGGAGAGATATGAAAATTAGGAGTAGAATGTACCCCATCTCCAATGACGGAAAAAACCGACTCATGCATGAACCTAAAACATGGTCGTGGTGATATATAGTCAAAGTGTGTGCTAAGACTAATGAGTGTAGGTGACATATTCAGACTCTTGTGTAAGACCATGTGGCTAGACTATGTGACTAGACTCAAGCAAAGACTAAGTTAAGACCTCATGTATATGCATTAAACTGGACATGCTGTGGTATTTTAGTCATAACGTTTGATCTGTGACTCTGATTGGGATGAAACCAACGCCAAATTAAAGATAAAACTTGGGGCTACAGATCCATATGTTTGCCAAAAAAAGTTGCTGCTTGTGCAGTATGCGAGAATAAAAATCCGGATTAAATTAAAGGGACTATAACTCGATTTTAGACATATTTATTAGCTCAAATTAATTAATTAATTAATTAAGAAAAGTCCTTTAGTCATTAATTAGTTTATTAAGACTTATTTACAACCACAAGTCAAACCAAATGGTTAGGAAAAAAAACACATAAAGTATGCAGAACAAATAATGCACAATTAGTCAAGTAGGCACAACATGATGCAATGAGTTTGCAACCTAACCATGACTCTAGTTCTCTAAAGTTCGGGATATGGGTTAGTCAAAGAGGGTCCATGGTTAATTGTCCGGATGCATCGCGCAGAAGCCTAATCATGAAGGGTTGGCGCGAGTGGATGGGACACCGCAAATTTTAACAAAAACTCTCTTCCATGGTTTGGTGAATTCATCATTCTCGGATGTACCCTTTGTTGCATAGAGCGTTTAATCAGGTAGATGGAGCATGAATTCCCAGAGGGTTATTTCCATATGTAGAACACATATGGGTTTTAGAAAAGTGAGAAAAACTCAATCAGGAAGTAGGATCGAGCAAACAGTGCTAAAAACTGGTCGAAATTAGAACGCATATTTCTGGCTCGGTATTGGTAGAACTTGGCTGGCGCCAAAAATTTGGCTTTGGTGCCTGGCTACAGAAGTTGTCACCTAGCTCCAGAGTCAAATTAGTGGCGCTAAACTCTGTTTCCTGACACTAGTTCCTACATGCCTCAACAGCTTTCTGTGCTCGATAAAATTTCTAGTTTCGCGCAGCATTATTTCGGTCCTAGTTATGAAAGATATTCCTCAAATTTCATACGTGTAAAAATCCTATGTTTTTTACTCATTACAGATGGTCTTTTCAATGAGATATTTTTTATGCATATGACAATAATGTTAATCAAAATTACACACATGAAATACTTAAAACTTTTCGAGTCTCATCCACTCATTCTAAATCATTACCGAAATGAATTTCAGGAATTACAATAGAAATCCTCCCTAGTGAAGTCGCCAAAAACTTTGGGGAATATTTCAAGCATTACCCCTAGCTTGAACCCCACTGTGATCATACACTAAAGTACAGTGGCGTGCAAAGGGAAAGAAGCTAGAGCAAAAGATTCGCCAACAAGTTTTAGGAACTTGTTAACCGTTCACGAGGTGAAGGTTACACCCCTTAACGATCCAGGAGATCGTCAACTCCAATAGGTTTGGAACCATGATAGGTAGTTCGGGGATGAAGGTACAAATCCAACCTAAAAGATATTGAACCTGCCCTAATAATAGGCTTGTACTTTATTCTGAGCGCATTCATGTGCGCTTTCTGACTAACATGCAATCAATAGGATTAACCCTAAACATGTTTATCTATGTTGGTTGAATATTAATGCACAAATAAAACTATTATTGGCGATCACTTGAATTATAATCATATTAACACTAAACAAGATTAATTATCTTATTAAGCGTGATTACAAGTACAAATTCCCTTTAAACATGCATAAAAGGCCTGATTAAGCAATAACAATAAATAAGCATCTATCAACATAATAATAATATTCAAAATAATAATAATTATAATTAAAGTAATTAAAATAATCTTATTTATCATAATCATGTTAAAGCATAATAATAGCAAGATCCTAGGTGTTTTGTGTGTTTTTGTTCCTCGAGAGAGTTACGTCACAAAGTGTGGTCCGGCTGAGTTGTACCTGCAAAACAACGGAGACTTCGGGTGGTTGGAGCTCCGCTTCCGACGATCAAGTTAGTAACTTGAAAGGGAATAAAGAATGCGGAAATTTATGTGGGGATCTGCTTGGATTCCAAGCTCAGGTCTTTCTCTGATGAGAGAGAATATGTGTGTAATAAATGATTGAAAGTGTCCCCAAAATGAGGAAATATCTCCATATTTATAGGGTCATTGGAGAATGTGCCCCCATTTAGGTCACTTGACCTAGATTTTAGTGGGCAGCGCTGTTTTACGGCGCTTTTTAGGATTTGGGCCCTTGAAGGCCGCCATTTCAGAGATTTATCCAATTGGGCCATGTATCAAGGGGATATTAAGCCTCGTGGGGCATCCTGAACTCGACACGTGGCCTCCTCTCATTGGTCCACATGTCTACAATATTTTTACCCTAAAAATTTCCCCTCACAGGGCTCACGTGCGTATCACGTGGGGCCTGTGACAAGTGTCCACCTATCAGAGGTGAAAAATAAAGGATAGTAAAATTTAAATTTCAAACAAGAATTTTCCCCCCGTTTTCACTTTCTATAAATAGAAGTTTACCCCCCCCCTTTTCTCTCACCTTATGTTCATTTGACTTTTTTAGAGAGAGAAAGACAGAGCTTTTAGAGAGAGATTCTCTGCCTCCGCCTGCGACAGAGTATTTTCGAGGTTCCGTGTGCTATCAGTTCAACACCCGGTTTACCGGCTGTAGCGGTTTTCAGATTATTCAGAGTTAAAGTAAGGTAACTGCCTGTACCATTTTAGCTTTTCTCTTTTTCAACTTGTATACATTCTTTCTCCGCCTGTATAAATAGTTTTAGAAAATAAAAATGAGTTCTCAATCCACACACTCGGCACTGCCTAGGACACTCAGCCGGTCCCCCGGAACAGCTGAGTCTAGAACAGGGGGTGCCTTTTCTGGACTGTTAGAACCAATGTGCTCATCTCCGAATTCCTCCCTCTCTGTGTCTGTGCAGGACACAATGGCTAGAGTCAAACACACGACCAGAAAATCTTGGAGCCGACGCACTATGTTAGTGTCAGCCGATGAGGTTGTTCCAAATGGGGAACTGAGGGATTTGGAGGAGAGTGGTTCTGATGAAGAGGCTCCCTATACTTCCGGGAGCTTAGGAGTATGAGAGGAAGGCGGTAAGGAGTATGACGATGAGGCCGGTAAATGGTCAAAGGCCGAATCTTCTGGCTCTGACCCGGATATCTCTGCGGCTGACTATCAGCAGCCGCCTAAATCGCTGACCACCCTAACCCGAAAAGGACTACAATGATGCCAGGTGACATCGCCCTAATGAGAAGAGGCTTTAGGGCCTTTAAAGAGAAGCACCCCTTTGGGAAGGGGTGGGATATCATTGTTTCAACTGCTGACGCAATAATGGCGTGGGACGATGACATTGATAATGTAGACCATTATTTTGTCTGCTACGAGGCGGTAATAGAAGCCGGCCTCCGGTTCCCCCTTCATACGGGGATTAGGAAAATCATAAAGGGGTATGATTTAGGAGTCTGGCAGCTCACCCCCAATTCGTGGGTGAATATTCCAAGTTACATCGCCGCCTGCGAGCTCTAAAACATAAATCCCAGCTTCTCCGCCTTCGCTCACATGCATTATATGAGCAAGGCACCAGGCGGTCATGGGGCATGGTACACTATTTCTACCTTGACCTAGTATCTGATGAGTTTGGACAAGGTGTCCAAATGGTCCGGGTGGAAGGACATGTTTTATTTGATTTCTTCCCCAACTTTGAGACACAACCGGACTCTCTGCCGGTATAACACAGCACCGGCTCTTCTGGGAAGGAAATGCCCTCTCCCGGAGCTATCTACTAAGGCCCGGGAGCAAATAATAGAGCCGGGCTTCTTTGAGACCACAACTGAGCCCATGGGGGATGGGACATGCATTATAGTTCTGAAAAACTAGATCCCCCATCCGGACTATTTTAAGGATGAATGCTTCTTGTCCACCTGTGCGTTAAGTCCCATGTTTCCCAAGGGTAGATCCACTTACATTTGGAGTTTTTGTTATTTTTATTGCAAACTTGCCACAATTTCTTCTAACCTTGAATTCTGTTCATGCAGCCGACGCCTTGAAAATGGTCGATTCGGCAAAGACACCGGCTAAGTCAGCGGCGCAGTTGCGCAAAGAAGCGGCTCTGGCTAAGAAAGCAGCCGTGGACGCCAAAGAGTAAAAAAAAGGCGGGGTAAGACTGCCTGAATGCATATCATTATCATTATTATTATTATTATTATTATTATTATTATTATTATTATTATTATTATTATTATTATTATTATTATTATTATTATTATTATTATTATTATTATTATTATTATTATTATTATTATTATTATTATTATTATTATTATTATTATTATTATTATTATTATTATTATTATTATTATTATTATTATTATTATTATTATTATTATTATTATTATTATTATTATTATTATTATTATTATTATTATTATTATTATTATTATTATTATTATTATTATTATTATTATTATTATTATTATTATTATTATTATTATTATTATTATTATTATTATTATTATTATTATTATTATATTTAGGCAGATTGCCGGCTGGGTATACTCAACCACTTTCATTTTGCAAGACTCTACAAAGCGTGTACCCTGATCCTTCTCCAAGCTTTCCAAAAGGCAAGGAGAGGATTTAGAAAAGACTCTAGCTGCAAAGGTAGCCAGAAAAGACCCTCCCTGGTCAGACTCTTCTGCCAAACCGATCATCCAACGACCGGTGGCAAATCTCCTGTTGCGATGAAGATCTTGAGCGAAAGCTCAGAACGCTCACAAAAGAAAGCGCCGGATGCCTCTACGACATCGAAGGGTGGCGAGCCACCTAATGTTGCAGCCGGTGCGGCAACAACAGGGGAGGAGCAGAAGCCTGCGCCCCATCCAGATACCCAAGGTAAGGGAAGGATTGAAATACCTTGGCCACTTGACTTCATGAGTGTCAAGACTAAGGTAGACCCCTCTGGGGGTTCACTCAGCAGCCGACAACGGATGAGTGCCAACTATGCTGCCTCTTACTCACAGAGTACTACTTTTGGTGCAGATCAGACATCCGATGAGCCGGATCTTGTAGGCTTCACAAAACGGATGGTGAGGACCTTCACCCGGTCAGAGAAGAACTCCATACCTGATCTGCAGGTAGTGGACTTCGACCGGATAATGGGCAAGCTGGCTGGGGTAAGGAACCCCACAACCTTGATATCTTTTCTTTTAATTTTATTAAGTAAATCATAATCCGGCTGCTCTTTTCTCAGGTGATGCTGAGGGTGGACGGACTCCGGGGCCCCTTTAGGCGGAAGCAAGAAGAGGTAAATCACGCCAAACGGAGGGCCCTTGAAAACCTCAACTCTGCTGAATATGTTAATTATATGTGTGATTTAAAGATTTAAGCAGTAGAGTTGAAACAGGAGGAGCTGATCCGGAGCTTGACGGCTGCGAACGACGAAGCTAATAGGCGTGCTAATGACCTTGAGCAAAAACTAAAGGATGCCAAATTTGAGCTCAAGACATTAGAGGATACTGATCAAGAAAACACTCAACTCCGAGCAGACGTTTCCCGCCTGGGGGTTGAGCTTGTCACTCTGCGAAACAAGCAGTCGGACGAGCTCGCCCAAGATAAGTCGGAGCAGCAGCATCCACCTCAGCCTTAGACGGGCCTCCCCACTTTCTACGGCAGTATGCCAAACTGTTTCTTTACCGGCTTGTATGTCGTGTACTGTTGTATCTTTACCAACTATGGAGTTGGGATAACATTTTATTTCTTTCTTTCTTCACCGGATGTGTCCGGTTAACACTTATTCTGGTCTTTGTACTATTTTAAATATTAATGAAGTATTCTGACTCAGTCGCCGTTTATATATGTTTGTGTTTGAATGAGTTTTTCTATTTGAATTTTGCGTATGTTTGCAATTCTTTAATATTTTGCCTAACTTAAAAAAGCATGCGGCAATTTGCAATCCAGGTGCTCTTGCCGCTGGACGGCTATGGGGTTGGTTTTGTTTCAAATTGATTGATTGGCTTGAAAACACTTGATACTAGGAGAAGTATGGAGTGTTCTTTGGCCAATCAATCACAGCCGGCCATTAGAGCGGGTGCTTTGAGCTTCTTACCCAGGCGGTTATATTCCATCAGGGGTTATTACATAGCCATTACACAATCTTTTGCCCCAATTGGGAGAGAGAGTGCAACTTTGGAATAAATAACCTAAGTGAGAACTTCAGCCGGTTACCTACTGATGCCTCAGGGCATCCGGTATTTGGTAATTTAATCGTTCATCATAGATTATTCTGGTCAGACGGCTATAAGTTGATCAATTTGGTCGTTCAGTTTTCGTCGTCTGCATAGGTACGTAGAACCGACAAATAGTCTGTTCTCTGCGAGGATTGCACCCGGAGGGGTGTCGCCGGACGCCTTTGTCCATGTTGGGACAGGCGGTTTTATAAAATAAGCAACCATCCGGCCACTTTGGCCTTTGGTCTTGTTTGAGACCGGTTGCATAGCCACTAAGCGTTGTTGTGCTTAGTTTTTTAATCGGACCATCGGTCGAGCGTTATTACAACATTGAATTTATACTAAATGTCGAACTTAGTTGTTTAAACAAATAGTCCGTCTAAGTATTACCCAGGCGGACAAGCAATTATTGAATTACATTAAGTATCAAACTTAGTTAGTTAAACAAAGGGTCCGTCTGAGTATCACCCAGGCGGACAAGCAAAAAATAGCGAAACAATTCTGCAAACAAAGTTTAATTTTTCATTAATTGACTTACTATTTACAAAAATTTACATTTCTCAGAAGTAGTACTTTTTTAGGTCATCTACATTCCAAGTTCTTGGTAGGCGCCAGCCGTCTGGGGTTTCTAGACAATAAGTGCCGTCCCGGACAATAAGGGTTAGCTTTCCAGCCTCATTGGCCCTACCAGTTGCCTCCATTTTTCGTAACACAAAGTCGTCAACTTTCAAAGGACGCATGTGCACTTTGTTGTTGTAGGCTCTGGTCATTCTCAGACGGTATATCTCATGACGCTGGGTAGCGTTGCCCCTGTGTTCTGGGAGGGAGTCCAATGCTAGCCGCGTGGCCTCCTAATTTGCCTCTTCATCATCAAGCATGACTCGTAGAGTCGGCTCGTAATGTTCAATGGGCAAGATGGCTTCAGCACCGTATACCATAAGGAATGGGGTTTCATTGGTTGCCCCTTTGGCAATAGTTCGGATGGCCCATAGGACATGAATTAGCTCTTCTGTCCATAAGCCACCGGCTCTTTCGATTTTCTTTTTTATGCCGTCTGAGATGAGTTTGATGGATGCTTCATCCTGACCGTTTGCTTGGGGTCGGCCGACTATTCCTAAACAATGTGAGATGCCCTGATCTCCCAACCAAGTCTTAAGATGAGGGGTTTCAAATTGAGGGCCATTATCAAACACCATAGACATAGGTACCCCAAACCGGGTGATGATGTTTTTCCAAATGAAAGAGATGACATCCATTATCTTGATGTTCTTAACCGGCTCAACTTCTACCAATTTGGTGAAATAATCCACAGCCACAAAAATGTAGCGCTTTCCGCCTGGAGCAGGCGTATAAGGACCCAAGATATCCATGCCCCATTTAGCAAACGGGACTAGGCTGTGGATTGCCGTCAAGTCAGTATCCGGGCGGTGAATAAGTCTGCCAAACCTCTAGCATTTGTCACATCTCTTCACTATCTCTTTAGCGTTTGCTTTAAGAGTAGGACAAAAGTAATGCCGCCTGGCTCTAACGGCTAGGGACCTGCCGCCTTTATGAGAGGCGCAGTACCTGGCAAGCAATTCTTCGAGAACTTCTTTCCCCTATTCTGGGTAACACACTTCAATAGAGGTTTAAGGAAACCTGCCTTAAAGAGCTCTCCGTTTCTCAACTCGAAGTTTGCCGCTCGTTTCTTCATGACGGCTGCTTCTTGTGGTGAATCAGAAACTATGTCGTCTGCTAAATACGTCCGGATGCCATCCATCCAGGTTGAGCTTCGGTCCAGAATTCCAATGGGCTGTTCATATATGCTTCTCTTTTCAAGAACTTCCCAAAAGACCGACCGAGGCGTGTCAAAGCAGGAGGATGAAGCCAATTTGGACAAAGCATCCGCCTGATTGTTATCCGACCTGTGCACATGATTCAGACGGAATTCCTCAAGTGCCCCAGCCTCTTCTTTGACTGCCTGAAGGTATTTGATCATAGCCAGATGAGTTGCCTCATATTTTCCCTCATACTAGCTAACGACCAACTGTGAATCAGAGTAGGCGTCAATTTTAGTTGCCCCTGCTGCCTTACACATGTGAATTCTAGCTAGGAGGGCTTCATACTCCGCCTCGTTATTTGAGGCTTGAAACTTAAACCGCAGTGCGTATTCAAATCTGTCCCCCTAAGGGGACTCATATATAATTCCTGCACCACAGCCGTTCTTCGTCGAGCTCCCGTCTACATACACTTTCCAAACCTGGTCAATGTTATCCGGTTGCACCGGTCGTGTCATTTCAACAATGAAGTCAGAAAACGCTTGACCTTTCACTGCCTTTCTAGGTTCAAAAGTGATTTCAAGACTTTGCATTTCAATAGCCCATTTCAACATTTTGCCGGATAATTCCAAGGTAGACATTGGCCGCTTGAGGGGTTGGTTAGTGTAAATTACCACCGGATGAGCCAGAAAATACGGTTTCAACTTCTTGAAAGCCATATACAAGGCAAGGACAAATTTTTCTACCATGGGGTACCGGAGCTCAGCAATTTTTAGAACATGGCTAATGAAATAGACCGGGAGCTGAACGCCTTCTCTCTCAGCAAGGAGAACAACACTGAGGCCATGATCTGAGACGGCTAGGTACATGTATAACACCTCTTTAGGCAGTGGACTAACTAGCTTTGGCAAAGAATGCAAGTGTTCTTTCAGCCGTTGAAAGGCCGCCTCAACATCATCCCCCCATTCAAATCTGGTCTTCTTCCTGATTGCTTGGAAGAAGTAAAGGCATTTATCACTTGACCGGCTGAGGAACCTCCCCAAGGCCGCCAAGAAACCAGTTAATCTCTGTGCTTCCTTGACAGTACGGGGTGACTTCATGTTAATTGCCGCCTCTATCTTCTCGGGGTTAGCCTTTATCCCCCTTTGATCAATCAGGAATCTGAGAAACTTCCCAGACTCAACACCAAAGATGCATTTCTTAGGATTTAACATAACCTTATGCCGCCTAAGTGTGGTGAAGGTTTCTCGGAGATCAGCAAGGTGATCCACCTGCTGCTTGTATTTGACTATCACGTCATCTATGTATGCCTCCACATTCCTCCCATTTTGATTAATGAAGATTGATTAATCATCTGTTGGAATGTAGCCGACGCATTTTTCAAGCCAAACGGCATCACAGTGTAACCGAATAACCCCTGATCAGTGACGAAGGCCGTCTTCTCTTGATCTTTCTTTCACAGGGGTATCTGATGGAAGCCGGAGTAGGCATCCATGAAACTCATCAAGGCATGCCCGACTGTCGATCTTAGGAAGCGGATAACTGTCCTTGGGACATGCCTTGTTGAGGTCTGTGTAATCAACACACATACGCGAGGTACCATTTGGCTTCTTTACAAGCACAACGTTCGCCACCCAGTCAGGGAAATTACGTGGCCGAATGAACCCAACGTCTAACAGCTTTTAAACTTCGGCAGCTGCCGCTTGATTTCTTTCCTCGCCGTGATTTCTTTTCTGTTTCCAGATGGGCTTCTTTTTAGTATCCACGGCGAGTTTGTAGACAACAAGATCCGGGCTAACCTTAATCGTACGCTCTGGACGGCTGTTGTCTAGAGGTATATCTATGTGGTCTCCAGCCAGTTTGGGACAGAGCTCTGCCGACCGCTCCCTGGTCAGTGATTGCTATTTCTTCTCTTTTTTCACCTCCACCAGCAGTTGTGCCTTTGTGGTCTCCAGCCGGTAGGGCTGGGGCTGGATCGTCCAGAGGTATATCTATGTGGTCTCCAACCGGTAGGGCTGGGGCTGGATCGGCATCCTTGACATTGTCAAGGTCTATTGGTTCCTGGCCGTCTGGGGCCACAGTATCATTGACGGTTGAGAGATAGCACTCCCGGGCCGTCTTTTGATCCCCATTCAAGGAACCAACAGAGCCGTCATCCCTCTCATACTTGATTAGCATGAGGGAAAGGATGATTACAGCCTTGGCTTCGTTGAGGGTTGGCCGGCCAAGAATAATGTTGTAGGCGGTCAGCTCCTCAACGACCAAAAACTTGACGACCAGGTGTCGCCCTTTTCCTTTCTCACCTAGCCGGATTGGTAAATCAACCCTTCCGACTGGGTAAACCATTCCACCCCCAAGACCAACGAAGGGGTGGGTAACCGGATGCATGATGCTGACATTGTATTTCAGCTTTTGCAGGCACCGGAGGCTGATGATGTCTGATGCTTTGCCGGTGTCAATAAGGATTCGTTCAACCAGCTGGTTAGCAACCTTACATTCAACGACGACCGGGTTGTCATGCGGATGGCGGACACTGCCCCTGTCCTTCTTAGTGATCAGGACGTCTGGGAAGGAGGAGTTAGCAAACGCCTGCTCATCATCATCTTTGTCCATATTTCGAAGATGGCTCTTGGTGCCCCGGATGGTAGAGCCACCGCATGAGAACACGCCTGCTATTTTGTAGACCGGCTCCTTGTCAGTGTCCGAACTACTAGTAGGCTGGGGTCTCATAAACGGCTGCCCCGAATTCTTCTTATTAGTCCCCTTGGACTTAGAAATGTAGGATTTTAACACCCCCTTGTCAGCCAGACGGTCCAACGCTCGTTGAAGGCTGAAGCAGTCGTTGGTGTCATGGCCAACTTCCTCATAGTATTGGCAGAATTTGTTTTTGTTCCTTGATTGAATGGAACTTTTCATTGGATTTGGCTTCTCTAGGGACAACCGGTCCTTAATTTCCATGAGGATGGAGTTGCAGTCCTTATTAAACTCGCACTTCGGAAAGTACGGTTTAAATTCTTTCTTCTTCTTCAGAGACGGCTGGTCAGAATTCTGAGCAATTTCAAATTGAGCTCGATCTAAGGCGGACTCGGCTCGAGCTTTAGCGGTTGTTACCTCTTTTGACTTTTCCTGGATTGGCCTTCTAAGCCCCTAGACGCGCAGCATGGCCTGGAAATGAGAAAAGAGCCGAATGGTCAAAACCAGTCGGATATGTGCTTAAATATTAAGGAAAAATTAGCTAACTTTTTTACCTCACGGAGGTTCCCCAAGATGGAATCCAAGTTAAGGGTGCCGACTCCTCTCACGGATGCCTTGTCTTCTGGATCGAGCGACCGTATCATCTCCTTTGCCATCTGGACGACGGTCCGCCTTTGCACAGGAGCTGCAAAATTATAAGTTAGTCAAGAAAGTTCTAAGAAACTATCTTGATACTGGAATTCAATGAAGATGCGGCTCATACCGTCCGGCTGAGCCTCCTCCTCCTTCCCATGACGCCTCTTCTCTCCTGCTGAGCCGACATCAGTGTTGGGTTGCTTAAAGCCACCCTTCGATGCCTGAGTGGCATCCGGTTTACTGACCTCCCTGTCAGCTTTGAGAGTAGAGCCGTCCTCTCTCCTAGGCTTGTGAGCGACGTGCTTCTGGCTCTTGCCGGATGCACTCACATCACCCGCCCCAGTTTTTTGAATTTTGGGTTAGGATTGTTTGGAGGGAGAAGGCCTGATGGAACCGCTCTGCATGAACAAAAAGCAAGGAATCAGAAAAGCCGGCGGGAAAAATTTAACCTCTATTGAAAAATATACCGTGTCATAAACAGCTACCTTGGGAGTTCCGGCTGCTTTCTGCTCGTCATTCGCCCTGTTAAGGACGTTGGTGCGGTACTTTGCTGTAGAGACGGCAGCCGGATTCTTTGTTGCCGAGAGCTTTTCCATTGCTTTGTCTGCACCAAAAGAAAGAGTTAGGTTTTATAAACAAACATTGAAAAACAGTTTAAAGTTTGCATAAGATCAGATGGCCGACTACCTCTCGGTATCTCAGAACTTAGCCCACAAGCGGCCAAGTACACCCCATCTTCTAGCCACTTGTGAAGGGGAATGTAGCTTTGGGGGACGACTATTTTCTCCCCATGCTCGTTTGTCCTAACGGACACTTTAAATAGACCCCTGTCAAAAATTTCCTCCTGGGCCCGCCTAGGGAGAGGGGGTAAGGCGCTCTTACCAGCCAGGAGGGGCAGATCCTTGTTCCACCTATTATATTTTTGGTTCAGTCGGCTTTCAGAGGAATGAAGAATGTAGAACTTTGTTCTCCAGTCCTTCCATTTGTTCTCCTTACCGATTGCCATCATGTACCCCTTGCAGGTGGACAAGGTGTACCAGCATTCGCGCCCTTGGCAGGCGCTTGGCTCAGATAGTGCATGTGGGCGAATGCCTCAAAGCTGGGATCCATCTCCAGCATTTCACATGCGGTAACGTACCCGATAATATTGATCTAGGAATTCGGTACAAGTTGCTAGATACCCAGCTGGTATCCGTCCAAAATCCTCTCCACGGCCGGATAAAGAGGGAAGCGTAAACCAGCTTGAAGGACTGCCTCGTAGCAGCCGAAGGCTTGGTCCTTATAACTGGCCAGGGAAGGCCAGGTTATAGTATCATCCTTGTTGGAGACAGACAAGGAAAAGCCATGCCCCATTACGGTCTTGCGCCTGAAATTGGCAAGACCGGATGTCATAGAGGTCCACTTGCTTTACGGAACATGGTGATAGTAGGGGGCGCGTTCTAAGCGCCTGGAAGCTCTCGGCTCCGCCCAGCCTTCCCCTTTTTCTACTAACAAGGATTCCCTTGCAGTTTCTATTTTTGCTCGGGCTTCTTCTAAATTAACTGGGGCGCTATCAGAAGATGACGAGGCCGAATCGTCATCAGAACTATCCCTAGAGCTAAGGGACTGTCGGCTAGGGCTAGCAGGGTCCTCCCCTAGACTCTCCTCCGACGCCTGTTCTGAAGGCTCGGACTAGTACTAACTGTGGGCTTCCCTTAGAATAGTATCACTAGGGGTGCCGCTTGAAGAAGGGGGAGAATAGTATATTGGAGTATGGGGATGGTCAGAAAAAGGGTTTTGGGGGTGCTTAGAAATTTCGCTTAATGGCACCCTAATGGAGCCGTCTGATTTTGGAGTCTCACTGTCCGAATGGTAAAAGGAACCATCCGGCCTATATCTCCTTGTTGTCTGCTTTGTTTGAGCCATCGTGTCCTGCAGATGCACGGACACTGTCGGATTTGGAGATGTACTTAAAGGAAAATTCTCGAACGAGCATTCGGCACTCCTAGTTCTAGATTTAGCCATCCCCGGTGACCGGCTGATCGCTAACCTAGGTCGTGCCGTGTACGTTTTGGAAACCATTTGAATAAATGAAAAATACAAGAAAAAATAAAAGAAAAGAGCAGGCGGTTACCTTAGAAGAAGATTTTTTGAGACGCCTGGTTGGATGAAACGGTCGAACAGAAAGGCCGAGCGTCGGATGCTTGACAAAGTTGGGGTATTGAAGAGTCTTTTGAAAGTAAAAAGTCTAGAGATTCTCCAAAGATTTGCAAAGGGTTGAAAACGAAAATGAAGTCAAACCTACCTATTTATAGAAAGGGGAAACCCTAATTTTTCCCCCCAAAAATACAATTTGAAAATCCAACCAGTCAGATTAAGACACCTATCACAGGTGTCACAGGTGAACGCAGAAGGTTGTTCACCCCGGCGGAGCAAAGGAAGTTGCCAGTCCAGTGGCTGGACATTTTTATATGCCGCCTGACCTCCGAAGAAGGCTGGCTGCATGAAGTAAGGTGGATACTAGTCGTAGACTTGAGAAGGTACATATAGTGTAGTCCCAATAATCTTAGGGCTAGAATGGACGGTATTACTCCTGTCTGACTCTCATGCAAGGAAAGTGCATTCCCTGCAGAAGTGTTGTTGAAGCTCTCTAGAAAATTCGACGTAGAAGCCGACTTAGACAACTGTTGATTTCTCTTGCCGGTGATGATCTCCCGAGCATCAAAAGTTGATTTTTTGCTTCACACCGGCTGTTGAGTCCGGCGGGTGTTGTTGGTGTTCCTCTTAGGCAGAAGAATTTTGGACCAATCAATGGTCCCGGCTGCCTTCTCCTTTGGATAAGGAATTGGCTGCCGATCTCTGACTGACTTCCCCTTTTCCAGAGGAGTCTTCTTCGCCGACTGACCCTTACTTGGGCCAGCCCGGCTCTTAGCGATTAGATCTTTGATTTCACCCTTGAAAGTTGTAATGAACCTCATGAGTTTGTCTCAGGTGAGAGGATCTGATCCAACTACCGTGTGGGTTTCCCCTTCCGGCTGCCCAGGGGGTCGATTTGTACCCGCCTAGGTGGCACCCCGCTCCAGAGTGTCTCTGTGCCGGATGCGCTTGGTTATTTGAGAGCCATCATCGGTTGTATAGGTTTCAACCTGAGGATCTTCATCCTCCTGGTGTGTAAAAACTTTCGGGTTATCGACAGATGCTTAGGCGGTGGTACAGACTCTTGAACTATCTTCGAGGTATTCTCCCCACAGACGACGCCAAATTTTTTGGGTGTCTTAGTCCCTCAGGAGAGTTACGTCACGAAGTCTGGTCCGCCGAGTTGTACCTGCAAAATAACGGAGACTCCTGGTGGTTGGAGCTCCACCTCCGACGATCAAGTTAGTAACTTGAAAGGGAATAAAGAATGCGGAAATTTAGGTGGGGATTTGCTTGGATTCCAAGCTCAGGTCTTTCTCTGATGAAAGAAAATGTGTGTGTAATAAATGATTGAATGTGTCCCCAACGTGGGGAAATATCTCCCTATTTATAGGGTCATTGGAGAATGTGCCCCCATCTAGGCACTTAACCTAGATTTTAGTGGGCTGCGCCGTATATTGCTTAGTGACAAACCCTAGCATGTCACTTAGCAATAAAGATCAAAGCTTTGACCCTAACATGATACTAACAAAAATATTAGGAAAAGAATAGGAAGCATCATAGGAGTCATAATAAGCATATTTGATATTAGAAATTATAGTTATTACCCTAAAAATGATACTAGGAGTCATTGTTGTCATTCAAAACATCAAGCATCCTAACATGATACTAGAAATCATAATAACAACCTATACATGATTTCTATAGCATAAAATCAATAAATCAATTAAAGCACTTACTTGGATGCCTCGTACCTCTTTCTAATAACAAAATACACACATTAGTAACTTCAAGGAAAATAATAAACAAAACAATTAAATTAAATAATAATTGAACGAGAGATTTGGGATCAAATGATGTGTCTTTTTTATATAGTATTTTACCCCCATCCCTTGGTTATAATTAGTAGTGTTTTTTGCTCTTTAGAGCCACTTTTATTACTAATTGGTGTTTTCTAGTGTTTTCGTAGATTTGGTTGACATTTGCAGAAATTTACACTTTTAGAGTATTTTCCTGAGATATTTTGGAGCAATCACGAAATTGGAGAAGCACGACCAGACTTTATAGCCCAGGGCCGGTTAGAGCCATCGAAGCGGTGATTAAGGGCTCGGTAAAGGTGATACCGGGACATTTGGACCAAGGAATCAAGACCCGAGGAGGAAACCCAGATTGGCCCGAAGAATTGGAGCCCAATCGTAGTCCAATTAATGGCCCAAGAGAGCCGCCCGACCAAAAAGGCTAGCGCCCAGAGGCGCGCTCGGACGGGCGGGAGAAGCTAAGTTCGGCGCCCGGTGACGTGCCCGGCCGGGCGTGAGATTCTTCCTTGATGAGCAAAAAGGCGCGCCCGATTGGGCGGTGCCTCGCCCGATCGGGCGCGTGTAATTATTAGGAGACGATTAGCGTCGTTTTAGTTTGTTTTTGCTTAGGATTTGTACGGAGTATAAATACTCCTCCGTAATACGATTTTAGGATCTCTCTCTCTATCTCTCTCTCTCTCTCTCTCTCTCTCCTTTACTCTTTCTTTACTCTCTTAATTGTTTTCTTAGATTTTCTTTCTCTAAAACCTTTGATCTTAATCCATTCTTGAATCCAGATTTTATTGGTAACTATTTCTCTTCTCTTAATCTTAGTTGTGTATTTTATTCCTTTGATTATGTCTTGCTTTATTGATTTTATTAGTTTAGTTTTTATCATGTGTGAGTAGTTCAATTTCTAGGGTTTATGGGGATCCATAAATAATATGAAGGGGTAGTTTATTGTTGTTAATTATCAATGCTAGATTAATTTCCTATTGATTGATTTAATGCTCTGTTACTAGATTAGGCTTGATCTTTTATGCATGAGTTTGACAATATTGATTCGAGATTCGACAGATGAGAATTGATGTTTAGGTCTAGTTTCAATGGAAAGGTTAATTTATAAATGGTTAGGTCGAGATTCGAAAGATGAGATTTAATACCGGTAAATTAATTGTGTGATTATAATACGTAGCAAAAGCCCTTTATAATCTGATTAATATATGCATTGATGAATGATTATTATATTCTACCCTGAATATTATTTATTGGTGAACCTATGCCCTAGATCCTTTTATATATTATTTTCTCCTTATTCTTAATCTCCGTAGTTTAGTTTATTATTCAAATATAAATATTGGTTACTTAGATAATTTAGACTATAATAATTAATTAGGAGTAGAAAGACTTGTTTCCCTGTGGAGTTCGACCCTACTTCCCTATCAACATTAGTTAAAGGATTTAGGAATTACTTTTGATTAGGGGATACGACTTTACCCTGTCACCAAATCCTCAGAAATGAAAACCTTTCATGTTTAGGGCGAAGGTAGCTTCGAACTATGCTAGGTGTTTCTAGATCTTGTGAATGCGGAATTTCGTATGTAAAAAAGCTAGTTTAGAAAAAGAGAGAGAATTCTTGAAGAGAATAGAAAGCTAGAGAGAATTAGAGAGTTGTTGATGATTGAAAACGGAGGTTTTAGGAGGCTATTTATAGAGAAAATTAGCCGGATGGATATAAAAACAAATCAGAGTTTCGACGAGAATAAAACACTATTGGCGCCAGACGCTGAACATTAGCGTCAGGCGCTAAAGGCTAGCGCCAGGTGCAAAGCCTTAGCGACAGGCGCTAATGCTTGTCGTCAAGCGCTAATAATCAGTTTCACGCATTTTCTTAATTTTGATTAAATTTATCCTTACAGAAGGGCAAAATAGTATTTTCCTTAAAAATACTTCTTTTATTCTGATTAAAACTCCAAAAAGTAAACCAAAGTCAATTTATCAATGCTAAATGAATTAAGACTGAAAAGAACCTTCTAGAAGAATCTAGAAAACTAAATTCAATTCTAATTGCATTAGTAATGATAAATCAATATTAGGCACTCCTCTAGATCATTGGGCCGCACATAAAGATCAAAACGGGCCCAGTTTAGTAATTTGGTCATAACTTCCTCATTATTCATCGGAATTGGGCTTATAATTTATCGTTGGAAAGCACTTTTCAAGCCCCATCCAACTACACCATTATAAGTCCCTTGCTATTGACCAAACAAAACTAGATTGGCTATTTTCTTAAAATAGGTTTTCAAAAACAGAGAGAAAGAAAAGAAATAAAAGTTATCCGCAACACTAGACTTTCCACACTTTCACCTCATTCGATTATGATTCGACGTGAAAGGTACTCATCACTGATTTTGGTTTTGGGGAGACACAAATGGGTGTCTACATAAAGATAATAAAAGGGGGTACAAACAAGCTACAAGTATGGGAAAAACTCATTAGAATGAACTCTTAATCGTGGCATAAATGCCACTCATCAACTTCCCCCACAGTTGCTTCTTGCTTTTCCTCAAGCGAAGAAGGCTAAAGGAAGACAAACTAACAAAGGAAAGTTGACTTTGCTTTTAGCAAAAGAAACAAGCCATTTAAACCTCATGGTCATTGATGAGGATGAGTTGTGTTTTCGTGAGGGTTTCCAAAGAGCTTTCCACAACTCTTACAAAATTGTGTCCAAGACAAACCAAAGGGAGAAGACAAGAATATGGATCATCAAGCACATGCAAATCATATTCAAATCAAGCTTTTATAGACAACAAACATTAGTGGATGCCAGACTTTCTAAGTAGTGAAAGTAAACACGCAAGGGGATGCCAATGGTTGATTGAAGGGTAAATCATTCTAAGCGAGAGAACTCTAACATGTACCACTCCCCCCGCATTCCATACATTCTTACCGTGTTCGCTCATCAAGATTTAAATCCACCCTTGGAGGTAGCGTCTCATGACTCCATGAAGGAGCCGGAACTAAGGTAAAATAATACAAAATAGGGAAACCCGACATCTTACCAAGTAATGTGATTTGGGGTTTTTTGTACGTACCCGAATGGAGGCTGTGTATGTCCTCGGGAGATAAATTTGCAATGTAACACTCGAACGGCCCGATCACCTACAAAACAACGGACCTCGGGGGGGCCGGAGGTCTGCCTCCAACGATCAAGTTAGTGACCGAAATAATTTATTTTAGAGAGTGAAAGTAGAGAGAAGGGAGAGTAAATGTGGGGGGCATTGCCCTTGGAGAGTGAATTGGATCACTTGAAACTGATGTAATGATCAGTATTTATAGAGCATTGGGATATGTGCCTCTTAGGTTATTTAACCTAAGTAGATTGGCTTCGCACCGTTATACGGTTTCAAGGGTTGTGGGCTTAAAGCCCATTTTCACCCTTCTATCATTTGAGTGACACGTGTCATGCTCTAATTGGCTCATTGAGCGCCGAGCTTGCGGACATGTGTCGAGGTGGCATTGGTCCACATATAGGGGGTATTTTTACCCCCAAACATTAGCCCATCGGAAGGGGTAATTTCTTTTTCAAGAGGAATTACTCCTTTCGAAATCAAGGCTTTATTTTCCGCTTGTTCAAAAGCTCTATGGACGGCATATGTCTAGTTCAATAAAAGAGAGATTTGATTAACTTGGAAAATTTGATACCTTAAATGGTATGATATTTTCTAAGTTAATCAATTATAATAATGATTGCCGCCAGAACTAGACAGATGACGACTTTTATTTCTTTTAGCCCCACTATGGTGGTCATATGACCTTTGGGTGACTTAGAATATATTTAAGACGTTTGACATCCCATAAGGCAGGTGGTGAATGGCCGTCTGACTCTTCATAGGACAAGAGGCAAATTGCCGCCTGGGAGCAGGAGGCAAATGGCCACCAGACTCTTCATAAGGCAGGAGGAAAATGGCCGCGTAGGGGCAGAAGGCAAATACCCGCTTGACTCTTCAGGACAGGAGGAAAATGGCCGCCTGACTCTTCATAGGACAGGAGGCAAATGGCCGCCTGACTCTTCATAGTGCAGGAGGCAAATGGCCGCCTGGGGGCAGGAGGCAAAATGGCCGCCTGACTCTTCATAGGGCAAGAGGCAAATGGCCGCCTGGGGGCAGGAGGCAAATGACCACCTAACTCTTCATAGTGCAGGAGGCAAATTGTCGCCTAAGGGCAGGAAGAAAATGGCCGCCAGACTCTTCATAGGACAGGAGGCAAATGGCCGCCTGGGGCAAGAGGCAAATGTCCGCCTGACTTTTTCATAGTGAAGGAGGCAAATGGCCGCCTAGGGGTAGGAGGCAAATGGTTGCCTTACTCTTCATAGTGCAGGAGGAAAATGGCCGCCTGGGGGCAGGAGGCAAATGGTCGCCTGACTTTTCATAGTGTAGGAGGCAAATGGTCGCTTGGGGGCAGGAGGCAAATGGCCTCCTTGGGGCAGGAGGCAAATGGTCGCCTGGGGTGTTTGTAATCCAATTATAATTTCAATGTCCTTCTACCCCAGTGGGAGGACTTGTATAATTTCGGAAGGGGTAATCTAGGTTAGAACTTCGGTCGGTCACCGGCTGATGTCTTTTAGACATCCGGTTCCCGAAGACTTGGTCGTTCTTTAGATTACCCAGGTCAGGCGGCTATGAGTTCACCAATGAGGTCGTTCAATTTTTGCCACATGCATGCGTATGTAAAGCAAACGATAGAGTGCTTTATGCGGTGATTGCACCCGGAGGGGTGTCGCCGGACGCCATTGTCCATGTTGGGACAAGCGATTTTATGAAAAAAGAAACCATCCGGCCATTGGCCTCCTGTCTAGGTTGAGACCGGCTGTATAGCCACTAAGCGGTTTGTGCCTAGTTTATTATCCGGCCATTGGCCTCACGTCACTTCGACGTTAGTTTAGCTACTAAGTTTCAAACTTAGTTTATTTTTTGAGTTTGGATGGTCCGTCAGATTATATTGGAATTCAAACAATGAATCAATAATAATAATTATAACAATAATAATGAAGACTATCATTACTATCTAAATGCATTAATATTATTGGAGGGAATTAAATCATACTATATGGTTACCTCCAATATTCAAATGCTTGGTGCGGCTTTGAATTGCTTTGAAAGCTAAAGAATCAGAGCCAGAGATATCGCAAGCTCCTTATTTTAGTGCCATGCGGCATTTGTCATTTCATGCCTCTTGCCTTGAACTTAATTTGCTGCCTTTGCTAGCTTAAACACGCTTGAACACAAGATCTAGAAGGTTGGCCGGCTTTGGGATGTTATGCAAATAAGCTTGAAGAATGATTTTGATCACTGATTACACAGGCGATTGTTTTGCATAATAATGATGAACAAAGCAGCCGGATTTAATTGGTGAACAAGGCAGCCACGTAGCCGGCTTTAATGAAGAACAAAGCAACCCCTAGAGCCGGGCTTGATTGAAGAGCAACGCATCCCAGGCGGCTGGGCTATGGGTGCTTAGCAGCTGGACATTAAAGTCGTTTGAGCACACCCGGCGTTAATGTCATCTTACCCTCGTTTAACTTGAATGCCAACCTCATCGGTTACTTGGTCGACCTTGAAGTGCCGAGTGTAACCAACTACCACAACCGCTTCATGTTTCAGTGTTAAAAATAGGCTTGAGTTGATGCAAGGCGGTAGTGGACGGATGCATTACTTCTTTGAAATTAATCATATATGCGTGCCAAACTTGATAGCATCAATCAAGAAAGTCCCTGCTAACGGCAATGAGTGTCATTCTCTTTTTTTTTTTTTTTTTTACTTTTTTTTTTTTTTTTTTGGTAATCATAAAAACGATTGCAATTTTGCATGAAACCCAACTAACTTCACGCAATAAAGTTGCTTCATGAGTGGTACAGCCGATAAAGAAGACCGATTTTGAATGAAAATGCGACCACAGACAGACGGTTATGGGTGATTAGCAACCCTTGACAATCGAGCTCTCTTGCTAGCTCACACCACAGCCGTTTTTGAGTTTGAACAAAGCAACTCCTACAGCCAGATTTAGTTGTCTACAACCCAGGCGGTTTGGAGTACAAAACTTATAAATTGATTGGTTACGACCCAACCGGTTTGGAGTCAATTCGAGCTCAATGAGCCAATGCTACAACCGGGTTAATAACATTGATGATTGTAACCAGCTTACCCTATTGATACTCATAGCCGTTTGCCTTGATATTACTACTTAGGCCAAGCATACACCAAACACTTCTTGCCGCTTGTTCAAGATTACAATCGAACGCAGGCGGGCTGACACCATTGATAATGCTGACCGACTGATATGTTTGATGATGCTGACCGGCTGACACTATTAATAACAGCGACCGGCTGCCATCCTTGATAACCATAATTATCGAGTCTGACTTGTTAAGGCAAGAATAAATAATGCAGCAACTCTCCTTTTTTTCACCAAAGTTGTATGTTCATACAAAATGGTAGAAGATCAGCTAGACAACTTTTTTTTTTTTTTTTTTGTATCATAATAATGATCAATAATATAGTAACCATTGCAGCCGGCTTTGAGGTTGAACAAAGCAACCACGGCAGTCGGCTTTGATTAAAGAACAATGAACCCATAGTAGCCGCTTAATTGAGGCAGGCAATAGCCCCACATCCGGGCTTAATTAGTGAGCAAAGATTTCCTTACAGCCGGTGTAAATTGAAGCACAATACATCCATGGCAGCCGCTTAATTGATGCACCGTTCATGGCTCTGACTGGGAGCCACCGTTTCTAGTTATCACCGGCTGACACCATTGGAGCAAAACTTCCCCTTGCCGCCTGCATTACAGTTGTGTGATGCTGACCATGGATGTGTGGCGCTTGAGTGCACTTATGTAAAAGATGATGGCAGCCGGCACAAGATCCGTTTGTGTATGCTAACACAAGAACCGCTTGTGTATGCTAACACAAGGAAAAACTTGGCCGCTTGTGTATGCTAACATAAGAAAATGCTTGGCCGCTTGTGTATGCGAACACAAGAAAATGCTTGGCTAGCATGTCACCGAGCTTGCTTGTATCTTGTTAGGCTTGGTTACGTAGCATACATGGCCGGTTGGTTACTTGGCCATCGCAATTTGGCCTCAAAATCTCCGCCTTACTTATGATTCAACAAAGAAATCTTTGTACTTGCGATGGGTCTGCTTATAAAACCGCCTCACTTGATTATTATAATGGCTGCTGTCCTACTTCAACACTAGCAACAAACTAGTTGCTTAGATGTTTGAGTGGCTCTGTAGATGCCGCTTACTGTACACAAGTGATTTGCTTTTCCATCTAATCATCCATCCTTATACAAGTAAGCAAACTGCTCTATATTGCAAATGAAGATGAATTACTCGTTCCACTAGTTAATGAGATAGTGGACTTTTCTGAACAAAATTAATGAAAAAGCTAGCTGTCAAAACATTAGAGTGTGGAAATGCATGAATACACTTGCTTCATGCATGTACCCCACTAATTACAAGAGTTTACTCTTGAAAATCAATTGTATAATATTGTGTATATAATAATACAATTGGTTACTTCATGTACATATATATATTTGTTAATATATATGATGTTGCATGCGGTGGACTCATTAATTGAGTCGGTTTAAAATAGCGGAGTTGGCCAATTTAACCGTCTCTCCCCTAATAAAACTTAGACTAAACGCATTTTCCTTTAACCTTCAAAAGTGCATGACTTAGTCTGACATGCCTTTTTGGCCGCCTGACTCTCGACATTCAGCCTCACGACGCCTGCTGTACTTGACATCAGGCCTCATAACGCCTACCGCTTCCCAAAGGAGGCTCCCCTCTTGAGTCGGTGATCCACTACCGTTGGGCCATTACAGATGTGTCTCTCCACAGACGACGCCAAATGTTTTGGGGTTTTTTGTACGTACCCGAATGGAGGGTGTGTACGTCCCTCGGGAGACAGATCTACAACGCAACACTCGAATGGCCCGATCACCTGCAAAACAACGGACCCCGGGGGGGACGGAGGTCCGCCTCCGACGATCAAGTCAATGACCGAAATAATGTATTTTAGAGAGTGAAAGTAGAGAGAAGGGAGAGTAAATGTGGGGGGGCATTGCCCTTGGAGAGAGAATTGGATCCCTTGAAACTGATGTAATAATCAGTATTTATAGAGCATTGGGATATGTGCCTCTTAGGTTATTTAACCTAAGTAGATTGGCTTCGCACCGTTATACGGTTTCAAGGGTTGTGGGCTTAAAGCCCATTTTCACCCTTCTATCATTTGAGTGACACGTGTCATGCTCTAATTGGCTCATTGAGCGCCGAGCTTGCGGACATGTGTCGAGGTGGCATTGGTCCACATATAGGGGGTATTTTTACCCCCAAACATTAGCCCATCGGAAGGGGTAATTTCTTTTTCAAGAGGAATTACTCCTTTCGAAATCAAGGCTTTATTTTCCGCTTGTTCAAAAGCTCTATGGACGGCATATGTCTAGTTCAATAAAAGAGAGATTTGATTAACTTGGAAAATTTGATACCTTAAATGGTATGATATTTTCTAAGTTAATCAATTATAATAATGATTGCCGCCAGAACTAGACAGATGACGACTTTTATTTCTTTTAGCCCCACTATGGTGGTCATATGACCTTTGGGTGACTTAGAATATATTTAAGACGTTTGACATCCCATAAGGCAGGTGGTGAATGGCCGTCTGACTCTTCATAGGACAAGAGGCAAATTGCCGCCTGGGAGCAGGAGGCAAATGGCCACCAGACTCTTCATAAGGCAGGAGGAAAATGGCCGCGTAGGGGCAGAAGGCAAATACCCGCTTGACTCTTCAGGACAGGAGGAAAATGGCCGCCTGACTCTTCATAGGACAGGAGGCAAATGGCCGCCTGACTCTTCATAGTGCAGGAGGCAAATGGCCGCCTGGGGGCAGGAGGCAAAATGGCCGCCTGACTCTTCATAGGGCAAGAGGCAAATGGCCGCCTGGGGGCAGGAGGCAAATGACCACCTAACTCTTCATAGTGCAGGAGGCAAATTGTCGCCTAAGGGCAGGAAGAAAATGGCCGCCAGACTCTTCATAGGACAGGAGGCAAATGGCCGCCTGGGGCAAGAGGCAAATGTCCGCCTGACTTTTTCATAGTGAAGGAGGCAAATGGCCGCCTAGGGGTAGGAGGCAAATGGTTGCCTTACTCTTCATAGTGCAGGAGGAAAATGGCCGCCTGGGGGCAGGAGGCAAATGGTCGCCTGACTTTTCATAGTGTAGGAGGCAAATGGTCGCTTGGGGGCAGGAGGCAAATGGCCTCCTTGGGGCAGGAGGCAAATGGTCGCCTGGGGTGTTTGTAATCCAATTATAATTTCAATGTCCTTCTACCCCAGTGGGAGGACTTGTATAATTTCGGAAGGGATAATCTAGGTTAGAACTTCGGTCGGTCACCGGCTGATGTCTTTTAGACATCCGGTTCCCGAAGACTTGGTCGTTCTTTAGATTACCCAGGTCAGGCGGCTATGAGTTGACCAATGAGGTCGTTCAATTTTTGCCACATGCATGCGTATGTAAAGCAAACGATAGAGTGCTTTATGCGGTGATTGCACCCGGAGGGGTGTCGCCGGACGCCATTGTCCATGTTGGGACAAGCGATTTTATGAAAAAAGAAACCATCCGGCCATTGGCCTCCTGTCTAGGTTGAGACCGGCTGTATAGCCACTAAGCGGTTTGTGCCTAGTTTATTATCCGGCCATTGGCCTCACGTCACTTCGACGTTAGTTTAGCTACTAAGTTTCAAACTTAGTTTATTTTTTGAGTTTGGATGGTCCGTCAGATTATATTGGAATTCAAACAATGAATCAATAATAATAATTATAACAATAATAATGAAGACTATCATTACTATCTAAATGCATTAATATTATTGGAGGGAATTAAATCATACTATATGGTTACCTCCAATATTCAAATGCTTGGTGCGGCTTTGAATTGCTTTGAAAGCTAAAGAATCAGAGCCAGAGATATCGCAAGCTCCTTATTTTAGTGCCATGCGGCATTTGTCATTTCATGCCTCTTGCCTTGAACTTAATTTGCTGCCTTTGCTAGCTTAAACACGCTTGAACACAAGATCTAGAAGGTTGGCCGGCTTTGGGATGTTATGCAAATAAGCTTGAAGAATGATTTTGATCACTGATTACACAGGCGATTGTTTTGCATAATAATGATGAACAAAGCAGCCGGATTTAATTGGTGAACAAGGCAGCCACGTAGCCGGCTTTAATGAAGAACAAAGCAACCCCTAGAGCCGGGCTTGATTGAAGAGCAACGCATCCCAGGCGGCTGGGCTATGGGTGCTTAGCAGCTGGACATTAAAGTCGTTTGAGCACACCCGGCGTTAATGTCATCTTACCCTCGTTTAACTTGAATGCCAACCTCATCGGTTACTTGGTCGACCTTGAAGTGCCGAGTGTAACCAACTACCACAACCGCTTCATGTTTCAGTGTTAAAAATAGGCTTGAGTTGATGCAAGGCGGTAGTGGACGGATGCATTACTTCTTTGAAATTAATCATATATGCGTGCCAAACTTGATAGCATCAATCAAGAAAGTCCCTGCTAACGGCAATGAGTGTCATTCTCTTTTTTTTTTTTTTTTTTTACTTTTTTTTTTTTTTTTTTGGTAATCATAAAAACGATTGCAATTTTGCATGAAACCCAACTAACTTCACGCAATAAAGTTGCTTCATGAGTGGTACAGCCGATAAAGAAGACCGATTTTGAATGAAAATGCGACCACAGACAGACGGTTATGGGTGATTAGCAACCCTTGACAATCGAGCTCTCTTGCTAGCTCACACCACAGCCGTTTTTGAGTTTGAACAAAGCAACTCCTACAGCCAGATTTAGTTGTCTACAACCCAGGCGGTTTGGAGTACAAAACTTATAAATTGATTGGTTACGACCCAACCGGTTTGGAGTCAATTCGAGCTCAATGAGCCAATGCTACAACCGGGTTAATAACATTGATGATTGTAACCAGCTTACCCTATTGATACTCATAGCCGTTTGCCTTGATATTACTACTTAGGCCAAGCATACACCAAACACTTCTTGCCGCTTGTTCAAGATTACAATCGAACGCAGGCGGGCTGACACCATTGATAATGCTGACCGACTGATATGTTTGATGATGCTGACCGGCTGACACTATTAATAACAGCGACCGGCTGCCATCCTTGATAACCATAATTATCGAGTCTGACTTGTTAAGGCAAGAATAAATAATGCAGCAACTCTCCTTTTTTTCACCAAAGTTGTATGTTCATACAAAATGGTAGAAGATCAGCTAGACAACTTTTTTTTTTTTTTTTTGTATCATAATAATGATCAATAATATAGTAACCATTGCAGCCGGCTTTGAGGTTGAACAAAGCAACCACGGCAGTCGGCTTTGATTAAAGAACAATGAACCCATAGTAGCCGCTTAATTGAGGCAGGCAATAGCCCCACATCCGGGCTTAATTAGTGAGCAAAGATTTCCTTACAGCCGGTGTAAATTGAAGCACAATACATCCATGGCAGCCGCTTAATTGATGCACCGTTCATGGCTCTGACTGGGAGCCACCGTTTCTAGTTATCACCGGCTGACACCATTGGAGCAAAACTTCCCCTTGCCGCCTGCATTACAGTTGTGTGATGCTGACCATGGATGTGTGGCGCTTGAGTGCACTTATGTAAAAGATGATGGCAGCCGGCACAAGATCCGTTTGTGTATGCTAACACAAGAACCGCTTGTGTATGCTAACACAAGGAAAAACTTGGCCGCTTGTGTATGCTAACATAAGAAAATGCTTGGCCGCTTGTGTATGCGAACACAAGAAAATGCTTGGCTAGCATGTCACCGAGCTTGCTTGTATCTTGTTAGGCTTGGTTACGTAGCATACATGGCCGGTTGGTTACTTGGCCATCGCAATTTGGCCTCAAAATCTCCGCCTTACTTATGATTCAACAAAGAAATCTTTGTACTTGCGATGGGTCTGCTTATAAAACCGCCTCACTTGATTATTATAATGGCTGCTGTCCTACTTCAACACTAGCAACAAACTAGTTGCTTAGATGTTTGAGTGGCTCTGTAGATGCCGCTTACTGTACACAAGTGATTTGCTTTTCCATCTAATCATCCATCCTTATACAAGTAAGCAAACTGCTCTATATTGCAAATGAAGATGAATTACTCGTTCCACTAGTTAATGAGATAGTGGACTTTTCTGAACAAAATTAATGAAAAAGCTAGCTGTCAAAACATTAGAGTGTGGAAATGCATGAATACACTTGCTTCATGCATGTACCCCACTAATTACAAGAGTTTACTCTTGAAAATCAATTGTATAATATTGTGTATATAATAATACAATTGGTTACTTCATGTACATATATATATTTGTTAATATATATGATGTTGCATGCGGTGGACTCATTAATTGAGTCGGTTTAAAATAGCGGAGTTGGCCAATTTAACCGTCTCTCCCCTAATAAAACTTAGACTAAACGCATTTTCCTTTAACCTTCAAAAGTGCATGACTTAGTCTGACATGCCTTTTTGGCCGCCTGACTCTCGACATTCAGCCTCACGACGCCTGCTGTACTTGACATCAGGCCTCATAACGCCTACCGCTTCCCAAAGGAGGCTCCCCTCTTGAGTCGGTGATCCACTACCGTTGGGCCATTACAGATGTGTCTCTCCACAGACGACGCCAAATGTTTTGGGGTTTTTTGTACGTACCCGAATGGAGGGTGTGTACGTCCCTCGGGAGACAGATCTACAACGCAACACTCGAATGGCCCGATCACCTGCAAAACAACGGACCCCGGGGGGGACGGAGGTCCGCCTCCGACGATCAAGTCAGTGACCGAAATAATGTATTTTAGAGAGTGAAAGTAGAGAGAAGGGAGAGTAAATGTGGGGGGGCATTGCCCTTGGAGAGAGAATTGGATCCCTTGAAACTGATGTAATAATCAGTATTTATAGAGCATTGGGATATGTGCCTCTTAGGTTATTTAACCTAAGTAGATTGGCTTCCCACCGTTATATGGTTTCAAGGGTTGTGGGCTTAAAGCCCATTTTCACCCTTCTATCATTGAGTCACACGTGTCATGCTCAAATTGGCTCATTGAGCGCTGATCTTGCGGACATGTGTCGAAGTGGCATTGGTCCACATATAGGAGGTATTTTTACCCCCAAACATCATGCATTCCATATGCTTGAAGTCTTGCTCCCTCCACCGACTAGTGACTCAACTTTCCTAAGTCAAAATAGCATTAAGAGGGTTGTAACGTTGGCTAGTGGGTAAAGTTTTGGTAAAATTTTTAAATTGGTGCTTAGCGTAATCGTGAAACAAAGTGTGATCAAGCCTCTTTTCCGAAATCTTCAACTATACTGCCACAAACTTGAATTACATTGCCAAACATATTCAAATTTCATCATCATTCAACAACTCTTTATTCTTTTTTTTTTATTATTTTCTTTTTTCATCTTGCAAATTCTTTCCTTTTTTCTCTTTTTTTTTTATATCCATGCATTTTCACAACTATGGACGAATTTTTCTATGAATTGCACTTGCTTTTGTTTAAACAAATATTCACAACATCACTATTTCTCATTCCATAAGAACCCTTGCCTCCTAATTTTCAAACCAAAATAGCAATAAGCTTCCGGCTTGAGTTTCACGATTCTAAGGGTGAAAGCAAAACAAAAGGCCATGAGCTTGTAATGTGCTATAGTCAAGGAGGGGAAGGCTCAACATGGAAAGCAAAAGGGTCAAATGCAACCAAACATACAAGAGAAAATAAAATAAAAGATTATCCTAGAAAACAAAATAGTCACCGAATAAAGAATGCTCTTTATCATCCCTATGTTAGCTCGGTCGCGATCTCGGGAAGCTAAATGCCTAGTTCTAGATCTAAGCATGCCTTCGTAAGGATCCTACGCCGCTCAGACAAAAATTGTTAGAGGATTGAACAATGAAACTCACACCGGGTTACAAAAACTACTTTTAGGGTTTCAAATCCCCTAATTAGAGAAACACCTTCTTACCACAAACAAGTGAAATTGGGTTCGATGGGCCATACGAGTTCTAAATCGGCTACCTTAGCATGAACCTATCCTAGAGTCAACCGACGACAATCCCGAAGCGTGTAAACTTTAAGCACTTAACAAGAAAGGCATTCAATCACACAAGTTAACTTTTATTATGCTCAAAGTGAAGAAGAAACACTACAGATTTTGTGGTTTGTCTCAAATAAAAAGAGCAAATCTCTTTTTTTTTTTCTTTCATTTTTTTTCCAACTTTCAAATTTTTTTTCTTTTTTTTTTCAAAAAGGAAGGAGAATAAAAGTGATAAGAGGCAAGTATACATTTCATTCCCAATCGACAAACAAAGATCGTTCGACATCAAACCAACGATCACCAGATTCCGTAGAATCAAATTCATACAACCTCAAACAATCAACTCCATCCTAAACTAACTAAATATGCACACAAGAGAAATTAAAAGAGAGGAAATGTCTCACCAAACGCCGCTTGAATTAGAAGACAAGAAATTTATGCAATCTCACCGAGGACTTGTGCCGCTCCTAAGATTTCCTTTTGTCCTCATCCTTCAAGCTACATGGAAAATGAGCCAAAACAAGAAAAACTACAACTAAACAAGAAGGAGTTAGTCAACAAAGAAAAAGGTTAAAGTTATAAATAAAAAGGAAAGTGAGAAAATAAAGAGAAGTTATCTACAAAATTTAGATCAAGGATTTTCCTTCTTAGGAGCGTCGTCGCCTACACAAACACTCAATTTTTTGTCAAATTTTCATTGAAAACTCATTAGCAAGATCTCATCAAAATCACAATGAAAAATCATCATCACAGTCACGAAAAAACAATCAACATCAATACATGCTAGAACCAACCGAACCATGCAAACTCTACCACCCACAATGGAATCCCCCCACAATAGCATGAGACTAAACCTTCCCTCACATTACAAAAAAAAAAAACATATCCCTTTGCCTCTTAAATCCCCCACACAATAAAACAAAGCTCCTTCCGCGGTGCGCCAAATAGAAACAATGGGAAGGGGCAAAGGGGAGAAATAAAAAGGAGGGAGGGTAGTGGCCACTAGGGCTGGCTTCATCATTATCCCCATCTCCCACGGGGTCATAAGAGAACCCGTCCGGAGGAATACCATGGGGGTCCCAACCACCGTTGAAACCCGGGGGCCAACCATAGTGGCCTTGAAAGAGGTCTTGTTTCCATTGAGGCAACGGGTCGTAGGGGGTGGGAAGTTAAAGTAGGGAAGGGTGGGAAGGGTCGACATATGGGTAGTTGGTGTCACCCCTAAAATCACTCCCTCCAGGGGCACAATAATTGTACCCGGTCTCCGTCGGGTAGTCTACCTAGGGGACGCCTTGGGAGGAGGGCCCTTGCTAAAAGGGCCAAGTAGGTTGTGATCCCTGCCACTGAGGGACCGGGCCTTGCTGAGGCGGCTAATTAGGGTAATTTACCGGGGGATGACCTCACCTCTATCCACGACCGCACCGTAAAGAGCTTGAGTTTGCACAAACATACCTTGCTGGTTCTCCAGAAAGCTTTGCATGCTAAGCTGCATACTCATCATTTGTTTCTCAAGGCTACTAATGCCTTGATGATGTTTGATGTTGTAGATGTTGTTGTTGTCTTTGTTGCTGCTGCTGTTGTTGTTGTTCTTCTTCTTCTTCTCCTTCAACTATCAAATTTCTTGCGCCGCCCAAGGCTTTGGGTAGCATACCATTGTCTAGTGGAACCTTCCACACATTATTAGCATTCCACCCAAAAGATGTTCGTCTAGGATTAGGAAAGATGCAATGGTGTTTGTGCTCGACACACCAATCATGAAAATTGTTGACATCGGCAGTTGGTTGGATGAACCCCGACCTTCTCATTTGCTGGATATCAATGAATAGATCCTTATCGGTCCCAACTTGAGTACATGAGGGAAAGAAGCGCTCATACCCAAGCTTACTAGTAATCCTAGTTACCGTCCCACCAAGGGCAATTTAACCCGTCTTGTTGCCCTCGCTTCACAATACAAGGAGAGCCAATACCCCATGTTGAGCCGCCCTCTCAACTCCTCCTTAGTTGCGACCCATAAAGTGAAGAGCTCTTCATGTGAGAGCTTGCTCAAGTCTTGCTTACTAAACACCGCATACCCTAAGAGACGATGAAGTATACGGAGAGCAGGGTGGATGTTTGGCTTACCACCGAATGTCGAGTATTGAACTCTTCAAAATCAATAATTGTTTGCCACCAAGGGAATGCATCATATTCAGGGAAAAGGCTCATGGATGGTGTTTAGGGTAAAAATTACACTAGACATGTGTCCTAATAAGAGAAGGCCACGTGTCAAAACAAGGCTCACACAAGTGGCCCCCCTATCCATCTAAAAGGTCGCTCCTTCAGATAGCTTCTAAAATGGCGGCCTTCAAGTGTCCAAATCCCAAGAAGCGTCGTAATTCAACGCAGCCCACTAAAATCTAGGTCAAGTGACCTAGGTAGGGGCACACCTACCAATGACCCTATAAATAGGGAGATATTTCCCCATTTTGGAGACACATTCAATCATTTATTACACCTACTTTCTCTCTCATCAGAGAAACGCCTGAGCTTGTAATCTAAGCAAATCCCTACCTAAATTTCCGCACTCTTTATTCTCTTTCAAGCTACTAACTTGATCTTCGGAGGTGGAGCTCCACCACCCGGAGTCTTCGTTGTTTTGGCAGGTACAGCTCAGTCGGACCAATATTTGTGACATAACTCCCTCGAGGGACAAAAACACCCAAAACATTTGGCGCCGTCTGTGGGGAGAGTACCTGAAGGATGGTTTAAGAGTCTGTACCACCTCCTAAGCGTCCAGTAGATGAACCAGAAGTCTTTACTTACCAAGAGGACGACGATCCTCAAGTCGAAACTTATATAGCTAGTGATGGCTCTCTGATAACCAAGCGCATTTGGCCTAGACACACTCTGGAGCGGGGTGCCAACGTGACGGGTACAAACCGACCCCCTGGACAGCCGGAAGGGGAAACCCATACGGCCAGAGGATCCGCTCCTGTCACTCGAGACGAACTCATGAAATTCATGACTAGTTTCAAGGGTGAAATTAAGGATTTGATCACCAAGAGCCGGGCTGGCCTAAGCAAGGTTAGTCGGCAAGGAATACTCCTTTAGAGAAGAAGAAGTTAGTCAGAGATAGGAACCCAACTCCGCATCCAAAGGAAAAAACAGCCGAGACCATTGATTGGTCCAAGATTCTTCTGCCTAAGAGGAACACAAACACTACTAGGACTGAATTGCCGGTGGGAAACAAACAATCAACTCTTGATGCCTTGGAGATCATCACCCGTAAGAGGAATCAACAGTTGTATGAGTCAGCTTCTACATCAAGCTTTCCATAGCTTTAAGAATACATCTGCAGGGAATATGCAATCCTTGCATGAGAGCCATTGGTGACGGATAATTAGGTCGTTGGACTAACTACCCTCAACCAAACAATATTTATAAACTACACATACACTAAACAAGTTTAGTGGTAAGTAGAGGGTCGAACCACGGAGACGACATAAACACTATCAACACCACCACCAATTAAGCTAGGTCAAAGAGATAGGATGTATAGAACAATAAACAAAATGAGATTAATATTAAGTGAAACTAACACCAAGGGAGAGGGTCAAACATGACAATGATCTTCAATAAAGTTAGGCAATGGAAATGAGTTTACATGCAAACCAAATATCTCATATAAGGCAATACCAACAATACCATCTAACCACCTATCGGGGTCAAAGGCTTTCCCAACTTAACACATGCTCATACTATCGTCATAAGCTATGAAAGTTAAGGTTTTTTCATAGAATCGATCACCTAATAGATATCCCTAAGTTACACTATCGTCATAACTTAGTTCAATCCACCCAATTACAACACATGATTGGCCATTCACATGGAGTAATTAGTAAAACATGGTTACAGGTATATTTAATCACATATAACCAACATTTGTCTAGCCTAATACATTCAAGATTCACCACATGATATCACCAATCCCTTAGTAAAGGGAATTACTCACTAATCATGAACAACTAACACAAAACCCAACAAGAAGAAAAAAGAGAAGCAATTAAACTAAACAACTACTCTAATCAAGCAAGAAATTAAGAAAGAACAATAAATGAGATAGAGTTTAGAATGCTAATTGAAGTATTGAAAAGGAATCCAAAACAATGTCACTTTGCATCTTCATCTTCTTCAATCCACCATTGAATCTCTTCACTTTCTCTCTCTAAAATACCCTAAATTACTCTTAATCTACATTACAAAGTATAAAAACAAAGATTAAAACTAAATCTAAGCCTAATTTATGTGAAGATTGATGGAGAGATGTTAGGGTTTAACCCCTCAAAGAGGAGAGAGAAAACCCCAAAGAATCCCACCATCAAAACTTCCCCAAAAATAGGAGAGAATCGGGCTAAAAATAGAACCGCAGTAGAATGGCGCGCCCGCGCCAATCTGGGTTTCGGCCTGGCAGCGTCATTCAAATTCAAATATCCATAACTTATGTTCTAGGAGGCTTTTTTTGGCGTGCGACCTATCGCTGGAAAGCTCATCAAGTCTAGTTTCCAAAGCAATTTGAATCACCTCAATCCGATGTGTACATCAAACGGTATGGCTAAAAGAGTGAACAAAGGTCAGTTTTGGAGTTCAGGCCCTTGAGCGCCCGCACCTATCTTAGGAGCGCCCGCGCCTAAGCCGCGCCCAAATCGCGCCTACATTCTGCCTCCAATATTTTCGACCCGAATGAAAGGCACACCCGCGCTGGGTTTGGCGCGCCCGCGCCATTCTGAAAGCACGACCCGCGCTGTCCGCACGACCTTGCTTGCTTGCTCCTTAACTTCCTTTGTAGCTCTTCAAATGAACTCCAATTCTCCAAGCTCTTCATTCTCTTAAAATCAACTCCAAAAGCCTACAAAACACGAGGAAAAGCACAAAAACATAATAAAGGGAGAAACGGAGCAAAAGGGGTACAAACAAGGGACAAACGTAGAAAAATACCGTGATTAGAGGATCTAAATAGTGGCATAAATGCCACTTATCAGCCATACAGGCGGTAATACCGTCCATTTTGTCCCTCAGATGATTGGGAATGCACCGTATGTACCACCTCTAGTCTACGATCCGTATTCTCCTCATTACAACAATGTCCAGCCACTGGACTGGCAGCTTCGTTTGCTCCGCTTGGGTGAACAACCTTATGCGTTCATCCAGGAAATAACCGAGGCGGCACAGCCGTCCAAGGTTAAAAATGTGTTGGTGGATACCTATGACGGTATCTCCAACTCGGAAGATCACCTCATGGCTTACACCAACCTCATGTATTTACAGGGGTTGGATGATGCCACTTGGTGTCGATGCTTTCCGGCTACATTGAAGGGCATTGCCCAACAATGGTTTGGCAACTTGCCAGCCGCCTCCATCGATAGTTTCAAGAAGCTTGCCTTCTTGTTTGCTTTCAACTTCTCAATGAACATCCCTTCGAAGAAAACAAGTCTTGACTTGAGCACCATTAAGCTGGGAGAGAGAGAAGGATTGCGCTCCTACGTCAGGCGGTTCAATTTGATCAGAATTCATATTCAAGGACTGTCTGACGAGGTAGCTTTTACAAACTTTTTTAAGGGTCTGAGAGACAGGTTGACCTTTAGGTTCGACCTTGTCAAAAGAGGGGCTTTTACTTTGCAGGCGGCCATGAGGGAGACGGAAATCTATATTCAAGCAACCGACCTCTGCTCGCCTGGTAGCCAGTCGGACTCCAAGAAGTCTGAAAGGCAAAAAGAGAGCCGACCTGCTTAGCCGGCCAAGAAAAAAGATGAGAGCAAAAAGAGAAAAGAACTCTTGGCGGTGAGTGATTTTGATCAGCCGTCCCAAAAGAAAAAGAAAGAATTTAAACCGTACGTCCCCAGGTACGAGTTTAACAAGGACTGCAACTCCATCTTCAAAGAGATCAAGGATCGGCTGTCTCTAGAGAAGCCGAATCCAATGAAAAGTTCCATTCAATCAAGGAACAAAAATAAATTCTGCCAATACCATGAGGAAGTTGGCCATGACACCAACGACTGCTTCAGCCTTCAACGGGTGTTGGACCGTCTGACTAACAAGGGGATGTTAAAATCCTATATTTCTAAGTCCAAAGGGACTAATAAGAAGAACTCGGGGCAGTCATCTAAGACACCCCAGCCTGCTAGTAGTTCGGACACCGATAAGGAGTCGGTCTACACCATAGCAGGTGGGTTCTCATGCGGTGGCCCTACAATCCGGGGCACCAAGAGCCTTCTTCGAAAGATGGACAATGATGATAGTGATGATCAGGCGGTGAAGGACAGGGGCACTGTCCGTCGTCCGCATGACAATCCGGTCGTCATTTAATGTAAGGTCGCCAACAGCTGGTTGGTCGAATCTTTATTGACACCGGTAGCTCATCGGACATCATCAGTCTCTGGTGCCTGCAAAAGATGAAATACAACCACAACAGCATGCATCCGGTTACCCACCCCTTGGTTTGTTTTGGGGGTGGGATGGTTTACCCAGTCGGTAGGATCGACTTACCTATCCGGCTGGGTGAAAAAGGAAAAGGACGACACATGGTCGTCAAATTCTTGGTTGTTGAGGAATTGATCGCCTATAACATTATCATAGGCTGTCCAACCCTCAACGAAGCCAAGGCTCTAATCATCCCTTCTCTCATGCTCATTAAGAATGAGAGGGATGATGGCTCTGTTGGTTCCTTGAATGGGGGTCAAAAGACGGCCCGGGAGTGCTACCTCTCTGCTGTCAAGGATACGGTGGCCCCAGATGACCAAGGCCAGGAACCAATAGACCTTGACAATGTCAAGGACGCCGCCCCAGCCAAACTAGCAGCCGGGAAGAAAAGAAAAGCTCCTTAGCCGGTGGAGGTGAAGAAAGAGAAAAAAATAGCAATCAGTGACCGGGAACGGTCAGATGAGCTCCGTCTCCAACCGGCTTGAGAACATACTGATATACCTCTAGACGACTACAGTCCAAAGCGTACTATTAAGGTTGGACGGCTTCTCATGCTAAGCTGGGTGCAGACCTGCACCTATTGCTGAAAGAATTCAAAGACATTTTTGCCATTTAAGTGGAAGAGATGACATGCGTCAGTCCGGATCTCGCTGTCCACAAACTCGCCGTGGATCCGAAAAGGAAGCTCTTCCGGCAAAATAATAGAAATCATTGCGAGGAAAGAAGTCAGGCGACAGTTGCCGAAGTAAAAAAGCTTCCGGATGCTGGGTTCATTCGGCTTTGCAATTTTCCCAACCAGGTGGCGAATGTTGTGCTTGTAAAGAAGCCGAATGGAACTTTGTGTATGTGTGTTGATTACACAGACTTCAATAAGGCATGTCCAAAGATTCTACAGCCGGGCATGCCTTTATGAATTTTATGGATGCGTACTTTGGTTTCCATCAGATACCCCTTTGGGAAAAAGATCAAGAGAAGATGGCCTTTGTCACTAATCAGGGGTTATTCTGTTACACTATGATGTCGTTTAGCTTGAAAAAATGCGCCGGTTAAATTCCAACGGATGATTAATACGGTCTTCAATAATCAAATTGGAAGGAATATGGAGGCATACATTAATGACATGATAATCAAATCCAAGCAGCAGGTGGATCACCTTGCTGATCTCCGAGAAACCTTCACCACACTCAGGCGGCATAAGGTCATGTTAAATCTTAAGAAATGCGTCTTTGGTGTTGAGTCTGGGAAGTTTCTCGGATTCCTGATCGATCAAAGGGGGATAAAGGCTAACCCTGAGAAGATACAGGCGGTAATTGACATGAAGTCACCTCGCACTGTTAAGAGAGTACATAGACTAACCGGTTGCCTGGCGACACTAGGGAGGTTCCTCAGTCGGTCAGGTGACAAATGCCTTTACTTCTTCAAAGCAATCAGGAAGAAGATCAGATTTGAAAGAGGGGATGATGGTTAGACGACTTTTCAAAAGCTGAAAGAGCACTTGCACTCTTTGCCAAGGCTTGTTAGCCCTCTGCCCAAAGAGACGTTATACATGTACCTAGCCGTCCCAGATCATGCCCTCAGCGCTGTTCTCCTTGCTGAGAGAGACAACATCCAGTTCCTGGTCTATTTCATTAGCCATGTGCTAAAAAATGCTGAACTCCGGTAACCCATGGTTAAAAAATTTGGCCTTGCTCTATATATGGCATTCAAGAAATTAAAACCATACTTTCTGGCACATCGGGTTGTAATTTACACTTATCAGCCCCTCAAGCGGCCAATGTCTACCTTGGAGTCATCCGGCAGAATGCTGAAATGGGCTATTGAAATGCAAAGTCTGGAAATCACTTTTGAACCCAGAAAGGCAGTGAAGGGTCAGGCATTTGCCAACTTCATTGTTGAAATGACACGACCAGTACCACCGGATAACATAGATCAGGTTTGCAAAGTGTATGTAGACAGGAGCTCGATGAAGAACGGCTGCGGTGCAAGAATTATATATGAGTCACCTGAGGGGGATAGATTTTAATATGCACTGCGGTTTAAGTTCCAAGCCTCGAATAATGAGGCGGAATACGAAGCCCTGCTAGCCAGAATCCGCATGTGTAAGGCAGCAAGGGTAACAAATATTGACGCCTTCTCTGATTAACATTTGGTCGTAAGCAAGTATGAGGGAAAATATGAGGCAACTCATCCGGCTATGATCAAGTATCTTCAGGCAGTCAAAGAAGAGGCTAGGGCACTTTAAGAATTCCGTCAGAGTCAAGTGCCCAGGTCAGATAATAACCAGGCAGATGCATTGTCCAAGCTGGCATCCTCCGCCTGATGTGATACGCCTCGATCAGTCTTTTGGGAAGTTTTGGAAAAAAGATGTATACATGAAGAACCCATTAGAATATTGGACCAAAGCTCTACCTAGATGGATGGCATCCGGGCATATTTAATAGACGGCACGCTTCTTGACTCACCACAGGAGGCAGCCGTCATGATGAAACGAGGAGCAAATTTCGAGATGAGAAATAGAGAGCTCTTCAAGACGGGTTTTCTTACACCTTTATTGAACTATGTTACCCCAGAAAACGGTAAAGAAGTTCTTGAAGAATCGCATGCGGGATACTATGCCTCTCATACAGGCGGCAGGTCCCTAGCTGTCAGAGTCAGGCGGCATTATTTTTGGCCTACTCTTAAAGAAGATGCTAAAGAGTTGGTGAAGAGGTGTGAAAAATGCCAGAAGTTTGACAAGCTTATCCACCGACCGACTACTTATCTGACGGCAATCCACAACCAAGTCCCGTTTGCTAAGTGGAGCACGGATATCTTGGGTCCTTATACGCCTACGCCAAGCGAAAAGCGTTGTATTTTGGTGGCTGTTGATTACTTCACCAAATGGGTAGAGGCTGAGCCAGTGAAGAACATCTAGACAAAGGATGTCATCTCTTTTATTTGGAAGAACATCATAACCCGGTTTTGGGTACATATATTTATGGTGTTCGATAATGGCCCTCAGAGTGAAACACCTCACCTTAAGACTTGGTTGGGAGATTTGGAAATCTCGTATTGTTTTGCATCAGTCAGTCGACCCCAAGCAAATGACCAAGTTGAAGCCTTCAACAAGCTTATCTCAGACGGCATAAGAAACGAAATTGAAAGAGTCGGTGGCTTATGGGCAGAAGAGCTGATTCATGTCCTATGGGCCATCTGGATAGCTGCCAAAGGAGCAACCGGTGAAACCCCATTTCTCATAGTGTACGGTGCTGAAGTCGTCTTGCCTATTGAGCATTACGAGCCGACTCTTAGAGTCATGCTTTTTGATGAAGAGGCAAATTGGGAGGCCATGCGGCTGACATTGGACTCTCTCCCGGAACTTAGGGGCAATGCTGCCCTGCGTCATGAGATATACCATCTGAGAATGATGAGATCCTACAACAAGAAAGTACACAAGCGCCCTTTGAAAGCTGACGACTTTGTGTTATGAAAAATGGAGTCAACCGGTAGGGCCAATGAGCTTGGTAAGCTAACCCCTAATTAGGAAGGCCCCTACCAGATCTATGAAGAAGTCAGGGATGGAACCTACCGTCTGGAAACCCTCGACGGCAGACACCTACCTAGAACTTGGAATGTTGATAACTTAAAAAAGTACTACTTATGGGAATTGTAAATTTATGTAAACAAAAGAGTCTATTAATGAGAAATCAAGTTTTGTTTTCAAAATTGTGTTACTATTACTTATCCGCCTGGGTAAAACTCAGACGGACTATCTGCTTAACCAACTAAGTTTGATACTTAGTTGTGTAAATTCAATGTTAAAATAACACGCGGCCAATGGCCAGATTGAAAAACTAGGCACAAAAACGCTTAGTAGCTATACAACCGGTCTCTAACAAGACCAAAGGCCGGATGGTTGCTTAATTTACAAAACCGCCTATCCCGACATGGACAATGGCGTCCGGCGACACTGTAGCGGGTGAAATCGTCGGAGAGAGCATACTCTTTGTCAGCTCTACGTACCTATGTAGAAGGCAAAGATTGAACGACCAAATTGGTCAACTCATAGTCGTCTGACCAGAATAGTTTACAAGAACAATCAAGTTTCCAAATATCGGATGCCCCGAGGCATCAGTCGGTTACCGGCTAAAGTTCTTACTTAGATTATTTATTCCAAAATTGCACTCTCTCTCCCAATTGGGGCAAAAGAGTGTGTGTAATGGCTATGCAATGATCCCAGAAGGAATATTACTGTCTGGGTAAGAGGCTCGAAGCTCCCGTTCTAATGGTCGGCTATACACTTGGTGGGGGCAATCACCATTGTGATTGATTGGCCTTAAAACTCCTCATACTTCTCCAAGTATCAAGTGTTTTCAACCCAATCAATTAATATTGAAATGAAACCAACCACACATCCGTCCAGGGGCAAAAGCAGCCATATTGCAAATTACCGCATGCTTTTCTAAGTTAGGCAAAATATTAAAGAATTGCAGTATATACGCAAAATTCAAATTAAAAAAATTCAAACAAAAATATGTATAAACGACCGACTGAGTCGGAATACTTTATATTAATATTAAAAATGACACTTAGGCCATAATAATTGTTAACCGGAATCACATCCGGTGAAGAAGAAAAGAAATGATTGTTAACCTAACTCCACAGTCGGTAAAAATAAAACTTACTCTGCTTACAAGCCGGAAAAGAAAGAAACTTGGCATACTGCCACTGAATTTGGTGAAGCTGGCCCAAGGCTGAGGTGGAAGCTGTTGATCCGATTGGTTCTGACCGGTTTGGAGGGTTTTTGATTGCTTATCAGCTGGTTGAGGCTGCTGCCTTTATTCTTCTTATCCTCATCCAACTCCTCATCATTATCTGAGACATCATATCCACGCTCTGTAGCCCAATCCTTGAAACAAGCGGAGCTGCCTCTTCCAGCACTTGGGCATCATACACCGTAGTGGCGTAATCATACCTAAGTTTATAGACTTCAAAGTCTATATCCTGAAAGAGGAGACCCCAAGTGATCTTCAGGTGGGCTACATTGTCCCGCTCATTCTCTTTCATCAGCCACTTCTGCTCCTTGGAAATTTCATCTGCATGTTGATTCCGCATGTTGATATTTTCCAGCACCAATTAGGTGACGACTACTCGGAGCTTTGTGTTCTCCTTGTCAACGTCTTCTAATGCCTTGAGTTCAGCCTTAGCATCCTTCAGTTTTTTATCAAGGTCATTAGCCCGGCTGGTAGCTTCATCGTTCGCAGCCGTCAAGCTCCGGATCAGCTCCTCCTGTTTCAACTCTACTGCTTTAATCTCTAAATAACACATAAAATTAGCATATTCAGCAGAGTTGAGGTTGTCAAGGGCCCTCCGTTTGGTGGCATTTACCTTTTCTTGCTTCCTCCTAAAGGGGCCCCAGAGCCCATCCACCCTCAGCATTACATGAGAAAAGGGCAGCCGAATTATGAAATACTTGGTAAAAATGAATGAAGAAAAAAATATCAGAATTGAGTTGAAGATTCTTTTATTTCAGCCAGTTGGCCCATTATCCGGCCAAAATCCACCACCTATAGATCAAGTATGAAATTCTTCTCAGACCAGGTGAGGGTCCTCACCATCCGTTTGGTAAACCCAAGAAGATCTGGCTCGTCGGATGTAAGATCTGCACCAAAAGAAGTACTTGGTGAGACGGATGCAGCCTAGTTGGCATTCCATTCGTTGCCGGCTGCTAACTGAACCTCCTGAAGGGTCAACCTTAGTCTTAACTCTCATAAAGTCAAGTGGCCAAGGTAGTTCAATCTTGTTCTTACCTTGGGTTTTTGAATGGGGCTTCGGAGTATTCTCCTCCCCAGTTGTTGTCGCACCGGCTGCAACATTAGGTGGCTCGCCACCCTTTGATGTCGTAGAGGAATTCGACGCTTTCTTCCCCGATCTTTCTGAGCTTTCACTCAAAATTTTCATGGCGGAAGGAGATTTGCCTCCGGTCGTGGGACGATCGAGGTTGGCAGTAGAAGTTGACTGGGAGGGGTTCTTCCTGGCGGTTTTGGTAGCCGGAGTTTTTTCCAGCTCCTCCCCTTGCCTTTTGAAAATCTTGGAGATGGAGCGTGGAACACGTTTAGTGGCATCCTGCAAATCAAGAACAAAATTTTACCAGCCGGCAAAAACCTTTGCAAAAAATTTATAGAAAAAACTAAAGTCATGCGATCTTACCCCGCCTTTCTTGGCCTCCTTGGCCTCAACAGCTGCTCTCCTACAGAGCGCGCTTTCCTTGCGCAATTGCGCTGCTGACTTAGCCGGGTCAACCATTTTCAAGGCGTCGGCTGCAAGGAGAAAACAAAAAGTTAGAGAAAACTATAAAAAGTTGGAAGTACAAAATAAAAACTACAGACAAGCCGAATGCAAGTGGAACTACCTTTGGGAAACATGGGGCTTAACCCACAGGCGGACAGAAAGCATTCATCTTTGAAATAGTCCGGGTGGGGGATCCAGTTCTTTGGAACAATGATGTGAGTCCCATCCCCCAAGGGCTCAGTAATGGTTTCGAAGAAACCCAACTCCAGTATTTGCTCCTAAGCCCTAGTAGAGAGCGCCGAGAGAGGGCATTTCCTGCCAAGAAGAACCAGTTTCTGATTGTACCGGTGCAGTGTCCAGTTCTGTCTCAGGGTTGGTAAGGAGACAATAACTTCAGCCATGTTAGTATGAATCTCCCTGAAGTTGCGCGAGGCAGCAAAAGTGGAGGACACCTTCACCCAGAAAACCTTGCCAATCCAGTCCCTAAAGCGACCAAGCTTTGGGTAAGACAAAACCCTGCCCTCCTTATGAGCAACATAGTACGACCCAGACTCAATCCTAGAAGTAGACCTCTTCAGGCTCATTAAGGACACGATCAGGTGCAGAGACTCAGGGTACCTCCGAAACCGCAGGAACCATAGCACGCAAATCAAAGCATGAAGTGAAGCCGGATGTAGCAAGGATATGCAAATATTGAAGGCATGGAACATTTTCTCTAGGGTAGGGTCAAGGGGAAATCTCAGACCTAAATCAAGCTAAGACGCAAATACAGCAATATGCCCCTCAGGGGGAGCAGATAACTTTGCACCATCAGCGGGCAAGACCAACTCATAGCCCTCACCAAAACCGTAAAACTTCTGCCTAACAGAAGCAAGGTTCAACTTTATGGCATCCTTATGCTAGCTGGAATCTAGCACGCAGTTCTTGAGCCCATAACACTTGTCATCCAGAAAGAACTCGGTCTTGCCTTCCTCTACAGGCTCCGCAACATAAGTAGGCTGTCAATCGAAACAAGATCGATCACCTGGTGACTCAGTCATCCTGCCCGATTGGAGAGCTGGAGAGGGAGAGGGTGATGAAGTCTCAACGCTGCCACCCCGCACTACATAATGATCAAAGCGATTCATATCAGCCATGTCATCAAGCCAAGCAAAACATTTTAAGGGATGAACATGGGGAAACGGGCTAACAAGAGACACTTCAGGGGGATTAGCCATAATGGAATCAACTAACATCTTATGGCACATAGCGCGCAGCCTTAAACGGGTGAGGTGGGACAAAGAAATCCCATCCTTAACAAGCACCTGCTCGCAGTAGGGATCAAAGAAATTAGGACGAGGCTTGCGCTGAAAAGGGCAAAAGGCACTACCCTCAGTGGGGCGACTACTGCCTGACCCAGATGCATCAGTAGATGTCGCAGCAGTACCCGTCTCGCTCGCAGCGGGGGGACAGTGAAAGGCATAACCATTTGTACATGAATGGGGGAAGAAGAACGAGAAATAGGAGGAGTATGCGCAGGGCGCTCACCTGAAAAAGATGATCGGGATGGAGAATCCGATTCAGTGGCCACTTTGGGCTTACTTATGTTTTGACTATCAGAAATGTCAGACATTATGAAATTTACAAAGACAAAAAACCCACAAAGTGAAGAAATACAATTGGGCACCGAAAAACAAAGATCGGTTTAGGGAGACAAGAACAATGAAAGAATAAAGAGGAAAGATCCAAGAACGCAACTACAATAACAAAAAAAGGGGAAAATGGGGCAATGACAATTAGGGCGAATCAAAAGATACAATCTTGGGAAGAAAAACGCAAAAAGAGGCGAAATTGGGAAAATACATACAACAAAAAGGTACATAGTAAGTACCTTTAAGAGAAAAAGTTGCAGAAGAAACAGAGTACAACAACAATGGCGGATGTAAGAACTTGAACAAAATAAAGTTCGAAACTGCAGTAAAAAAAGACAGAAGAAAAAGCAAATTAGTAAGGAAGTAAGTGCAAAAAAGAGAAAAATGAGTATGGCAGAAAACTGAGGCAAAAACAACGATGAAGAAAGCAGAAACTTACCACAACAATGGAAGGAAACGAAGAGCGAAATCTTTAAAATGAAAGTAGAAAGAGAGGAAGATGAAAAAAATAAAGAAGGTAAAAAGAAGTGGGGGACAAAGAAATTAAATACGGAATTAATGGGCGGTTAGGCATGAAGTAAAACCAAATCGCCATGTCATTTTGGTAAAATTCAAACTGCAGCATTGGATGACCGATACGTGTCCCATTCATGCAAATTTTATTCCCACCAAAAAAAAAATCTGTTCAGCGGGAGTGACCGAAAATCCTCTCAGCATAATCATCATTTCTCATAATTCAGCGGGAGTGATCGAAAATCCTCTCAGCATGATCGTCATTTCTCAAACTTCAGCAGGAGTGATCGCAATTCCTCTCCGCAGAATCGTCATTTTTCAGACTTCAGCGGGAGTGATCAAAATACCTCTCTGAATGATCATCATTTCTCAGACTTCAGCGGGAGTGATCGAAATTCCTCTCCGCAGAATCGTCATTTCTTAGACTTTAGTGGGAGTGATCAAAATCTCCCCTAACAGGCAGAAAAAAGCTACCTTTAAGCACTCAATACTACGATAGAGTCCTCTCCAAGATTTCGACATGACAACTCAAGTCTCTAGATCGTATCCCCAACCCAGAGACTAGAGGGGCTAGGAGTGTGTAGGGTAATTTGGCAGGACGACCTGTTAAGCCATGGCCAATAAGGCTAAACTCTTAGAACAGCTGGGATGAATTACCTCATAGCACCTCTTGCGCAAGGGGCTGGTTGTAGGGGATAGCTCCTGCTAGGCTATTCCTTCCACCTGGGCTCAAGATTAGAAAGTTGCACCATGAAAAGAAGAGTCGGCATGAGTGACCTCATACCACCTCTTGAGGGGCTAGTTGTATAGGATAGCTCCCGCTGAACTATCGCCCAGTTCTCGGGGTGCGCACTCATTACCGAGAGACCAACTATTAAGGGCACACCAGCCCGAAGGAGTCAACTCGCAGAGCTGACCATGCTGAACTCTCCACGAAGGAGACTGTACACCTATAAATAGAGGGCAAAGTACAACGGAAAAGAGGTTAAACACATAAGTTATTACGCTCTCTACATCTATCTAAGTACACTTTCTCTCTCTTAACACTCTCCAACTCAAGCATCGGAGGGGGGTTTCCGAAAGCCACCCCTGAGGGCAGTTTACGTGTGTTGCCTTGTGTAGGTTGTCAACGGGGCCCAGTTCACCTAGTAGAACCCTTAGATCCACACTTGGAACAACAGCTACTCCATCCTCATGGAGATAAATGATTGACTGACTCTAGAGAAGTCCACTCCTATGAAAGGTTCTGCTAAACATCAAAACAAGAACAAGCATTGTCACTATCACGAGGACGTTGTCCATGCCACGAACGACTGCTTCAGCCTTAACCGGACGTTTGATTGTCTGGCCGATAAAGGAGCGCCGAAATCCTATGTGAAGTCCAAAGTGAATTCAAAATCGAATCCGGGGCAGCCAAGCAAAAAGACTCCCCAGCCTGCTATCAATTTTAAAACGAATGAAGATCCGGTCTATACAATAGCAGGTGGATTCGCCAGAGGTGGCCCAACCATCTGGGGGAACAAGGACTATCTGAGAAAGATGGTCCATTTTGTTGATGAGGGACAGGCGGCCACGCATCTGCCTTCCCTAAGGTTATCATCACCAAGAAGGACAGAGGCAAAGTCTGTCGGCCGCATGATGACCCTATTGTCATAGAATGTAAAGTGGCCAACTAGTTGGTTAGTCGCATCTTGATTGACACAGGAAGCTCCTCATACATCATCAGCCGCAAATGTCTATCCTACCTAAGTACAGGCCGGATAGAATATAGATGTCTCCCATACCCTTCTGAGCTTTGGGGGAGGAGTCGTTCATCCAGTCATACGCATTGATCTGCCCATCCGATTGAGGCAAAAAGTTAGCGATCGGCAAATGACCATCCAATTCCTTGTGGTCGAAGAGCTGACCGACAACAATCTTATCCTTGGCCGACCCCCACTTAACGAGTGCAAGGCTGTCATCATTCCTTCTCTTATGTTTGTCAAGTATGAGAAGGATGATGGATGTGTTGGCTCCCTAAACGGGAAGTAGAAGATGACTCGAGAAAGCTATCTCTCGGACGTTAAGCATGCGGCAGCTGCAGCCGGTCAGGGCAAAGAGCCAATAGACCTTGATGATATCAAGGATGATCATCCGACCCCACCAGCCGCCAAGAAGAGAAAAAATGATCAGCTGGTGGCGAAAACGATTAGCTGGTGGCGATCAAGAAAGAAAAGCAATATCAATCACTAACAAGGGAGCGGTCAGACGACCTCCGTACCAAGCTGGCTACCGGCCAAAGTGAGCTGTTAAGGTAGGGTTGGTTGCTTTTGCTAAGTTGGGTGCACCAACTGCTAAAAGAATTCAAAGACATATTTGCCTTTTAAGTGGAAGAGATGCCAGGCATCAGCCCGGATCTTGTTGTCCATAAACTCATTGTGAGTCCTAAAAAGAAGCCCTGCGTTAAAAGAAAATAAACCATGGCGAGGAGAAAAGTCAGGCGACAACCGCTGAAGTAAAAAAGCTATTAGACGCTGGGTTCATTCGGCCTTCTAACTTCCATGATTGGGTTGCAAATATTGTGCTTGTGAAGAAGCCGAATGGTACCTGGCGCATGTGTGTGGATTACATTGACTTAAATAGAGCATGTTTGAAGGATAGCTATCCACTTCCAAAGATTGACAGTCTGGTTGACTCTATAGCCCGACAAGCCCTAATGAGCTTCATGGATGCCTATTCAGGCTTCCATCAGATTCCCCTGTGGAAAAAAGATCAAGAAAAGACGACATTCTTCACTGATCAGGGGTTATTCTATTATAATGTGATGTCGTTTCGTTTTAAAAATGCGACTGCTACTTTCCAACGCAGGATTAATATAGTCTTCATTAATCAAGTTAGGAGGAATGTAAAGGCGCATATTGATGACATGATAGTCAAATCAGAGCATTAGGCTGATCACCTTGCTGATCTCTGAGAAACATTTGCCACACTCAGGCGGCACAAGGTCATGATTAATTTAAAAAAGTGTGTCTTTGGTGTTGAGTTTGGGAAGTTTTTCGGATTCCTGATTGACCAAAGGGGGATAGAGGCAAACCCTGAAAAAGTACAGGCGGTAATTGACATGCAGTCGCCCCGTACTGTCAAAAAGTCCAAAAATTAACCGGTTGTCTAGCCGCTTTGGAAAGATTTCTAAGTCGGCCAGGTGACAAGTGCCTCTATTTCTTCCAGGCGATCAAGAAGAAGACTAGATTTGAATGAGGGGATGATGCTGAAGCCCCCTTCCAAAAGCTGAAAATGCATTTGCACTCTTTGTCAAGGATGGTATCAAGGATGAACATCTGACCCCACCAACCTCCAAGAAAAAAAAACCTAATCTTCTGGTGGTGGTAAAAAAAATAAGCAATAGCAATCACTAACCAGGGAGCGGTCAGACGACCGTCGTCCCCAGCCTGCTAGTGAACACATTGATTTTTGGCTATGGACGACAGTCGGCCAGAGCGAACTGTTAAGGTGGGGACGACTTCTTTTGCTAAGTTGGGCGCAAGCTTACACCAACTGCTGAAAGATTTCAAAGACATCTTTGCCTTTGAAGTGGAAGAGATGCCAAGCATTAGCCCAGATCTTGCTGTCCACAAACTCGCTAGGGATCCTAAAAAGAAGCCCATTCAGCAAAAGAAAAAAAAAACATGGCGAGGAAAGAAGGCAGGCGGCTGCCACCGAAGTTAAAAAGCTGTTAGACGCTGGATTCATTCGGCCATGTTACTTCCTGAATGGGTTGCAAATGTTATGCTTGTAAAGAAGCCGAATGGTACCTGTTTTGGGTATTTTATACCCGGCCAAGTGGCCCAACGGAGCCTGACATGTGTCACTAGAAGGGGCGCCACCTTGGACCTTCCAGATGGTGACACGTGTCAGGCAGATACTGCCCTTAATTTGGGGTATTTGATGATCCGAAATGGACCAATAAGAGAGCAACACGTGTCGCCCTAAGAGACGCCTAAATGGCTTCTCAGGATGAGCGACACGTGTCACTCAAATATCACTTCTGAAATGGCGGCCTTCAAAGGCCCAAACTTTGAGGCACCGTTTTGCGGCGTGCCCTAATCCCTAGGTCATCAAACCCTAGGGAGGGCACACTTCCTCAAATGACCCTATAAATAAGGACAATTCCCTCATTTATGGGGACAAGTTACATTAATTATTGCAATTAATAATGCGTTGTCGTTCTCATGAAACAGACAGCACCCGAGTTTGGAATCCGAGCAGATACCTTAATTTTCGCACGGTTTTCTCCGAACCCTATACTAACTTAATCTTCGGAGGCAGAAAACCGACTATCCGGCGGTCCATTTATTTTGCAGGTACATGCGACCTTGTGAATCCAGTCTTGAGCTGTAACTCTCCCAAGGTACACAAAAAACTCCGAAACATTTGGCGCCGTCTGTGGGGAGAGTACCTCTAATATGGCTTCTAGAGATAATCTTGTGCCGCCTTTAGATATCACCCGGTTCTGGAAGAAGTACATGTCCAGACGGACCAATATTCAGGTGACGACGCTGATGTCGAAACGTATGTGGTCCCTAATGGGTCACTTATCTCTAAGCGCCTCCGCTAGAAAGACAGGCGGGATCAGCCCCAGTAACTCGTGATGAGCTCATCAAATTCATGAGTAGCCTTAGGGGTGAAATCAAAGGACGAATCAACAAGCGGACGGCTGCCCTAGAAAGGAACAGTCGGCCACAAAGCCTACCAAGCCTGGGTAGCAGAAGTCGGTTCGAGACCGACAGTTGACTCCTCATCCGGAGAAGGCAGGGCCTCATCCTCCGTTCAACCTATCAAGACTCCATTTCCCTAATACGGTGAAAAGAAAACCCATCCGGCATGTTCAGCCGCATGGTAGCAAATAAACATTTCCTAATGCTCGTCAGTACGTCGACAAGCTAAGGAATCAACAGATGTCAGGGTCGGCTTCAACGTCGACTTATCATGATAGTTTTCAGAACACCCCAGTGAGGAATTCTCCTTTCGGGCTGAGGACTCCTTCAAACGTCCCCTTCAACAATCGGGGCATCACATAATCATTTCGGCGCAGTATGTGACACAACCACCATACAGACCACCTGCTTTACCTTACATCCAGCCTGCCTTCTTCAGAGGACAGGCGGCATACAATTATCAACCCTTGGACTGGCAGCTTCGGTTACAAAACCTTGGGGAGCAACCCTCTGTGTTCTCGAGGGAAATAGCAAAGGCCGAAAAGCTGGCCAAGGTTAAAAATGTCATGGTTGGGACCTATGATGGTACTTACAACCTTAAAGACCATATTTGGGCATACACCTAACTCATGTACTTACAGGGGTTGGATGATGGCGCCTAGTGTCGATGCTTCCCAGCTACCATGAAGGGCATAGCCCAGCAGTGGTTTGTCAATCTGCCGGTTGGTTGCATAAACAGCTTCAAGATGCTGGCGTTCTTGTTTGCTTCTAACTTCTCTATGAACATTGCTGCAAAGAAAACGAGCCTTGATTTAGGCCATGTGCAGCAGGGAGATAGAGAAGGGTTGTGCTCATACGTCAGACAGTTCAATCTGGTGAGAACCCAGATACAAGGATTGTCTGACGAAGTGGCTTTCAAAGACTTTTCAAAGACTTTTGAAAGGTTTGAAGGACGGGTCGACTTTATAGTTTGAACTCGTCCGAAAGAAAATCTTCACCCTCCAAGGAGCTCTGATTGAGGCGGACGCTTATATACAGGCGATCGAGCTGTGCTCCTCTAATAAGCAGTTGGACTCTAAGAAGTCTGGCCGACAGAAGGAGAATCGGCCTTATCAGCCGTCTCTAAAGCTAGAAGAGAGCAAAACGAAAAAACAAAACTGGGCGGTTGACAACTCCGATCAGCTAGCCTAGAAGAAAAAGAAAGAGTGGAAACCCTACGTTCCAAGGTACGAGTTCCACAAGGACAGCTACTCAATACTCATGTAGATTAAGGGTCGGCTGAATCTTGAGAAGCCGACTCCTATGAAAGGTTTCGCTGAAAATCGGAACAAAAACAAACGCTGTCACTACCATGAGGATGTCGGCCATGACACCAACGACTGCTTCAGCCTCAAGCAGGAGCTTGACTGTCTGGACGACAAAGGAGCGCTAAAATCCTATGTGAAGTCCAAAGTGGCGTCCAAATCAAATCCTGGGAAGTCAAGTAAAAAGACTCCCCAGCCTACTATCATCTCTGAAACGGATGATGAACCCGTCTATACGATAGTAGGCGGATTTGTCAGAGGTGGTCCAACCATCCGAGGAAATAAGGACCATTTGAGAAAGATGGTCCATTTTGTTGATGAGGGACAGGCGTCTAGCACATTCGCCTTCCCCAAAGTCATCATCACAAAAAAGGATAGAGGCAAAGTCTGTCGGCGCATGATGACCCTGTGGTCATAAAATGCAAAGTGGCCAACCAATTGGTTGGTCGCATCTTGATTGACACAAGAAGATCCTCAGAAATCATTAGCTACAAATGTCTATCCAACCTAAAATACAAGTCGGATAGCATGATGGATGTCTCCCATCCCCTAGTGGATTTAGGGGGAAGAGTTGTGCATCCAATCAGATGCATTAATTTGCCCATTCAACTGGGAGAAAAAGGTAGGGGTCGGCACATGACCATCCGGTTCTTCGTGGTCGAAGTGCTGACCGCTTACAACCTTATCCTTGGCCGACCTACTCTTAACGAGTGCAAGGTCGCCATAATTCCATCTCTTATGCCTGTCAAGTATGAGAGGGATGATGGGACTGTTGGCTCCCTGAACGGGGACCTGAAGACGGCTCGAGAATGCTATCTCTCGGACATCAAGCCTACGGCAGCTGTAGCCGTACAGGGCAAAGAGCCAATTAACCTTGATGAGGTCAAGGATGACCTTCCGGCTCGTTAAAAAGCGAAAGCCTAATCCGCTGGTGGAGGTCAAAAAAGAAAAGCTATAGCAATCACTAACCGGGGAGCGGTCAGATGACTTCCGTCCCCACCCGGCTAGTGAGCATACTGATATTCCTTTGGACGAAAGTCGTCCAGAGCGAACTGTTAAGGTGGGGACGGCTGCTTTTGCCCAGTTGGGCGCAAGTCTGCACAAACTCTTGAAAGAATTCAAAGACATTTTTTCCTTTGAAGTGGAAAAGATGCCAGGTATCAGCCCGGAACTTGCTGTCCACAAACTCGTTGTGGATCCTAAAAAGAAGCCCATTCGGCAAAAGAAAAGAAACCATGAGGAGGAAAGAAGTCAGGCTCCAGCCGCCGAAGTTAAAAAGCTTTTAGACGCTGGGTTCATTTGGCCATGTAGCTTCTCTGACTGGGTTGCGAATGTTGTGCTTGTAAAGAAGCCGAATGGTACCTTGCGCATGTGCGTAGATTAAACTGAATTGAACAGAGCATGTCCGAAGGATTGTTATCCACTTCCAAAGATCGACAGTTTGGTCAACTCTACAGCCGGACATGCCCTGATGAGTTTTATGGACGCCTATTTAGGCTTCCATCAAATACCCTTGTGGAAGAAGGATCAAGAAAAGATGACATTTATCACTGATTAGGGGTTATTCTGTTACAATGTGATGTCGTTTCGTTTGAAAAATGCGCCTGCTACCTTCCAACGAATGATTAATAAAGTCTTCATTAATCAAATTTGGAGGAATGTAGAGGCATACATCGAAGATATGATAGTCAAATCCAAACAACCGGCGAATCACCTGTCTAACCTTAGAGAAACATTCGCCACACTCAGGCGGCACAAGGTCATGCTTAATCCAAAAAAGTATGCCTTTGGTGTTGAGTCTAGGAAGTTTCTCGGATTCTTAATTTACCAAAGGAGGATTGAGGCCAACCCTGAAAAAATACAGGAGGTAATTGACATGCAGTCGCTCAGTTTGGTAAAGGAAGTTCAAAAACTAACTGGTTGTTTGGCAGCTCTAGGAAGATTTTTCAGTTAGTCAGGTGACAAGTGCCTCTATTTCTTCCAGGCGATCAGGAAGAAGACTAGATTTGAATGGGGGAAGGATGCTGAAACCGCCTTCCAAAAGTTGGAAACGCATCTGCACTCTTTGCCAAGGTTGGTAAATCCCTTACCCAAAGAAGTGCTCTATATGTATTTGGCAGTTTCAGATCATGCCCTCAGTGCTGTACTCTTAGCTGAAAGAGACGACATCAAGCTTTTAGCCACGTTTTTTGAAATGCAGAGCTTCGGTACTCCATGGTTAAAAAATTTGGTCTCGCCCTTTACATTGCTGTCAAGAAGTTGAAACCATACTTCTTGGCACATCCGGTTACGGTTTATACTGATCAAGCGGCAAATGACAACCCTAGTGTCTTCTGGTCGAATGCTCAAATGGGCTATTGAACTACAGGGATTGGAAATTGCTTTCGAACCAAGGAAGGCAATAAAGGGGAAAGCATTCGTCGATTTTATTGTTGAAATGACAAGGCCGACTGAGCCGGATCATATCAATCAGGTTTGGAAAGTTTATGTAGATGGAAGCTCCACGATGAACGGCTGTGGTGCAGGCGTAATTTTTCAGTCTCCTAAGGGGGACAAATATGAATATGCACTACGGTTCAAGTTCCAGGCCTCAAATAATGAGGCCGAGTATGAAGCCTTGTTAGCCGGCATTCGAATGTGCAAGGTGGCAGGGGCAACAAGAATCGTCGCCTGCTCTAACTCTCAATTGGTCGTAAGCCAATACAATGTTGTCTATGAAGCCACCCATCCGGTTATGATCAAATCCTTGCAGGCGATCAAGGATGAAGCTGGGATACTTAAAGATTTTAAGTTAAGTCAAGTACCCAGATGAAAGAATAATAAAGCGGACGCTCTGTCCAAGTTGGCCTCATCCGCCTCCTATGAAATGCCTCGGTCTGTCTTCTGGGAATTCATGGAAAAGAGAAGTATATCTGATGAAGACCCCATTGGAGTACTTGACCGAAGCTCCAGCTGGATGGATAACATCCGGGCATATCTGACAGACAGCACCCTCCCAGATTCACCCCAGGAGGCGGCCGTGCTGAAAAAACGGGCTGAAAACTTTGAGATAAGGCAATGAGAGCTTTTCAAAGCAAGTTTCATGAAGCCTCTTTTGAGGTGTGTGACCCCATAAAATTGGCAAGAAATCCTCGAAGAATTACATGTCGGATACTACGCCTCTCATGTAGGCGACAGGTCCTTAGCTGTCAGGGCCAGGTGGCATTACTTCTGGCCGATCCTTCAGTCGGATACTATGGAGATGGTCAAAAAATTTGACAAGTGTCAAAAGTTTGGCAATCTGATCCATCGTCCGGCCACTAACCTGACGGCCATCCATAGTCTTGTATCGTTTGCTAAATGGGGTATGGACATCTTTGGTCCATATACAACTGCACTAGGCGGCAGGCGCTACATCTTAGTGGCTGTGGATTACTTTACCAAATGGGTAGAGGAAGAGGCGGTCAAAACATCAAGACAAAGGATGTGATCTCCTTTATCTAGTAGAATATCATGAGTCTTTTCAGGGTGCCTATGTCTATGGTTTTTGACAATGTTCCTCAGTTTGAGACCCCTCATTTGAAGACATTGTTAGGAGATCAGGGGATCTACAATTACTTTGCATCAGTCGGCCGACCCCAAGCAAACGGCCAAGTTGAAGCCTTCAACAAATTAATCTCAAACGACATTAAAAAGAAAGTTGACCCCATTCCTCATGGTATACGGGGCAGAAGCTATTTTTCCTATCGAACACTATGAGCCGACTCTTCGGAATATGCTATATGATGAAGAAGAAAAATGGGAGGCCATGCGCCTGGCATAGGATTCACTCCCAGAACGCAGGAGCAATGCTTCCTTGCGCCATGAAATCTACCGTTTGATAATGACTCCTGTTTCGGAGGTTTTTGTCCCTTGGGAGAGTTACAACACTGAGACTAGATTCAGCAAAGGGCGCCTTTACCTGCAAATCAAACGGACCGCCGGATGGTCGGTGGTCCGCCTCCGAAGATTAAGTTAGTAATTATTCGGAGTAAAACGTGTGGAAATAAAGTTATCTGCCCGGATTCCAAGCTCAGGTAAGGTGTTGTCTGTTTCTTGAAAACGACAGCTCTGTAATAAATGTAAAAGTGACGTGTTGTCTCGTATTGCGTGTATTGCCCTGTCAAAAATGTAAGAAATGTCCCTATTTATAGGGTCTTTTTGAAAAGTGTGCCCTCCCTAGGATCCGGTGACCTAGGGATTAGGTCACGCCGCAAAACGGCGCCTCAAGGTTTGGGCCCTTGAAGGCCGCCATTCCAGAGGCAATGCCTGAGTGACACGTGTCACTGAGCCCAAAAGGCTTTTAGGCATCTTCTAGGGTGACACGCGTCGCCCTCTTAATGGTCCATGCTGGATCATCAATCATTTTAGAACAGAAGAATGTCCGCCTACCACATGTCACCATCTCAAAGGCCCAGATGACACCTTTATCAATGAGACATGGCGGTTTCTGGTTGGGCCACCTGACCGGACAAAAATACCCAAATCATTTGCCCCTCACAAGGGTCACGTGCATTGCACATGGCACCTATGACAGGTGTAATCATCCGACTGGCTGAATTTTCAAATTACATTTTGGGGGGAAAAATTAGGGGGGTTTGACTCCCCTTTTGTTTTCACACCTTTGCGAATCTTGAAGAATCTCTGGACTTTTAACTTTCAAAGACTCTCAAAGACCTAAACTTGTCAAGCATCCGACGCTCGGCTTTCTGTCCGTCTGTTTCAGCCAACTAGGCGTCTCGTAATACCTTCTTCCAAAGTAACCGCCTGCTCTCTTTTTTTACTTATTTATTCTTGCATTTTTCATTTATCAAATGGTTTCCCAAACGTACACGGCACGACCTAGGTTAGCAATCAGCCGGTCACCGGGGACGGCTGAATCTAAAACTAAGAGTGCTAAATGCTCGTTCGAGAACTTTCCTTTAAGTACATCTCCAAATCCGATAGTGTCTGTGCATCTGTAGGACACGATGGCCCGAACAAAGGAGACAACGAGGAGATATAGGCCGGATGGTTCCTTTTACCATTCGAACAGTGAGACTGTCAACTCTGACGGCTTCATTAGGGTGCCTGCTAGTAAAATTTAAGAGCACCCCCAAACCCTTCTTTTGTCATTCCCCAAACTCCAACTTATTACTCTTCCCCTTCTTCAAGCGGCACCCCCAGTGATACTATACTGCGGGAAGCCGACAGTTAATACCAGGCAGAGCCTTTGGAACAGGCGTCGGAGGAGAGTCTAGGGGAGGACCCTGCTGGCCCTAGCCGGCAGTCCCCTAGCTCTGGGAGAGCTCTGATGACGATTCGGCCTCGTCATCTCCTTAAAATGCCTCTGTTACTTAATAGGAGGCCCGAGCAAATATAAGCACTGCAAGGGAATCCTTGTAAGTAGAAAAGGGGGAAGGCTGGGCGGAGCCGAGTGCTTCTTGGCGCTTGGAACGCGCCCCCTACTATCACCATGTCCAGCAAAGCAAGCGGACTTCTATGACATCTGGTCTTGCCAATTTGAAGCGCAAGACCGTAATGGGTCATCGCTTTTCCTTGTCCGTTCCCGTCAAGGATGATATAATAACCTGGCCGACCTTGGCAAGTTATAAGGACCAAGCATTCGGCTGCTACGAGGCGGTCCTTCAGGCTGGTCTACGCTTCCCTCTCCTTCCGGCCGTGGAGAGGATACTAGACGGATACCAACTGGATATTTGGCAACTTATCCCGAATTCATGGATTAATATCATCGGGTACGTTGCCGCATGTGAAATGCTGGAGGTGGATCCCAACTTTGAGGCATTCTCCAACATGCATTATCTCAGCCGAGCGCCTGCTAAGGGCGGCGAAGGCTGGTACACCTCTTCCACCTGCAAGGGGTACATGATGGCAGTCGGCAAAGAGAACATGTGGAAGGACTGGAGAACAAATTTCTACATAGCCCATTCCTCTTATAGCTGACTGAACCAAAAATACAATAGGTTGAACAAGGATACGCCCCTCCTGGCTGGCAAGAGTGCCTTGCCCCCTCTCCCTAGGCGGGCCTAGGAGGAATTTTTTTACCGGGGTTTGTTCAAAGTGTCTGTTCGGACAAGGGGGAGAAAATAGTCGTCCCCCAGAGCTACATTCCCCTTTACAAGTGGCTGGAAGATGGGGTGTTCTTGGCCGCTTGTGGGCTAAGCTCTGAGATGCCGAGAGATAGTCGGCCGTCTGATTTTATGCAACCTTTAAATTGCTTTTCAATGTTTGTTTATAAAGTCTAACTCCTTCTTTTGGTGCAGACAAAGCCATGGAAAAGGTCTCGGCAACAAGGAAACTGACTTCCGTCTCTGCAGCAAAATATCGCTCGAACGTCCTTAATCGGGCGAGTGACGACCAGAAAATAGTCGGGACTCCCAAGGTAGCTATTTATGACACTTGGTATATTTTTCAACAAAGGTTAAATTTTTCCCGCCTGTTTTTCTGACGCCTTTCTTTTTGCTCATGCAGAGTGGTTCCACCAGACCCTCTCCCTCCAAGCAATCCCAACCCTAGATTTAGAAAATTGGGGCTGGTGATGTGAGTGCATCCGGCAAGAACCGGAAGCACATTGCTCATAAGCCCAAGAGAGGGGACGGCTCTACTCTCGAAGCTGACAGAGAGGTCAGCAAACCGGATGCTACACAGGCATCAAAGGGTGGCTTTAAGCAACCCAGCACTGCTGTCGGCTCAACAGGAGAAAAGAGGCGTCACGGGAAGGAGGAGGAGGTTCAGCCGGATGGTATAAACCGCGCCTTCACTGAATTTCTACGTCAAGATAGTTTCTTAGAACTTCTTTGACTAACTTTAATTTTGTAGCTCATGTGCAAAGGCCGACTGTCGTCCAGATGGCCAAGGAGATGCTGAGGGTGCTTGACCCAGAGGAAAAGGCGTCTGTATGAGGAGTCGACACCCTGAAATTGGATGCCATCTTGGGGAACCTCTGTGAGGTAAAAAATTTAGCTTAATTTTCTTAGTATTTAAGCAGATGTCCGACTGGTCTTGACCATTCGGCTCTTTTCTCATTTTCAGGCTATGCTGCGCATCTAGGGGCTAAGAAGGCCAATCCAGGAGAAGTCTAAAGAGGTAACAGCCGCTAAAGCTCGAGCCGAGTCTGCCTTAGACCGAGCTCAATTTGAATTGCTCAAAATGAGCTTCTGGCCCTTGATATGATGTATTCCCAAGCGGATGCCAACCTGCTGGTAAAGAAGGACTTGGATTCGGCACACTCCAAAATTAATGACCTTAAGGCCGAAATTAAAGGTCTTAAGGAAAAGCTTGAGCCTCTTCAAGAGGCCAAGAAAGAGGCCGAGAGGGCCAAGGAGTAGGTTGGCCGCCTGGAGGTGCGCCTGTCGAACTAGGAGAAGCAGTTGAAGGTTAAGTTCCAGTCCCAAGCCGAGGAAGAGAAGGAGGCCCTTGTTAAACAAATGATGGAAGACTATGAGGCCATCATGCGGATGGCATGGGAGGCGGTACAACCGGGTGCTGATTTTAGCATCTGGAAATCCAAGTTTGATCAAGCAAACGAGGATTTCAATGCAGAACTTCTTCGCCAATCTGAAGAGGAGGCGAACAAGGCTGATGCTGAGGGCGAAGAGGCAGGCTCCACTTCAGGCTCTTCTGCGGATGAGAAGAATGATGAAAATGCAGAGCAGCCGGTAGGTGGTGATGTGACTGCCAATTATGATAACTCCCCCGCCCCTTAAGCTTCTTATAAGTTCTTTCTACGGCCGAATGGCTATTTATCTCATCTTCGGGCCTGCGTGCCGAGTAAATGTGTATCTTTACTGACCAAGGGGTCGGGTAAATTAACAATTTTTCTGGCTTTGTCAGCAAACAATATTACCCAGTCGTCTGGTGACGATTTGGCTTTTTAATTTGAAATCATTCGGTCGTTTGGCTAAAGTTTTTCATATTGTTGTTCTTTAAAATTTTTCATTGCATGTTTTTTGGCTAAGTATTTTAACCTATATACCATGCGAATGTTCTTGCCCCTAGACGGATGTCGAGTGGTTTCAGTTGAGTGGATTGATTGACTTAGAAATCATTGATTCTTAGAAGAGTATGCATGGTTTCTAAGTGAATCAATCACTATGGTGATTGCCCCAAACCACGTGACATACGGCCATCCGGAGCTAATGAATGACTGTTTTTATTCGGCCATTGGCACAAACGAAATACAAAATTCTTGACCTTAGCAAATTTACTAAAAAGAAAACCTTCGCCTGTTTTACCCCAAGAGCTAAAAGCAGGCGCATCCGGCCATAGGCCTCGTCGAGATAAGATGCTAAGTTTTAACTTAGTCTTAATTTTACTTAAGAATAATAATCCGCATGTCTTGCCCCAAGAGCAAAGAACATGCACATCCGACCCACAGGTCTCTTTTTCATTCTGCTAAGTATTTTAGCTCATTAATTTTATTACTTTTGTTTTTTAGTAATAGTCCGCCTGTCCTACGTTTGGGCAGAAACAGGCGTATCTGGCCAAAGGCCTCATAAGTTAACTTAACTTGCAGATTAGTAAAAAATTTCCGCCTGTCTTGCCCCAGGGAAAAAACAGGCACATCCAGCCTAATGCCTCAATAGCCTCTACTTATGAAACAGTGACCCTTTTCCGATTGTGCAAGAATAGTTAGAAAATTCTGGCCTTTTAGATTTCACTTTTGATTAAATCAATCGACTGCGAATGCTGCCTTAGCATTCGGTAGGTGATAAGTGTCATTTATGTCGCTATTTTAAGGAGTTTTGTAGTTAGTTTTTCATGTTTTTCTATCTTTTTACTTGGTTTTAATAGCGTTTTACTACATTTGTCATGTTTGTGTGTGAAATGTCGTTATTGCTCAATTTTGGTATTCTTGCATATTTTGGTGGCTTATGACATTAGATTAAACTTTATTGGTTTACTCTTATGTTTAGGAACACTTGGATAAGTTCATTGCTCAAGATTAAAGAAATATAAAACATAAAAGAACAAGTAATGAAGAAATGTGCACTTGATTTGCAAAGATCATACTTCAAACGCCTATATCTTTTGATCTACAAAAAATTTTTGGGCGATTCTAATTAGAGATGAAATCTTATCTCGAGAGCTTTCCAACGATAGGTCATATGCTCTATTCCGATGTAAAACGTGGGAGATATGCTCATTTGAAGCTGAGCAGTTTGCCTAGTCCGAGAGGAGCGGGCGCTCCAAAATCTGCACGCCCGCTCCTCACAAGAAATCCAAAATAAAAAAAATAGATTGTTTCCTCCAGATTTGAAGCGGGCGCTCCGAACTTCTGCACTCCCGCTCCTGGACCTGGAAATTTAGTAAGGGCTATAAATAGATTTTTTTTGCTCATTTTAGAGGGATAATACATATTTTCAGTAGTTTTAGCTTAGTTTTAGGTTTTTAGAGAGAGAAACTCTCAAATTTTGGAGAGAGAAAGTGAGAGAAATAATGGTTTTCATAAATTTTGGATAATCAAAGGAGAAATTTGATGATTTGAAGATCTCCATTTTATATCAATAAGAATTTCTTACTCTCTTCTCTCTTCATGCTTTATTAATTGCTTTGTTAATCATGTTTGAGTAGATTTCCTTCTACTAGGTGTTGAGTGAAGCTTTGTTATGGTTAATTGAGTTATTTGAGATAAATTTGATGATAATTATGTGATTAAATTGGTTGAATTGATGATGGCATGTTGTTTATTTTAGATTGGATTGAACTCCCATGATAGCAAACTTAATTGCATGTTAGTTATAGTTTGACAAGGGATGTGAATTAGAATTTTTATATTTGATTGCATTTTGGGTAAATTTCTTCTATGCACCTAGTCAATGTGGGATCTAGGCTAGGAATTTGAGAGATTGCTCTAGATGGTAATTAATTCCCATTTTAATTCTTTCTTTGCATGATTGATTATCAAATCGATTCCCATTAACTTGTTAATTGTTCAAAGTGGATCTTTGCCCCTAGTAGAATTTGTAATATCTTGATCTTTATATGTGTGTTAGTGTAGTTGTAGTGTCCACTATCCATAAACCGACTTCGGCGTAGCTTACGCATTAGATCGAGAACAATCCAACATTACCGTTCCGTGTGGTTCGACTCCGAACTTACCACTAGACTTGTTTAGGGGTTAGTTTAGGATTATAATAAATTTTGTTTGGCCGTGAGGAAATTAGTGAACGACATAATTTCCCCGCGCTCAGTAGGCCCGCTTGATGTATTTGTAGAGCAATGTGCCACCCAAATGGGAGATGCTTCTCCTCGACGAATTCGCCCGAATGGACGTCGCCGGTTATCTTACTCATGTTGGAGCAGATGGTCATACTCATGTTGGAGCAGACTGTGACCATTCGGCCTCTATTTATTTTTTAATATCCGGCCATTAGCCTCAAAATAATTTTATCTGGCCTTAGGTCTTTTTAAGCAAATATTCGTTAAGTGTTAGCATAAACTTAAAGAATTTCGTAGGAACGACTGCTTTAAAACAGTCGGCTCCTTCAGAGAGATTGGGATGTTTGCTGTTGGGGCAGACGCTTTCCAAATACGTTGGCCGTCTGTATTTTGTACAAGGGACACTAATAAAAAAGATAAGTTGGGAAATGAAGGCATATTCTTATTAGCAAAATTTGAAATGACAAAATTTGAGGTATTTAAATTCGTACTTAAAAATAGTTCTTTTTCAAGTTGTCTACATTCCAAGTTCTAGACAGCTTCCTGCCGTCTGGTTCTTCTAGGCGGTAGGTGCCCTCTCTTACTTCCTCATATATTCGGTAGGGGCCTTCCCAATTTAGGGTTAGCTTTTCCTGTTCATTCGCCCTACCGACTGCCTCTATTTTCCGTAGCACAAAGTCCCCCACTTTGAGAGGACGCTTGTGTACTCTTTTGCTGTAAGCCCGTGTCATTCTCAGACGGTAAATCTCATGGCGCAAGGTAGCATTGCCCCTGCGCTCTAGAAGTGAGTCCAATGCTAGCCACATGGCCTCCCAGTTAACTCCTTCGTCATATAACATGACTCGAAGAGTCGGCTCATAGTGTTCAATGGGCAGGACAGCTTCTGCACCATACACCATGAGGAACGGGGTTTCTCCAGTTGCCCCTTTAGCATTCGTTCTAATGGACCAGAGGACGTGTGGTAATTCATCCGCCCAAAGACCACCAGCCCGTTCAATTTTCTTTTTCATCCCGTCTGAGATTAGCTTGTTGAAGGCTTTGACCTAGCCGTTTGCTTGAGGCCGACCAACTGATGCAAAGAAGCTTGAGACCCCTTGGTCTCCCAGCCTAGTCTTGAGTTGAGGCATCTCAAATTGAGGACCATTGTCAAAAACCATAGACATGGGCACCCCGAAACGAGTGATAATCTTGATGAAGGAAATGACATCTTTTGTCTTGATGTTTTTGACCGCCCCCGCCTCTATCCACTTGGTAAAATAATCCAGAGCTACCAATACGTAGCGCTAGCCGCCTAGTGCTGCTGTGTAAGGCCCAAGTATGTCCATGCCCCATTTGGCAAAGGGTATTGGGTTATGGATGGCCGTCAGGTTTGTGGCCAGACGATGGATGAGCTTGTCAAACTTTTTGCACTTGTCACATTTTTTTACCCTTTCCATGACATCCTTTTCCAGAGTAGTCCAGAAATAGAGCCGCCTGGCCTTGGCAGCTAGAGACCTGCCGCCCATATGGGAGGCGCAGAAACCCGCATGCAAATCTTCGAGGACCTCTTTACCCTTCTCTGGGGTAACACACTTCAACAGGGGTTTCAAGAAATAGGTTTTGAAGAGTTCTCCTTGCCTCAGCTCAAAGTTTGCCGCTTTCTTCTTCAGAATAGCCGCCTCTTTGGGTGAATCAGGGAGCGTGCCGTCTGCAAGATAAGCTCGGATGCTTACCATCTAGGTAGAGCTTTGGTCGAGGATTCCAATGGGGTCTTCATTAGATATAATTCTCTTTTCCATGAACTCCTAGAAGACCAACCGAGGCGTTTCACAGGAGGCGGATGATGCTAGTTTTGACAGAGCATCCGCCTGATTGTTTGAAGATCTAGGAACCTGAGTTCGATGGAACTCCTCAAGTGTCCCAACTTCACTTTTGACCGCCTGCAAATATTTTATCATGGCCGGGTGAGTGGCCTCGTACGTTCCATTGACCTGGCGTACGACTAGTTGAAAATCAGAGCAGGCGTCAATCTTCTTTGCCCCTGCCGCCTTGCAATACCGAATGCCGGCTAGAAGGGCCTCATACTCAGCCTCATTGTTAGAGACCTGGAACTTGCACCGTAGTGCATATTCGTACTTATCTTCCTCAGGAGATCGACAGATAATCCCTGCACCACAACCGTTCGCAGTGGAGCTCCCGTCCACATACACTTTCCAAACCTGGTCATTATTGTCTGGTGCAACCGGCCTAGTCATTTCGACAATAAAGTCGGTGAAAGCTTGCCCCTTTTATTGCCTTCCTTGGTTCGTAAGTGATTTCTAATCCTTGCATTTCAATTGCCTATTTAAGCATTCGTCTAGAAGACTCCAGGGTTGTGAGTGGCCGCTTGATCGGTTGATCAGTATAGACCACTACCGCATGCACCAAGAAGTAGGGTTTTAGCTTCTTAATGGCCATGTAAAGGGCAAGGCCAAATTTTTCAACCATGGGGTACCGAAACTCTGCGTTCCACAGAACATGGCTAATGAAATACACCGGGAGCTGGATGCCGTCTCTTTCAGCTAAGGGAACGGCACTGAGGGCATGACCAAAGACAGCTAAATACATGAAGAGCTTCTCTTTGGGCAAAGGGCTAACAAGCCTCGACAAAGAATGCAGTTGAGTTTTCAGCTTTTAAAAGGCCGCCTCTGCATCAGACCCCCATTCAAAGTTGGTCTTCTTTTTGATTGCCTGGAAGAAGCAAAGACACTTGCCGCCTGACCGACTGAGGAAACTCCCCAAGGCCGCCAGGCAACTTGTTAAATTTTGCACTTCCTTCACAGTACGGGGCGACTGCATGTCGATTACCGCCTATATTTTCTCAGGGTTGGCCTCTATTCCTCTTTGGTCAATAAAAAATCCGAGAAACTTCCCACACTCAACGCCAAAGACACACTTTTTTTGGGTTTAGCATGACCTTGTGCCGCCTGAGTGTGGCGAACGTTTCTCGGAGATCAGCAAGATGATCTACCTGTTGTTTGGATTTGACTATCTTGTCATCAATGTACACCTCTACATTCCTTCCGATTTGATTAATGAAGACCATATTAATCATTCGTTGGAAAGTAGCAGGGCATTCTTCAAACCAAATGGCATCACCGTATAACAGAACAACCCCTGATCAGTGACGAATGTCGTCTTTTCTTGATCTTTTTTCCATAGGGGGATATGATGGAAACCTGAATAGGCGTCCATAAAACTCATCAGGGCATGTCCGGCTGTCGAATAGACTAAACTGTCGATCTTAGGCAGTGGATAGCTATCCTTTGGACATGCCTTGTTGAGGTCTGTGTAATCAACACACATGCGCCAAGTTCCATTCGACTTTTTTACTAACACAACGTTAGCTACCCACTCAGGGAAATTGCACGGCCAAATGAACTTGGCGTCTAGCAGCTTTTTAACTTTGGAGGCTGCTGCCTGACTTCTTTCCTCACCATGGTTTCTTTTCTTTTTCCTGATGGGATTTGAAGTGGAAGAGATCCGAGTTGATGCCTGGCATCTCTTCCACTTCAAAGGCAAAGATTTATTTGGATTCTCTCAACAGCTGGTGCGGGCTCTCACCTAGCTTTGCAAATGCAACTGTCCCCACCTTAACTGTCAGCTCTCGGCAGCTGTCGTCCAGAGGGATATCAATGTTTTCGCCAGCAGGTTGGGGACGGAGATCATCCGACCGTTCCCCGGTCAGTGATTGCTATTGTTTTTATTTTTTGACCACCACCAGCTGATCAGTCTTCTTTTCTTTCCAGCTGGTGGGGCTGACTGTTCTTCCTCGACATCGTCGAGGACGATCATTTTCTTGCCCCGGCCGGATGTTGCGGTCGCAGGCTTGACGTCCGAGAGATAACACTCTCGAGTCGTCTTTTGGTCCCCATTGAAGGAACCGCCTGTTCCATCATCCTTCTCATACTTGATCAGCATGAGAGCAGGGATGATGACGACCTTACACTCATTTAGTGTGGGCGGCCAAAGATGAGGTTGTAAGCTGTGATCTCTTCAACCACTGGGAAATGGATGTTCATGTGCCGACCGTCTCCCTTGCTTCCTAGGCGGACAAGTAAGTCAATTCGTCCGACTAGGTGCACAAGTCCTCCCCCAAACCCAACAAGGGTGTGGCAGACCTCCATCATGCTTTCCGGTTTGTACTTAAGATTAGATAAGCATTTGAGGCTAATGAGGTCCGAGGAGCTTCCTGTGTTAATCAGAATTCGACCAACCAGCTGGTTGACCACCTTGCATTCAATGACCACAGGGTCATCATGCGGCCGACGGACTTTGCCTCTGTCCTGCTCGGTGATGACAGTTTTAGGGAAGGCGGATGTGCCTTCTGCCTCTCCTTCCTCAACATAGTTGACCATCTTTCTCATATGGTCCTTGGTGCCCCGAATGGTTGGGCCACCCCCGGCAAATCCGCCTGCTATTGTGTATACCGGATCTTCATCAATTTTGGCACTCACAGTAGGCTGGGGAGTCTTTTTCTTTGACTGCCCCGGATTTGCCTTTGAAGCCACTTTGGACTTCACATAGGACTTCAGATGTCCTTTGTCGGCCAGACGGTCAAGCTCCTGCTTGAGACTGAAGCAGTCGTTCGTGTCATGGCCGACATCCTCATGGAAATGGCAATGATTGTTTTTGTTCCAATTTTCAGCAGAATCTTTCATAGGACTCGGCTTCACAAGAGGCAGCCGATCCTTAATTTCCAAGAGGATGGAGCAACAGTCCTTGTAAAACTCGTACCTAGGGACGTACGGTTTCCACTCTTTTTTCTTCTTCTGGTCCGGTTGATCAGAGTTACCAATGACCTAGATTTGTTTTTTCTTTTTGCTCTCTTCTAGCTTAGGAGCCGGCTGAGCTGGCCGACTCTCCTTCTGTCGGTCGGACTTCTTAGGGCCCGACTGTTTATTGGAGGAGCAAAGCTCGGTCGCCTTGTAAGGCTCCTTTTAGAGTGAAAATTTGTTTGCGGACGAGTTCATACTTAAAAGTAGACCCGTCCTTCAGACCCTTGAAGAAGTCTATGAAGGCGACCTCATCAGAAAGCCCATGAATCTAGATTCGTACCAGCTTGAACCGCTTGACATAGGAACGTAGGCCTTCTCTATCTCCCTGTTGTACATTGCCCAAATCAAGGCTAGTCCTTTTGGCAGGGATGTTCATAGAGAAGTTTGAAGCGAACAAGAACGCAAGTGTCTTGAGGCTATTAATACAACCAGCCGGGAGATTGCAGAACCACTGTTGGGCTATGCCTTTCAGGGTGGCTGGAAAACAACGACACCATGTGGCGTCATCCAACCCCTCTAAATACATGAGGTGGGTGTATGCTAGCAGGTGGTCTTCTGGGTTGGAAGCCCCGTCATAGGTTCCAACCAGAACATTTTTAAACTTGGCCGGCTGTTTGGCTTTGGTTATTTCCTTGGAGAAGGTAGAGGGTTGATCTCCAAGGTGTTGCAGCCTAAGCTTCCAGTCCATCGGCTGATAGCCGTATGCCGCCTGTCCTCCTAAGAGGGCAGGCTACATGTAAGGAAAAGCCGGCGACTAGTACAATGGCGAAGCCATGTAATGGGCCGACTGGATCATATAAGGGCCAGACTGAACCCGTGGGCTGCTTACTGGGGTCTCATGTATAGACTGGGAATACCTCACAGAGGTATTACGAAAGCTATCATGGTAGGTCGACGTTGAAGCCGACTCTGATAGCTGGGTCTTCTTCTCCTCAATGTATTGCTGAGCATCAGAGAATGTTTTCTTGCTACCATCTTATTGTATGTGCCGGAAGGCTTTTCTTGTTCCCGTTTCTGGGAAACGGAACCTGGTGAGGTCAAATTGGGGCCAGCCTTCTCCGTAGGGGCAGGATGAGGAGTCGGCTAGCGGTCCCTGACCGACTTCTGTTTCCCAGCTTGGGGCTGGCTTCTTCGCCAACTGCTCCTTTCTAGGAGTAGGCAACTTCTTTGAGGCGAGTTTTTTGATTTCACCCCTGAGACTGCTCAGGAGTTTCATGAGTTCATCTCCAGTGACGGGAGTCGATCCTTCCGCCTGGGAAGGATCACCCGTCCGCACCGAGGTCTTTTTTGGATGACCAACAGTTTTGCTTGGCCCCGCGTGATCAATGTGACGCTCACGCTTTTCCCTACTGCGGATGAGTTTTGAGATGAGGGACCCGTTAGGATCCACATAGGTTTCGACATCAGCGTCGTCCCCTGAGTCATGGTCTGTCTGGACCACTATGTCTTCTGGAGGCCGATTGGTCCGAAGATTCGGTACAGGGACTTGTGAAGCCATCTTTGAGGTACTCTCCCCAAAGACGGCGCCAAATGTTTCGGAGGTTTTTGTCCCTTGGGAGAGTTACAACACTGAGACTAGATTCAGCAAAGGGCGCCTGTACCTGCAAATCAAACAGACCGCCGGATGGTCGGTGGTCCGCCTCCGAAGATTAAGTTAGTAAGTATTCAAAGTAAAACGTGCGAAAATAAAGTTATCTGCTCGGATTCCAAGCTCAAGGAAGGTGATGTCTGTTTATTGAAAACGACAGCTCTGTAATAAATGTGAAAGTGACGTGTTGTCTCATATTGCATGTATTCCCCTGTCATAAATGTAGGAACTGTCTCTATTTATAAGGTCGTTTTGAAAAGTGTGCCCTCCCTAGGATCTGGTGACCTAGGGATTAGGTCATGTCGCAAAACGGCACCTCAAGGTTTGGGCCTTTGAAGGCCGCCATTCAAGAGGCAATGCCTAAGTGACACGTGTCACTAAGCCTAAAAGGCTTTTGGGCATCTTTTAGGGTGACACGCGTCGCCCTCTTAATGGTCCATGCTGGATCATCAATCATTTTAGAACAGAAGAATGTCCGCCTAGCACGTGTCACCATCTCAAAGGCCAAGATGGCACCTTTATCAATGACGCATGGCGGTTTCTAGTTAGGCCACCTGGCCGGACAAAAATACCCAAATCAGCTGGAGCGTATAACAAAAGAGTACACAAGCGCCCTTTAAAAGTTGGGGACTTTGTGTTATGAAAGATGGAGGAAGTTGGTAGGGCGAATGAGCAAGGGAAGCTAACCCCAAATTGGGAAGGCCCCTACCGATTCTATGAAGAAGTAAGAGGCGGCACCTACTGTTTAGGGTAAAAATACCCTAGACATGTGGAAAAATGAGAGGAGGCCACGTGGCGAATTCAAGATGGCCTAAGTGGCCCAATACCCTCTTAACAAATGGCCCCCTCAGATAAGCCCCTAAAATGGAGGCTTTCAAGGGCCCAAAACCCCAGAAGCGCCGTAAAACGACGCAGCCTACTAAAATTTAGGTCAAGTGACCTAGATAGGGGCACATTCTTGAACGACCCTATAAATAGGGGATATTTCCCCATTTTGGGGATACATTGAATCATTTATTACACCAACTTTCTCTCTCATTAGAGAAACACCTGAGCTTGGAATCCGAGCAGATTCCCACCTAAATTTCCGCACTCTTTATTCCTTTTTAAGTTACTAACTTGACCGTAGGAGGTGGAGCTCCACCACCAGAGTCTCCGTTATTTTTGCAGGTACAGCTCAGCTGGACCAATCTTTGTGACGTAACTCTCCCGAGGGACAATAGTACCCAAAACATTTGGCGCCGTATATGGGGAGAGTACCTCAAGGATTGTTCAAGAGTTTATACCACCTCCTGAACGTCCGGTCAACGAACCGGAAGTTTTCACTGACCAAGAGGATGAAGATCCTCAGGTTAAAACTTATATAGACGATGATGGCTCCCTGAAAACCAAGCGCATTCGGCCCAAAGACACTCTAGAGCGGGGTGCCAGCTAGGCGGGTACAGAACGATCCCCTGGACAGCCGGAAGGGGAAACCCACAGGGCCAGCGAATCAGCTCCTGTCACTCGAGATGAACTCATGTAGTTCATGACAAGTTTCAAGGCTGGCCCAAGTAGGGGTCAGTCGGCAAAAAAAGACTCCTCTCGAGAAGGGGAAGTCAGTTAAAGATCGGAAGCCAACTCCTCATCAAAAGGAGAAGGCAGCCGGGACCATTGATTGGTCCAAGATTCTTCTACTTATGAGGAATATCAACAACCCCTGCCAGACTCAAGAGCCGGTGGGATACAAAAAATCAACTCTGGACGCCCGGGAGATCATCACCCGCAAGAGAAATAAGTAGTTGTCTGAGTCGGGTTCTACATCGATCTTTTGAGACAAATTCAAGAACACATCTGCAGGGAATGTACCGTCCATTATGGTCCTCAGATGATTGGGACTGCACCGTATGTACCGTCTCTGGTCTACAGTCCGTATTCTCCCTATTTCATGAAGTCAGCCCTCTTCGGAGGTCAAGCGACATACAACAATGTCCAGCCACTTGGTGTCGATGCTTCCCGGCTACATTGAAGGGAATTGCTCAACAATGGTTTGGCAACTTGCCAGCCAAGTCTATCGATAGTTTCAGGAATCTTGCCTTCCTGTTTGCTTCCAACTTCTCGATGAACATTCCTGCGAAGAAAACAAGTCTTGACTTGAGCACCATTGAGCAGGGAGAGAGAGAAGGATTGCGCTCCTATGTCAGGGGGTTCAATCTGATCAGAATTCAGATTTGAGGACTATCCGATGAGGTAGCTTTTACTGACTTTTTCAAGGGTCTGAGAGACGGGTCGACTTTTAATTTCGAACTAGTCAGAAAAGGGGCTTTCACTCTACAGGCGGCCCTGAGGAACGCAAAAAGCTATATTCAAGCAACCGACCTCTGCTCGCCTGGTAACCAGTCGGACTCTAAGTTGTCCGACAGGCAGAAAGACAGCCGACCTGCTCAGCTGGCCATGAAAAAAGAATAGAGCAAGAAGAGAAAAGAAGTCAGGGCAGTTATTGATTTTGACTAGCCGTCTGAGAAGAAGAAAGAAAGAATTTAAACTTTACGTTCCTAGGTAAGAGTTTAACAAGGACTGCAAATCTATCCTCATGAAGATCAAGGACCGGCTGTCTCTAGAGAAGCTGAATCCAATGAAAAGTTCCATTCAATCAATGAACAAAAATAAATTCTGCCAATACCATGAGGAAGTTGGCCATGACACCAACGACTGCTTCAGCCTTCAATGGGCGTTGGACCGTCTGGATGACAAAGGGATGTTCAAGTCCTATATCTCTAAGTCCAAAGGGACTAATAAGAAGAACCTGGGGCAGTCGTCTAAGACACCCTAGCCTGCTAGTAGTTCGGACACTATTAAGGAGCCGGTCTACACCATAGTAAACGGGTTCTCATGCGTTGGCCCTACCATCTAGGAACCAAGAGAAATCTTCGAAAGATGGACAATGATGATGATGATGATCAGGCAGGGAGCTCCTCCTTCCCAGACGTCCTTATAACTAAGAAGGAAAGGGGCACTGTCCGGCGTCCGCATGATGACCCGGTACCCCATGGTTGAAAAATTGGGCCTTGCTCTATATATGGCCTTCAAGAAATTGAAGCCGTACTTTTTATCCCATCCAGTGGTAATTTACACCGAGTAGCCCCTCAAGCGGCCAATGTCCACCTTGGAGTCATCCGGCAGAATGCTGAAAATGGGCTATTGAAATGCAAAGTCTTGAAATCACTTTTGAACTTAGAAAGACAGTGAAAGGTCAGGCGTTTGCCGACTTCATTGTTGAAATGACACGACCGGTCCTACCGGATAACATTGATCAGGTTTGGAAACTGTATGTAGACGGGAGCTCGACGAAGAACGTCTGTGGTGCAGGAATTATATATGAGTCCCCTGAGGGGGACAGATTTGTATATGCACTGTGGTTCAAGTTTCAAGCCTCAAATAGCGAGGCGGAATATGAAGTGCTACTAGCCGGAATTCACATGTGTAAGGCAGCAGGAGCTACAAAAATTGACGCCTACTCAGATTCACATTTGGTCGTAAGCAAGTATGAGGGAAAATATGAGGCAACTCATCCGGCTATGATCAAGTATCTTCAGGCAGTAAAAGAAGAGGATGGGACACTGTAGGAATTCCGTCTGAGTCAAGTACCCAGGTCAAATAACAATCAGGCGGATGCGTTGTCTAAATTGGTATCTTCTGCCTGCTTTGATACGCCTCGGTTAGTCTTTTGGGAAGTTATTGAAAAGAGAAGTATATATGAAGAGCCCATTGGGATCCTGGACCAAAGCGCTACCTGGATGGATGGCATCCGGGCATATTTAACACACGGCACACTTCCTGAATCACCACAGGTTGCAGTCTTCATGAAGAATCGAGCAACAAACTTCGAGATGAGAAACAGAGAGCTTTTTAAGGCGAGTTTCCTTAAACCTCTATTGAATTGAGTTACCCCAGAAAAGGGGAAAGAAGTTCTTGAAGAATTGCATGCTGAATACTGCGCCTCTCATATAGACGGCAGATCCCTAGCTGTCAGAGCCAGGCGGCATTACTTTTGGCCTACTCTTGAAGCATATGCTAAAGAGTTGGTGAAGAGGTGTGACAAATCCTAGAGGTTTGGCAAGCTTATTCACCGCCCGCCTATTGATCTAACGTCAATCCACAGCCCACCCGCATTTGCTAAGTGGGGCATGGATATCCTGGGTCCTTATACGCCCGCTCCAGGCGAAAAACGTTATATTTTGGTGGTTGTGGATTATTTTACCAAATGGGTAGAGGCTGAGCCGGTCAAGAACAGTAAGACAAAGGATGTCATTTCTTACATTTGGAAGAACATCATTACCTTGTTTGAGGTACCTATGTCTATGGTGTTTGATAATGGCCCTCAGTTTGAAACGCCTCACCTTAAGACTTGGTTGGGAGATCAGGGTATCTCACATTGTTTTGCATCAGTCGGCCGACCCCAAGCAAACGACCAAGTTATGGTATACGGTGAAACCCCATTTCTTATGGTATACGGTGTTGAAGATGTCTTGCCCATTGAACATTACGAGCCGACTCTTGGAGTCATGTTTTATGACGAAGAGGCAAATTGGAAGGCCATGCGGCTAGCATTGGACTCCCTCCCGGAACACAGGGGCAATGTTGTCCTGTGCCATGAGATATACCGTCTGAGAATGACGAGAGCCTACAACAAGAAAGTACACAAGCGCCCTTTGAAAGTTAGCGAATTTTTGTTACAAAAAATGGAAGCAACCGGTAGGGCCAATGAGTCTGGAAAGTGGTTGGGTGTTTTTGTCCCTCGGGAGAGTTACAACACGAAGACTGATCTGGTGCTGCATGTACCTGCAAAACAAACAGAGACACCGGTTGGGTGGTGCTCCGCCTCCGACGAACAAGTAAGTAACTTGAAGGAAGAGAAAAAGATGCGGAAGTTTAGGTGGGTATCTACTTGGATTCCAAGCTCAGATGTCTCTATCACAGGGACAGTTTGTAATAAATGGTAAAACGTGCCCTCCAAAAGAGGGGAATCTCCCTATTTATAGGGTCCTCGGGATTTGTGCCCCTGATTAGGTCACTGAACCCTAATCATTGGTGGGCTGCGCCGCATTGCGGCTTTCTCGGGATTTGGGCCTAAAGGTCACCATTCCTCCTTTTTTTCTGGAGTGACACGTGTCAAGCAGGGGTAGGTCCACCTTGGGCCATCCTGGGGCTGAAACGTGTCATCCTTTGATTGGACCACGTGGCGGGGTAAAATTACCCTAAACATTTGCCCCTCATAAATGTGACATGGCATGCGATGTGGCATATGTGACACGCGTCACACTCCGATTGGTGGTAATTTTACCGCCAAAGAGTAACCGTTCACCTTTTGAGTAAATTACGGGAATGCCCCCACATTTAACCTCTATGTATAGCCGTTTACCCTCATAATTTTGTACGTTTACAAAAATTTTCAAGAGAGACAACTTTGAGAGAGCAGAAGTCATCCATTTGAGTCAAGCGCAGGCAAGAAAACTCGTTCTTCGTCAACCCAGCCGGACCCGTCTACCTTCAGATATCAAATCTAAAGGTACCGTCTCTGCCTCTCTCAGCTCTTTTTCTTGTTTCACCGCTTGTACATATTTCTTGCAATAAATGGATGCATCACCAGCATACACGGCAAAGCCTAGGTTAGAGTCCAGCCGGTCACCAGAGACGGCTGAGTCTAGGATTGGGAGTGCCATCTCGGGGTGTTGGGACAACCCTTTTGCTTGGATTCCGACCATTTATGTGTCTATGCAGGACACAATGGCTCGGACTATGCAGACGGCCCCTGATCCGGAATATAGAAACGAGGGCTCAAGCAGTCAAACGCCTGAGAGAAAAACGTCTGGTCAGAGAAACCAGACGGCTCTGGAGAGATCCCCTCTGCGTGACCCTTCAACTCCCGCATATTCCTTTTTTTGAAGAATGCGACCAACACGGCGATGAAGCCGTCTCACCTCCTTTGCCACAAAATGAGGAGGAGACGGAGAGCGACAGCTCTGCCTCCACTTTTGAGAGCAGTGACGACTTGCCACCGCTTGAAGATAGTGTGGAGGACGAGAGGAAGAAGTGGAGTGAGAAGGACGACCCCTTCAAAATCCACGTCTCAGCCAAAGACAGGGGTCACATGGAGGAGAACTTACAAATATTTAAACAAATGCACCTGTAAGGAGACGGGTACAAGATCAGAGTGCCGCCTGAGGACGGTACCATCTCCTGGGAAGACGATCAACAAAAGGCCAACAGCTACTTTGGCTGTTATGAGGCGGCGATCAAGGCCAGTCTTCGCTTTCCCCTTCACCAGGCGGTGAAGGCAATGTTGAGAGGCTACGGCCTCGGAGTCTTGCAACTTTCCCCCAATTCTTGGGCAAACATCTTAGGGTATATTGCCGCCTGCAAAATCCAGGGGCTCCATCCCGGCTGGGAAGCTTTTGCTAAGATTCATTATCTTAGTCGAAGCCCAGGCAGCTAGAGGGCGTGGTACACTTTAACCACGTATCCCAAATACATGATGACCTTAGACATGGTCTCCAAATTTGAAGACTTGAAGCACAGGTTCTACCTGCTGTCGGCTCCCAGCAGGCGGGAGAACTTCGAGTTCCGCCAATACAATAAGAAGCCCGAACTGATGGGCCGGAAGTGCGCTCTTCCCCGGATCTCAGATGAGGACTTCGATAAAATAATTGAGGCAGACTTTTACGGCCTCACAAACGCAATCTTGTCATTCGGGGAGACAATAAAAGTCCCCAAGAAATGGATCCCTAAGAGCGCCTAGTTTAGGGACGAGTGTTTCTTAGCCGCCTGCGGGCTAGGAAACATGTTTACCAAACGTATGCGCCTGAGTTCACATCCGCCTGTAGTACTTATGTATCAGAATTGCTTGATGATGTATTAATCAACTTTTTTATTTTTGCAGAAGAATCATTATGCATGTTGCAGACAGAGAAGACACCCAAGCGGTCCTCTGCAACCATCCGCACGGAGCTTGCGGAAAAACAGGCGGCCGCAGTCATGGCCAAGGTAAAAAATGCTTGACTCATCCTTAGATTGGCCTCAAAGTTTATTATCTCCGGATGTTAACTTTAACTTGGTTATTTTCACAGGGATAAGGTGGAATCCGCCTCCACCCCTAACAAGACCAAAAAGTCCGCCTCCGCCTTAACTCCTAGCGCCTCAGCCAGGAACCAACAGATGCAGATAGGCGGGCAAAATGAGAGGATAGGCAGCAGTTTGTGCCTCGACCTCATCAACCCCCTATCATTAACCGGGTTGTTCACCATGCCTGCAAGCGGCTCGCGCTTGGCCGACTTTGAAGGTAAGAACCCATTTGGAACCCCTCCTAAGTTGGGGTGGCCTTTGCGAGTGAAATCCCACTCCCAACAGACATCATCCTCAAACGGTCGGCAACAGATATTTGATGCCTTAATTTCGCACTCATCACCTGTTGATTATGGTGCAAATCAATCTCATCGCTGGCCGGACGTCCAGAGGCATGCTAAGGCCATGTTGGAGGCGATGAGTAGGAAGGACAAGAACGCTATCCCTGGGATAGAGATGTTCAACCTGGAACGAATCAGGTCCCTTCTGGCTGAGGTAAGATACTTAACAACTTTTTCCAAGTGCTTTACTCCGCATGCAATACTAACTTGATTTGTTTTTACAGGCTCTGCTGCGGGTAGACAGGCTCAAGCGTCCTTATTCCAGCAAACGATAAGAGGTAAAAAGGGCCAAGAAGACCGCCACAGACGCTGATATTGTTGCTTTATACTCCACTATCGTAAATGAACTTGAAAATAAAGCAATCACAATGACACAGGCGTCGAAAATCCAACAACTGGAGGCGGATCTGAAGACGGCCAACCAGCGGGTGAGCGACGCTGAGATGGCTCAGAAGAAGGCGGAGGAGGCCTAGAAAAAGGCAGATGAGGGCCTCCAGAAGGCTGACGAGGCGCTCAAGAAGGCCCAGGCGGATCTTGGCACACTCCAAGGTGTTTCTAAAGAGAACACCAAGCTGAAAGCCAAGGTTGAGAAGCTGGAGAAGGAGGTCGCCCAGGCTTAGGTAAACTTTGCAGCAACTCTGGAGGCGGAGCAAAACCACCTGGTTGCTGAAAGCGATGCTGACAACGACGCCCGTATGAAGATTGCCTGGGCTGCCTTGTACCTAGACAAGCATTATGGCATCTGGGCACTGGCTCACAGGTACGCCGAGGACGTGGTGTACTTGAGAGAGAAAGGTGAGCCAGATCCTGAGTCCTTCGACGCCTGGGCTAACGCCAACACTGAGCTTCCCCGCCTTAGCTACTTGGTCCCGGAGAAGCGCATGAGATTTCCTCAGATGATAAGGAAGAGAAGAGGACCACGAGGAGCCGTCTGTGGGCCAGAAGTGATTTTCAGCGGTAGTATGCCAACTCTTCTTTTTTTATTTTTTCTTTTATTTGCGGCAGTATGCCAAAAACATTCTTTTCCGGCCTTCATGCCGAGTATTCTTGTATTTACCGGCTGAGGAGCCGGGTAATCAACAATTTCTTTCTTCTCCCGGACGGGGTCCGGTTAACATTTGATCCACTACAACCGTTTGGTTGGGTGGACTTTTTATGAATGCACCGACTGAGTCGGTTTTGATCATTTTGCATTTATGTTTGGATTTCAATTTTTGCATTTGTGCGTATATGCCTGATTTTTGTCTAACTTATGAAAAGCATGCGTCAATTTTTTGCCTAACTTATTAAAAGCTGGCTGTCGTTGCCCCTGGACAGCTGTGTGGTTGATTTCAATTCACTTGGGAACGTCTGATGCTGTAAAGAGCATGATACGTTTGTAAGTCAATCAATCACAGTAGTGATTGCCCCAAATCAAGTGCACAGCCATACACCAACAGGCGTTCCAGTCTCTAACGAAACAATTTTTCTCCGTCTTGGTAGAGATTGCATAGCCATTGCACAATTCTTTTGCCTCAATTGGGATAGAAAGTGCAACTTTGGAATAAATAACCTAAGTGAGAACTACAGCCGGTGACCGACTGATGCCTAGGGGCATCCGGTATTCGGTAACTTGATCGTTCTTCACAGATCATTCTGGTCAAACGGCTATGAGTTGACTAATTTGGTTGTTCAATTTTTGTCGTCTTCATAGGTACGTAAAACTGACAAATAGTCTGTTCTCTGCGACGATTGCACCCAGAGGGGTGTCTCCAGACGCCTTTGTCCATGTTGGGACTGGCGGTTTTATAAAATAAGCAACCATCCGGCCGTTTTAGCCTTTGGTCTTGTTTAGGCACGGTGTTATAGCCACTAAGCGTTTTTGTGCTTAGTTTTTAATCAGAGCATTGGCCGAACGTTATTACAACATTGAATTTACACTAAGCGTCGAACTTAGTTGGTTAAACAAAAAAGCACGTCTGGGTATTACCCAGACGGATAGGCAATTATTAAATCATACCAAGTATCAAACTTAGTTAAATAAACAAAGGATCCATCTGAGTATTACCCAGGCGGTCAAACAAATGTAATCTTTATTAAGTATCAAACTTAGGGCCTGTTCCGATTGACTGAACTCAGCTGAACTGAACTGAACTGAACTTATTAATTAGTGATTTTTAACTACGGATTAGTGATCTTTGATTATTTATTACTATACATATGTGTATATACAAATGTATATATTATTATTATTATTATTATTATTATTATTAATTATTGATAATTATTATTATTATTATTATTTATTGACTATTATTATTAGTTTTATTATTGTAATTATTATTATTATTAATTGATGATTATTATTATTATATATTGATTATTATTATTAGTATTATTATATCAATTATTATTGTTATTATTAATATTATTATTATTATTAATATTATTATTATTATTATTATTATTATTATTATTATTTATTGATTATTATTATTATTATTATTATTAATTATTACTTATTGATTATTATTATTATTATTATTATTATTGTTAATATTAATATTAATATTAATATTAATATTATTATTATTATTATTATTATTATTATTATTATTATTGTTGTTGTTGTTGTTGTTGTTGTTGTTGTTGTTGTTGTTGTTGTTGTTGTTGTTGTTGTTGTTGTTGTTGTTGTTGTCGTTTTAATAAGAGCTTAAAAGAATGAAATTTGGCTTTATATCATTAGCAATATCATTAGACGTAAATTAAGAGATGAGCTGAATTGAACTGAACTGAACTAAACTGAACTGAACTGAACTGAATTGAACTGAATTTCAACGGAAGAGAACAGGCCCTTAGTTAGGTAAATGAAGAATCCGTCTGAGTATTACCCAGGCGAATAATCAAAAAATAACTAAACAATTTTGCAAACAAATTCTGAATTCTCATTACTTGACTCACTGTTTACAAAAAATTTACATTCTCAGAAGTAGTACTTTTTCAAATTGTCTACATTCCAAGTTCTCGGCAGGCGTCTACCGTCTGGAGTTTCCAAGCGGTAGGTGGCGTCTCTTACTTCTTTATAAATCCGGTAGGGACCTTCCCAATTTGGAGTTAGCTTTCCCAGCTCATTGGCCCTACCGGTTGCCTCAATTTTCCGTAACACTAAGTATTCAACCTTTAAGGGACGCTTGTGTACTCTCTTGTTGTAAGCTCTGGTCATTCTCAGACGGTAAATCTCATGACGCAAGGCGGCATTGCCCCTGCGTTCTGGGAGTGAATCCAATACCAGGCGCATTGCTTCGCAGTTTGCCTCTTCATCATATATCATGACTCTGAGAGTCGACTCGTAATGTTCAATGGGCAAGACGGCTTCAGCACCGTAAACCATGAGAAATGGGGTTTCGCTGGTTTCCCCCTTTGCTGTTGTTCGGATGGCCCATAGGACATGGATTAACTTTTCTGCCCACAAGCCAGCTCTTTCAATTTTCTTCTTAATGTCGTCTGAGATTAGTTTGTTGAAGGCTTCAACTTTGTCGTTTTCTTGGGGTTGGTCGACTGATGCAAAACAGCTTGAGATCCCTTGATCTCCCAACCAAGTTTTAAGTTGAGGCGTCTCAAACTGAGGACCATTATCGAACACCATAGACATAGGTACCCCATACCGGGTGATAATGTTCTTCCAGATGAAGGAAATTACGTTTGAGGTCTTGATGTTCTTAACCGCCTCAGCCTCCACCCACTTGGTGAAATAATCCACAGCCACCAAGATGTAGCGCTTTCCGGCTGGAGCAAGCGTGTAAGGAACTAAGATGTCCATGCCCCATATTGCAAACGGGATTGGGCTATGGATGGCCGTCAGAACCGTAGCCGGACGGTGAATAAGTTTGTCGAATTTTTGGCACTTGTCACATTTCTTCACCAACTCCTTGGCGTCTGCCTCAAGAGTAGGCCAAAAATAATGTCGTCTGGCTCTAACGGCTAGGGACCTGCCGCCTATGTGGGAGGCGCAGAATCCCGAGTGCAAGTCTTTGAGAACTTCTTTCCCCTTTTCCGGGGTGACAAGTCTTAGAGAATGCAAATGTTCTTTTAACTTATAAAATGTCGTATCAGCATCGTCCCCCCATTCAAACCAGGTCTTCTTCCTGATTGCTTAGAAGAAGTAAAGGCATTTGTCGCCTGACAGGCTGAGGAACCTCCCCAAGGCGGCCAGGCAACCGGTGAGTCTCTGAACTTCCTTGACAGAACGGGGTGACTTCATGTCAATCACCGCCTGTAACTTTTCGGGGTTAGCCTCTATCCCCTTTTGATCAATTAGGAATCTGAGAAACTTCCCAGACTCAACACCAAAGACGCATTTCTTGGGGTTTAACATGACCTTATTCTCCCTGAGGGTGGTGAACGTTTCTCGGATTTGACAGAACGGGGTGACTTCATGTCAATCACCGCCTGTTGCTTGGATTTGACTATCATGTCATCAATATACACCTCCACATTCCTCCCAATTTGATTTATGAAGACCGTATTAATCATCCGTTGGAAAGTGGCAAGCGCGTTTTTCAAGCCAAACAGCATCACATTATAATAGAATAACCCTAAATAAGTGACGAAGGCCGTCTTCTCTTGATCTTTCTTCTCGAGGGGTATCTGATGGAAGCCAGAATAGGCATCCATAAAGCTCATCAAGGCGTGACCGGTTGTAGAGTCGACCAGACTATCGATCTTTGGAAGCGGATAACTGTCCTTTGGACATGCCTTGTTGAGGTCTGTGTAATCAACACACATGTGCCAGGTCCCATTCGGTTTCTTAACAAGGACCACATTGGCCACCCAGTTGGGGAAATTACAAGGCCGAATGAACCTGGCGTCTAGCAGCTTTTTGACTTCGGCAGCTGCCGCCTGACTTCTTTCCTCGCCGTGGTTTCTTTTCTTTTGCCGGATAGGCTTATTTTTGGGGTTCACGGCGAGTTTGTGGACAGCGAGATCCAGGCTGACGCCTGGCATCTCTTCCACTTCTAAAGGCAAAAATGTCTTTGAATTCTTTCAGAAGAAGGTGCAAGCTTGCACCTAGAGTAGCATAAGCAACCCTCCCAACCTTTACCGATACGCTTTGGACGGCTGTCATCCAGAGCGAGATAAATGTTTTTAACCAGCCGGTTGGGGACGGAGCTCGTCTGACCGTTCACCGGTCAGTGATTGCTATTTTTTCTCTTTCTTCACCTCCACCAGCAGAGGTGCCTTTCTTTTCTTCCCGACTGCTGGGAGGGCAGGTACTGGCTCGGCATCATTGACATTGTCAAAGTCTATTGGTTCCTGGCTTCCTGGGGCCATAGTATCTTTGACGGCTGAGAGGTAGCACTCTTGGGCCGTTTTCTGATCCCCATTCAAGGAACCAACAGAGCTGTCATCCCTCTCATTCTTGATGAGCATGGGAAACGGGATGATTACCGCCTTGGCTTCATTGAGGGTTGGCCGGCCAAGGATAATGTTGTAGGCGGTCAACTCCTCGACGACCAAGAATCTGACGACAATATGTCGTCCCTGACCTTTCTATTCCATCCGGATAGGTAAGTCAATTCTTCCGGCAGGGTAGACCATCCCACCCCCAAAACCAACCAAGGGGTAGGTGACCGGATGCATGCTGCTGACATTGTACTTCACCTTTTGCAGGCACCGGAGGCTGATGATGTCTGATGAGCTGCTGGTGTCAATAAGGATCCGTCCAACCAGCTGGTTGGAAACCTTACATTCAATGACGAACGGGTCATCATGCGGACGGCGGACGCTGCCCCTGTCCTTCTCAGTGATCAGGACGTCTGGGAAGGAGGAGCTTGCAGACGCCTGTTCAACATCATCTTTGTCCATCTTTCGAAGATGGCTCTTGGTGCCCCGGATGGTAGGGCCACCACATGAGAACCCGCCTGCTATTGTGTAAACCGGCTCCTTGTCGGTATCCGAGCTACTAGCAGGCTGGGGGGTAGTCTTGGAGGACTGACCCTTGTTCTTCTTCTTTGCCCCGGCTGGGGACATAGAAATGTAGGACTTTAACATCCGCTTGTCAGCCAGACGGTCCAACACCCGTTGAAGGCTGAAGCAGTCGTTGGTGTCATGGCCAACTTCCTCATGGTATTGGCAGAATTTGTTTTTGTTCCTTGATTGAATGGAACTTTTCATTGGATTCGGCTTCTCTAGGGACAACCGGTCCTTAATTTCCATGAAAATGGAGTTGCATTTTTTTTTTAAACTCGTACTTAGGGACGTATGGTTTAACTTCTTTCTTTTTTTCTTCTGGGACGGCTGGTCAGAGTCACTAACCGCTCAGATTTCTTTTCTTTTCTTGCTCTCTTCTTTATTTTTGGCCGGCTGAGCAGGCCGGCTGTCTTTATGCTTGTCAGACTTCTTGGAATCCGACTAGCTACCAGGCGAGCAGAGGTCGGTTGCTTGAATGTAGCTTTCCGCCTCCCTCAGGGCCGCCTGTAAAGTGAAAGACCCTTTTCTGACTAGGTCGAACTTAAAGGTCGACCCGTCTCTCAGACCCTTAAAAAAGTCTGTAAAAGCTACCTCATCAAACAGTCCTTGAATCTGAATTCTAATCAGATTAAACCACCTGACATAGTAGCGCAACCCTTCTCTCTCCCCCTACTTAATGGTGCTCAAATCCAGGCTTGTTTTCATAGCAGGGATGTTCATTGAGAAGTTGGAAGCAAACAACAAGGCTAGCTTCCCGAAACTATCAATGGACCCGGCTGGAAAGTTGCCAAACCACTGTTGGGCAATGCCCTTCAATGTAGTCGGGAAGCATCGACACCAAGCGGCATCATCCAACCCCTGTAAGTACATGAGGTTGGTGTAAGCCATGAATTGATCTTCCGGGTTGGTGGTACCATCATAGGTACCTACCAATACATTCTTAACCTTGGCCGGCTGTGCCGCCTCGGTTATCTCCCGGGTGAACGCAGAAGGTTGTTCACCTAGGCGAAGTAGACGGAGCTGCCAGTCTAGTGGCTGGACATTGTGATATGCCGCCTGACCTCCGAAGAGGGTCGGGTGCATGAAGTGAAGGGGATACTGACCGTAGAACTAAGATGGTACATACGGTACAGTTCCTATCATCTGAGGGCTAGAATGGCTGGTATTACCGCCTGTCTGGCTCTCGTGCAGGGAAAGTGCATTCCCTACAGAGGTGTTATGGAAGATGTCAGGAAAGTTCGACGTGGAAGCCGACTAAGACAACTGATAATTTCTCTTCCGATAAATGATTTCCCAGGCATCAAGAGTTGATTTTTTACTTCCCACCGGCTGTTGAGTCCGGCGGGTATTGTTGGTATTCCTCTTAAGAAGAAGAATTTTGGACCAATCAATGGTCCAGGCTGCCTTCTTTTTTGGATGAGGAGTGGGCTGCCGATCTCTGACTGACTTCCCCTTTTCCAGAGGAGTCTTCTTGACCGTCTGACCCCTACTTAGGCCAGCCAGGGTCTTAGTGATCAGTTCTTTAATTTCACCCTTGAAACTTGTCATGAATCTCATGAGTTCGTCTCGGGTGACAAGTGTTGATCCAGCTTCCATATGGGTTTCCCCATCCAGCTGCCCAGGGGGCCGATTTGCACCCTCCTGGTCCGGTGCAGCCTGTACCTGCAAAATAAACGGAGAAACCGGTTAGGTGGTGCTCCGCCTCCGACGAAAAAGTTAGTAACTTGAAGGGAGAGAAAAAGGTGCGGAAGTTTAGGTGGGTATCTGCTCGGATTCCAAGCTCAGATGTCTCTATCACAGGGACAATTTGTAATAAATGGTAAAACGTACCCTCCAAAAGAGGGGAATCTCCCTATTTATAGGGTCCTTGGGATTTGTGCCCCTGATTAGGTCACTGAACCCTAATCATTGGTGGGTTGCGCCACATTGCGACTTTCTCGGGATTTGGGCCTGAATGCCACCATTCCTCCCAGGTTTCTTGAGTGACACGTGTCAAGCAGGGTCGGTCCACCTTGGGCCATCCTTGGGCTGACACGTGTCATCCTCTGATTGGACCACGTGGCGGGGTAAAATTACCCTTAACAACATACTTAGTTAAAATAAAGAAAAAATATCAGGGTTAAGGTGGGGATTCTTTACCTCAGCCAGCTGGCCCATTATCCGGTCGAAATCCACTACCTGTAGATCAGGTATTGAGTTCTTCTCTGACTAAGTGAGGAACCTCACCATCCGTTTTGCGAAACCAGCAAGATCCGGCTCGTCGGATGTAAGATCTGCACAAAAAGTATAAGTACTCTGTGAGAAAGAAGCAGCATAGTTGGCATTCATCCGTTGCCGGCTGCAGACTTAACCCCCGGAGGAGTCTACCTTAATCTTCACTCTCATGAAGTCAAGTGGCCAAGGTATTTCAATCTTTCCCTTACCTTAGGTATCCGAATAGGGCGTAGCCGTCTCTTCCTCCCCGGTTGTTGCCGCACCGGGTGCAACATTAGGTGGCGGGCCACCCTTCGATGCCGTGGAGGCATCCGACGCTTTCTGCTGCGAACGCTCTGAGCCTTCGCTCAGAATATTCATTGCAGCAGGTGATTTTCCACCGGTCGTGGAACGATCGGTTTTGGCAGAAGAGTTTGACCGGGGAGGGTCCTTTTTAGCGGCCTTCGTAGCCGGAGCCTTTTTTCTAGATCTTCTCCTTGCCTTTTGAAGAGCTTGGAGAAGGATCGTGGTACACGTTTTGCAGAGTCCTGCAAATTGAAAAAAGTTAAGTATACCCAACCGGCAAACTGCCTTCGTAAAATATATATATTTATATATATATATATTAGTTTTAAGGCAGGCGGTCTTACCCCGCCTCTCTTGGACTCTTTGGCTTCAACGGCTTCTTTCTTGGCAATAGCAGCCTCCTTGCGTAGCAGGGCCGCTGATTTAGCCGGAGTTTTGGCCGGGTCAACCATCTTCAAGGCGTCGACTGCATGAATAAAATAAAAGTTAGAAGAAATTCTGGAAAGTTTGAAATGTAAAAATAAAATCACAAACATTTCAGATGCAAGTGGATCTACCCTAAGGAAACATGGGACTTAACCCACAAGCGGACAAGAAGCATTCGTCCTTGAAGTAGTCCGGGTGGGGGATCAAGTTTTTTTGAACTATAATATGTGTCCCATCCCCCATGGGCTCAGTAGTGGTTTCAATGAAACCCGGCTCCATTATTTGCTCTCGGGCCCTAGCAGATAACTTCGACAGATATGTTCTGAGCTCGCATGCGGCAATGTAACTCAAAATGTTCACCCACGAGTTAGGGGTGAGCTGCCAAACTCCCAGATCATACCCCTTTAGGATTTTCCTAATCCTGGTATTGAGGGGTAACCGGAGGCCGGCTTCTATAACCGCCTCGTATCACACGAATTAGTTGTCTGCATTATCAATGTCATCGTCCCATGCCATTACTGCGTCAGCAGGCGGGACGATAATATCCCACCCCTTTCCAAAGGGGTGCTACTCCTTGAAAGCCTTGAAACCACTCTTTAACAGGGTAATGTCACCCGGTAGCATTCTAATCCTTTTAGGGTTGGGGTTGTCAGCTACTTTAGGCGGCTGCTGAAAGTTAGCCGCAAACATATCCTGGTAAGAGCCAGAAGTTTTGGCCCTCGACCTTTCACCGACATCATAATCGCCGGATCCATTAGAGGAAGCGGCTTCCTCTCCGCCTTCCTTCCGTACGTCTGATCTCCCGGAAGTAGAGGGAGCCTCTTCATCAGAATCACCCTCCTCCAATTCCTCATGTTCCCTATCCGGAACAATCTCATCGGCAGGCACTGCCATAGTGCGCCAGCTCCTAAACTTTCTGGCCGTCTGTTTGACTCTGGCCATTGTGTCCTGCAAAGACACAGAGAGAAAGGAATTCGGAGATGAGCACATCGATTCTGACAGTCTAGAAAAGGCACCCCCTGTTCTACACTCAGCTGTTCCAGGGGACCGGCTGAGTGTCCAAGGCAGTGCCGAGTGTGTGGACTGAGAACTTATTTTTATTTCTAAACTATGTATAAAGGCGGAGAAAGAATGTATGCAAGTTGAAAAAACAGGAAACCTTAAGATGGTGCAGGAGGTTACCTTACTTTAGCTCTAGAAAATCTGAAAACAGCTACAGACGGTGAACTGGGTGTTGAAACGTTAGCACGCGGAAATCTGAAAAACTTTGACGCAGACGGAAGCAGAGAATCTCTCTCTAAAAGTCTCTCTTTCTCTCTCTAGAAAGTCAAATGAAAATGAAGTGAGAGAAAAAGGGGGAGGTAAACTTCTATTTATAGAAGGTGAAAACAGGGGCATTCCCGTTTGAAATTTAAATTTTACTATCCATAGTCACTGTTCACCTTTGATAGGTGGACACGTGTCACAGGCCCCACGTGACCCCTGTGAGGGGCAAATGTTTAGGGAAAAATTACCCTAGACAGGTGTCCCTATAAGAGAAGGCCACGTGTCAAGACCAGGCTGACCCAAGTGGTCCCATAACCATCCGACACGTGGCTCCTTCAGAAGAATTCTGAAATGGCGGCCTTCAAGGGCCCAAATCCCTAGAAGCGCTGTAAAACGGCGCAGCCCACTAAAATCTAGGTCAAGTGACCTAGATAGGGGTACCCCTACCAATGACCCTATAAATAGGGAGATATTTCCCCATTTTGGGGACACATTCAATAATTTATTACTCCTACATTCTCTCTCATCAAAGAAGCACCTGAGCTTGGAATCCAAGCAGATCCCCACCTAAATTTCCACACTCTTTATTCTCTTTCAAGTTACTAACTTGATCTTCGGAGGCGGAGCTCCAACCACCCGGAGTCTCCGTTGTTTTGCGGGTATAACTCAGCCGAACCAATCTTTGTGACGTAAGTCTCCCGAGGGACAAAAACACCCAAAACAAAATGAATGTCCAACTCATTTAGATAATGCCTTCTAAATCAAATAAAATTCAATTTCATTCAAAAAAATATTTTTGAATCGAATGAAACTTAAATGCATTCAAAAAAGCTAATTGAGTCTAATGAAAGTCAAACATATTGAAACAATGTTTTTTGAATCAAATGAAAGTCAAATTCATTCAAAAATGCTAATTGAATCAAATGAAAGCCAAACACATTCAAATAAAGTTTATTGAATCAAATGAAAGTCAACACACATTCAAAAAAAGCTTTTTAAATCAAATAAAAGTCAAATGCATTAAAAAATGCTAATTGATTCAAATGAAAGTCAACTTATACAACAAAGCTTTTTGAATCAATTTAAAGTCTAACACATTCAAACAAAGCTAATTGAATCAAATGAATGTTAACCACATTCAAGTAATGCCTTTAGAATCAAATCAAAATCAAATGCATTCAAATAAAGATTTTTGAATCAAATGAAAGTCTACTGCGTTCAAAAAAGATAATTGATTCAAATTGAAAGCCAAACATATTAAAAAAAAATTCCTCAAATGAAAGTCAAACGCATTCAACAAAGCTAATTGAATCAAATGAAGGTTAAACACATTCATCCAAATCTTTTTGAATCAAATGAAAGTTAAATATCTTTAAAAAATCTAATTGAGTCAAATGAAAGTTAAACTTATTGTAACAAAGCTTTTTGAATTAAAAAAAGTCAAACACCTTGAAACAAAGCTTTTTAAATCAAATGAAATTTTAACACATTTAAACAAAGATATTTGAATATAATGAAAGTCAAACATATTCAAAAAGCTAATTGAAGAAAATGAAAGTCAAATGCATTCAAACAAAGCTTTCTGAATAAAACGAAAGTCAAATGCATTAAAAAAAACTAATTGAGTCAAATGAAATCCAAACATAATCAAACAAAGCTTTTTGAATCAATTGCATTTAACAAAGCTAATTAAATCAATTGAAAGCCAAACACATTCAAACAAAATTTTTCAAATGAAATAAAAGTTAAATGCATTCAAAAAAGCTGATTGAGTCAAATGAAAGTCAAACTTATTCAGACAATACTTTTGAATCAAATGAAAGTCAAAAACATTCAAACAAAGCTTTTTGAATCAGATGTATGTCAAATGCATTCAACAAAGCTAATTGAATCAAATTAAAGCACAACACATTCAATCAAAGCTTTTTGAATCAAATGAAAGTTAAACATATTCAAAGAAAGCTTTTTGAATAAAATGAAAGTAAAATGAAAGTAAAATGCATTTAAAATGCTAAGTGAGTCAAATAAAAGTCAAACTTATTAAAACAAAGCTATTTGAATCAAATGAATGTCAAACACATTCAAACAGAGCTAATTGAATCAAATGAAAGTTAAACACATTCAAACAAAGCTAATCAAATGAAAGCTAAGCACATTCTTTTTCTTTGAATAATAAGGGACATGGCTCTAACAGACCTGCTACTAGGATTGATAGAGGTTTGGTTACTGAGGCTTGGATGTTGTCTTATGGACATATTGAAGCTATCTACCTCCCACATGATCTTTCTAATCATTGTCCTGTTCTTGTGGATATAGGTCATACTGTTGCTGGTAGAGACAGGCCTTTCAAGTTTGTGAATTTCTTAGCTTCTCATGCTAAGTTCTGATGTTGTGTCCTCTAACTAGAATGATTCTGCCCTAGGTACTCTTGTGGTTGTAGTTTGGAATAAACTGAAATTTGTTAAAAATGATATGAACAAGCTTAAATACTAATCATTTTTCTAAGGTTCCTAAAAACACAGAGAACACTTGAAATCTTTTACATGATATTCAATCCAAGCTAGTTCATGATTTTTCGAACACTAGTCTTCAGAATCAGGAAGCTGAGAATATTGAGAAAGTGAAATATTGGATGAACATACAGGAGGGTATTTTGAAGTAGAAGTCAAGAGTACCTGGATGAAGATTGGGGGTTCTAACTCTCCCTATTTCTTCTGTTTTCTAAAGCAAAGGCAGAATAGGAACATAATTGACTCTATTTATAATGATGATGATATTTTATAGTTTAGTGCATTTTGATGGTTTTTCTAGTCTTTTCTCCTTTGTTTGTTCTCTTTTTGTGGTTGTAGGTATTGTGCGAGGTTTGGGTCTTGATATGGATGGATACTATGGTGGAAGATGCTTTTGGAGCAACCACATGGCAATGGGAAAGCTCAAGATTTCAAGGAAGTGGATTCTCCAAGTTCTAGCTATTGCACACTCAAGCCGCGCTCTGATGAAGGAGTGGTGTTGAACCCACTGTCAAGTGGTCTTGAAACTGCCTCTCTTAGTGTTCTTCATCGTCATATTGTGCGCTTAATCGAAGCCCCTTAACGAACGCACGAAGCCTAGAGAAGAACCGAAGAAACCCAAAAGAGCACGGGCGCGCCTCCCTGGGTCTTTGCTTTGCTTGGTTTCATTTCATGCCTTCTATTTATATCTACTTGTACCTGAGTAATTAGGAGGAGAATTAGAAAGTAGAACTAGAATTAGAATTAAAATTCATAATATTAGCTTAGTTGATAGCTTCTCTCTCTAGTTTTAGGGATTTAGAGAGAGAAAGTGAGGAATTTCTATGGTTATTGAGAGATTGAAGATTCAATGGTGACAATTGTGTTGAAGATCTTCTCTATTATCAATGAGCATATCTAACTCTATCTCATTTTATTGCTTTGCTTAATATTCATGTTTGTTTGGATAGATTTTGATGTTTGATGCTTGATTAGTGTGGTTATTCTTCATATATTGTTTATTCTTTATTTCCTTAGTTGCTAGTTGATTAGATGATGATGTTAGAGTAGTTGTTTAGCTAGGGATTGGGTGAAACTTGTATGATTGATAAATTGTGCTTAATTTAGGGATTATGTTAATTAATTGTGCTTAATTTAGGTATTATGTTGATTAATTGTTGAGATTAAAGTGATTAATGGAAATTGTGCATGTGTGTAATTCGATAAGGTCTTGAGAATTAGGCTAGATTGCATTGTTTGTCTACATTGATACGGAATATTAATTTGTAGCTTGCAATTGTCGATTGAGCTTAATTAGTGACGTTCCTAGTTAGAGTATCTCGTAGTTAGCGCTAGCTACACCTCTATGAGATAGCTTGTTGAGCTCTTTTAATTGCTCTTACCATTAGTCTTCTCAACCATTGATTTGCATGTTGTTCCCCAGTTGCTACAACTGTCATGATTACTTATTGATCCCCATTCCTAGTGTTTTATTTGTTTGGTTTCTTTGTTTGTTAGTTGTTAGCGTAACCTCTTTACCCTTGTCTTCAACCTAGCTTAAGAACCTAAATTGAAAGAATTCGAACATTACCGTTCCTTTAGGTTAAACTCTTGACTTGCCTCTATACTTGTATTTAGGTTTGTTAAGTGTTTACAAATTTAGTTTGACCAAGGGAGGATTAGTCAACGACCTAGTCTTTTCCCCTCGTTAAAATGGCGCCGTTTCCGGGGAACGGTGTCTATTTTTGAGTGTTTTTTATTGCTTGAGTCTAGGTCTTTGTATATAATTTTCCTTTATTTGATTTTGCTTGTTTTGTAAAAAAAAATGTCATGTTTCTCATTCCCTCAATTTTTTTACAATGAGCCTTTTTATGAATATTTCAATAGACTTGAGGGATTTTTAGACTATAATTTTTGTAGTCTTTGGGAGGCTTGTGAGATTTGTTATTTTGGTATGAATGTGCAAACTAGAGATGTTGTTGAAAGCATGTTTAGTGGTAGATTTTGAGCATTGTCAATTGATGATACTTGGGAGTTTTATGTATGGTTTGCTAGAGATAATTATGATTGTGGTCATGGTTATTTAAATGCTTCCATTGATGATTGTTATGGTCCATGTTCCATGAATGATGAATCTTGCATGCCTACTTGTTCCCCACTCCCCAATGTGATGTATATGCTCATGATTTAATGTTGATTCTTCCAATATTGTTTTGTACTTCTTCTTTTGTTGAACCTCAATCTTCTACACCTTTTGAATCCCTTGTTGCTACTTTAGAAACTCAAATTAGGCATATTGAGCTTAGTAATGATCTTGGGCCTAATAAGGAGTCGATTCTTAATTCTATGAGAAGTCAATTGGAGATGATGAAAAAGAGTAAGGAGTTTCTTGAAGAGGGAAGGAGGCGTGGAGAGCTTGATAGCCAATTATCATTTTTGATTCTTGTGTGAAAATTTCAAATCTAATGTGTGTATTGAGGATGTTGATGATCATTTTGAACAACCAAGAGAGTGTGTAGATCCCATTGGTGAGCATTTGAGTGATGGTGAAGGAGTTGAGATCGAAGAGTGTTGAATTTGAAAATCCTAACCCTCTTTCCATCTTGATGAGCCTCAAGTGTATGTTTGTGAGCCTTCAATCTATGAGTACATAGACTCTTTTGAGGTAGTGTCCCATTTTTTTATTGAGAGTCATAAGAGGACTTATAGATTTTTGGATGAGTTCATCGAAAACGCTTTTTAGGACTTTGATGAGTTTGTGATGACTCTACCTCCATAAATGCACGGTTTTGAGGACTTGGGTTTAGAGATAGTTGAAGGAAAGGTTTTTTATTATGGTGGAAAGGAGGTTGAGGTTGATTCCATGGAGTATTTGAGCTTGAGGGAGGTGTAGATTGTGAGAGTTTTCATTTAAGGATTCTATGATTAATTTTCATGCCCTCATTGGCAATGTGAGACCTTGTGTTAAGGGAGTAGCTACCTCTTTTCCAATTTCTCATACCCCTATTTCTCAAAGGTTTAACCACATCCCTTCATGCCCTATTTTTTTCCCTTCTTATCTCAAAGAGCCCATTGGGGAACCCTTTTCTATGGATGATTTTCATGTCCCTTATTTCATCATTGTTGAGGAACAAAGGAAATATGCCAACCAAAAATTTAGTGAGGAGGATTTGCCTTTTTCTTTTTCTTTCCATTCTTCTTTTCCCCTTTCTACTTTTTATTTTCTTGACTTTTCTTTTGATCCCTCTTCTTCTTTGTTTTGGCATCTCCCTTCTCACTTGCATACAATGATCTTGTTGCACGTTCCCTTTTTGTCATGTGCCTACTTGTTATCTTACGAAATGTGTTAGTAGTGCATTTGACAAGCTCTTGCGTTCGTTGCAATACTATTTTACTAGAGCTGTCAAGCTTGGAACTTTAAGTGAGCCTTTCTCAGGAAGTAACTCGTGTTTTATTGCTTTCATATTTTTTCCTTTTTAGAATAGATTTTCTCTCATGGAAATGTTTGTGTGCCTTTTAATAGGTACATGACTTAATGATATACTTTGGTGCATTGGTTTGAATCAAGAATCAAGGAAGATTAACTCTTAATTTGCTAGCATATGGAAAGCAAGATTCAATTCTAAAGGAAAGTGGTTATGAAAGGTTTAATTGGGTCATTTGCGGGTATTTACATCCATCTAAATCCGGTAATATCTTTCCTTGCTCTTTCTGTAATGGTTGATGCCTTGTTGGACATGTGTTGGTATTGTTGGCTTGATTTCTTTCTTTTCCCCTCCTATGGTGTTTTGGTGTTTTTGTCCCTCGGGGAAGTTACAGCTCGAGGACTGATCTGACTGTGCCTGTACCTGCAAACCAAAAAAAACTCTGGGTGTTTTGAGCTCCGCCTCCGACAGTCAAGTTAGTACTTGAATATGAGTAGAAGAAAGTATGGAAAAAAATTGAGATCTTCTCGGATTCCGAGAACAGGAGTTTCTCTGATGTGTGGGAATGTAGGGTATTCTGTAATAATTGTAGATGCCCCAAAAATGAGGAAAATCTCCCTATTTATAGAGTCATTGGAAAATGTGCCCCTAATTAGGTCACTCTAACCACATTATTCTAGGCTGCGCGAATTACGATTTTCTTGAGATTTGGGCCATTAAAGGTCTCCTTTTTCTCCCGAGTTCTAGGAAAGACACGTGTCGAATAAAGATTGGTCTAATTCGGACCATTCAGGGTATGACACGCGTCGAGAGATGATTGGTCCACGTGGCATGGGTAAAATTACCCAAAACATTTGCCCCTCACATATGTTACGTGGTACGCCATGTGGCATATGTGACACATGTCACTCAACAATAGGTGATAAATAATAATTAATTATTATTTTTTTACTATGAAAATTTTAACTTTTCACATTCTGGGGAAATTACAAAATTTCCCTCAACTTTACCCCCCAAGTTTTGGACGTTTCCAAAACATTCTAGAGAGATAAAGTCAAAAGTTAGAGAGAGAGAGTCTGCCTTCCATCTGTGTGTGAACACAAACTCTGTTTTTTTCCCGCCTACATCAGCCGGTTTTGAACCGTTTATACCCCAAGCTAGCAAGGTGCCGCCTCTTGATGAGTGGCATTTATGCCACTCTTTTATCCCTTTCCTTTAAGGATTTTCCCCTCATTTGCACTTGGTTGAGCCTTCTTTGAGCAATTTACCTTAGTTTGTTTTCTCTTTTCCCTTCTCGTTTTCCTTTCCTTTTTCTTCGGTTTACTAGTGCCTCTTTGTTGTGTTGTAGGTTTTGGCCCTTTTGGATGTACCTTTGCTTTCTTGGAAAGGAGAGGAGATTCTCAAATATGGTATAGAAGCCATACAGGAGCCCACGGGCGCGGAGCCAAGAGCCGTAGACGCGGAGATTGGTGATTGAAAACTTCCCAACTTTTAAAAGATGTCGCGCCGCGCCCTGGAAGAGGCCTCTCCTCCTTGGCCGCGGGCGCGGCGCCTAGAGCCACGGGCGCAGGGTTTCGAAGGTACTTTTCCCCTGCATCCCAGTCGCGGCTTCTCCTCAGCAGGAGAGGTCTCTCCCATCCTCATCCGCGGCCGCGGGTTGCTTGGTTAAGCAACTCCGTACCCAGATCCAAGAGGGCGCGGATGCTTGCTAGAGAGCTCTTCTAGCTGTTTTATTTCCGTCTCTTATGATGCATATAAATAGTCACCTTTTTTAAGTTTGTAATCATCATTTATCATATCAACATTTAGCTTAATCTAGAGAGAAAAACACTATTAGTTTTCATTTGGTAGAGAGAGAAAGTGTGGTTTCTTCATTGATGACTTGGATTTTGAAGAAGGAGTTTGATCAATCCTTTGTAGACCTTCAACTTCAATTAATGAGCAATCTCTTACTCTTTCTCTTTGCCTTTGTACTTGATTTTGTTTATTTACTTTGATTTTCCTTCTTTGCTTATTGATCATGTTGATGCTTATTGATTTGATGATTGATATTGTTTTCAACATGATTTGTGAGTAGTCACTTAGCCAAGGGTGTGGGAATGGTGTAGTTGCTAATTGTTCGTGCTTATAATATTGGGATTAAGTTATTTGTGATTAAATTCTTTGCATGCTTGATGTTCTTTAATCTTCTTGCAAGTGCACATTGTTTGTTGATTAAAGGTGAACTTTTGCTAACATGAAACGGAAGTTAACTTAGTTAGGGTTCATTATTATCGATTGTTCCTTGATTGCACCTCCTAATATATGGTTCTAGTGTGGAAACATAGAGGCTATGTTAGGAGAAACCGATTAACTCCGGAAGGCGGTTAGATTGGACCTAGTTTTGATATTCATACATGCTTAGTTCACTATCAATTTACTTTCATGTTGTTGCATGTTCAAATGGAATATACATCTACCCATTTCTCTTGGTGTTTAATTATATTGATTTTAACTCATTTTACCTTTAGTTTAATCTCTTAGTCATTCATGTTCCCTGTCCCAAGATAGCTTAAAGTCTAGCGATGAATGCAATGTTTATGCTTCTCCCTGTGGTTCGATCCCTCTTCTTTCCATATACTTGTATTGGGATAAGTCGAGTGTTATAAATTATATTTGATTTAGGTGTAGTTGTCTAACGACGCGATTATTCCTCTATCAAATTGGCGTTGTTGCCGGGGAGACGGCTTTCATTGCTATTTCATTGCTTGTTTGAAACTATCTCACCTTTTATTTGTTAGTGTATTCTACTTTTGTTACTTGTCAGTGCTTACGTTCTTCTTAGCTTTGTTGTATAAACAGAGGACGAACCCGCTCAAGGTCTTTGATTCCCATCGATCTAGAGCTGGAGAGGTCTTTGTCCCTACTTCGGAGAGAAGCAAGAGCAAGGAGTAGAAATTCTCACACCCCGATGAGAGAAGTAAGAGAATTAGAAGATACTCCACCCTCTTCACCCTCAAGGGACGAATTAGATAGCCCAAACTCATCATCGAGTCCAGAAATCAACCCTTTCTCAACCTATAAGTTCGAGGGTGAAGAAGGTCCAAAAATGGGAGAGAATACACCTTTGAGTCGTCTTGGGGCTCCCGAAACCTTTAGAGCACAAAATGGGATTTTAACTCCTACCACTAAAGCCAACAATTTCGAAATCAAGCCCAATTTTATTGCTTTGATAGAGAGGAAACAATTCTCGGGTGGAAAGTTTGAGAGTCCTCATGAGCACTTAAAAGAGTTTGAGAAATATTGTGACACAATAAAGGCTAATGGAGTGACTCAAGAATATATTCACCTCAAGATGTTTCCATTTTCTCTAATTGGGAGAGGTCTAGAATGGCTAGAGAAGAAGGTGCCCCCTAACTCTCTCACGACATGGGACCATGTGACTACGGCTTTCTTGAGGAAGTTTTATAACCATAAGAAGACCGCTGAGGCTCAGTCTTTGATCCCAGGTTTTCGCCAAAAGAGTGGTGAGTCTCTAAGTGTGGCATGGGAACGATACAAAGAACTTCAACGTCAATGTCCACACCATGGGATACCCAAGTATCAAATCATTCACACTTTCTATGGAGGTCTCACACCTCAAGGGAGAACAAGCCTAGACGCCGCGGCCGGCGGTACAATCATGAACAAAGGAGAGGATGAAGTGGAGTGTATTATATAGGAGGCCGCAAAGCACTATGACGATTGGTATGAAGGAGAAAGGGATGCTACTTCTAGTAAGGGTGTTTATTCATTGGAGCAGGCCAACGCAATCAAAAACCTCTCTACCCAAATCTCCCAAATGACCAAGCAAATGGATGAATTGATGAAAGAAAGGTCCAATCCTCATGGTAATTCCTCCCCTTCAAGGGAGGAAATTGTATGGATACTTCCTCCCCCTCTTCTTACAATAAAATGCCCCAATGATGCATGTTTTGTTCTAATTGTTAAACTTATGAACATGATACCTCTCATTGTGTATATGCTTGTGAATTTCAACCCCTTCCCCATGAACATGAAATAATATGGAAAATGCCAATGCTATGAATTTTGCTCCTGGAATGGGGAATATAGGGAACTGGAGGCCAAACTCCAATCAAATGGGGAATTGGAATCAAGGTGGAAACCGTGGTTGGAACCAAAGTGGTGGTGGTTATGATAACCAATACCGTGGTGGGGGAGGCCCTTCCAATTTCAATGGAAGAGGCTACCCTAACCAAAGTGGGTATGGTAATCAAAACCAACAACCTAATTCCCGATACCATGACCATCAAAATCAAAATTTTTGTGATCAAGGTAACATGGGAAACAATAAAAAAAGCAAAGTTCCTAACCAAGGCAGCGGAGGCAATAGGGTTCAATATGTTTCTAACTATGACCAAACTAATAGGCCTTCGAGTTTCCATCAACCCCCAACTTCCTCCACCTCAACAACCTCTTCAACTTGAAGCCCCTCCAAATGATCCCATGATGGCTAAGTTAGATGCTCTATTGGAATTGCGTGAGGAGGATCAAAAGAGGCATGAGGAGGAACAAAGGAGATATGAGGAGGATAAAAAGCGAACCAATGTTCATATGAAAATGCTTGAGACCCAAATTGCTAAACTTGCATCTAATTCACCTTTTCTTCTTCTTCTTCTTCTTCTTCTTCTTCTTCTTCTTCTTCTTCTTCTTCTTCTTCTTCTTCTTCTTCTTCTTCTTCTTCTTCTTCTTCTTCTTCTTCTTCTTTTTCTACTTCTACTACTACTACTACTTTTTCTTCTTCTTCTTCTTCTTCTTCTTCTTCTTCTTCTTCTTCTTCTTCTTCTTCTTCTTCTTCTTTCTTCTTCTTCTTCTTCTTCTTCTTCTTCTTCTTCTTCTTCTCACATTCCAAGTGAAGGAGTCAACCCAAAACCTTTGTATCCTATTACAACTAGGAGTGGGAAGGTAGTAGGGAGTTACCCTATAGTTGAGAAAGAACCCCAAGAGGAGGTGGAGTTAGAGAATGAGGGTGAGAGAACCAATGAGCCATTTAGTGTTGAGAAGGAAAAAGATGTTGAGGTGCCAAAGGAAAAATAAGCCACCCCCTTTCCCCTAAATTGCCAACCTAGAGAGGAGAAGCTACCCTTTCCACAACGATTCGTGAGAGCTAAACTTAATGCCCAATTTGGGAAGTTTTTGGAAGTCATTATGAATTTGGATGTTTCCGTTCCTTTTGTTGATGCTATGAAGTAAATGCCCCACTATTCTAAATTCTTGAAAGACCTTTTGAGTGGGAGAAAGAAGTTGAAACGGTGAGCTTGACCGCCAATTGTAGTACAATTCTTTCCAACAAACTTCCTACCAAATTGAAAGATCCGGGTACTTCTCCATCCCTTGTTCTATTAATGGAATTGAGTTTGATAAAGCCTTGTGTGATTTAGGAGCAAGTGTCATTCTCATGCCCTATTCCGTCTACCAAAATCTTAGTGTAGGAACCCTCTCCCCCACTAACATAACTCTCCAACTAGCGGACCGTTCCATTTAGTTCCTCATGGGCAAGGTTGAGGACATTCCCCTTAGGGTAGGAAAGTTCACCTTTCTCGTTGATTTCTATGTGCTAGAGATGGATGAGGACGAGAGGATTCTTATAATTTTGGGTAGACCAATTCTAGCTACTTCTAGAGCTATCATCGATGTGAAGGAGGGTAAGATATCCTTGAAAATTGACAATGATTCCATTGAATTTGATTTGAATAGTGTCATGCAACAATCCTCCTCAAGTGGTGAATGCTTTAGAGTAGATGTTCTTGATACCGTGCTTAATGAATTTTCTCGCTCCCACTTTCATGCTACTAATGATCCTCTTGAAAGTGTGTTGTTAAATGAATCCAAGATAGGTACTCACAAAGAAGACATACAATTCTATGAGGATTTGCTTGAGGAAAGCAAGAGGGAGTGCAAGGATGCGAGCATGGAAGAAGAGGCTCCTTACATTCATGACCTCTTTCAAGTTGAAGAAAGAGAAGAAAGCCCCAATGGTAAGGGAGCACCAAAGTTAGACTTGAAACCTCTACCTTTTAGCTTGAGATATGCATTTCTTGGTTCCGATAAGTCTTTCCCCGTGATTGTCAATTCTAACCTAACGGAGGAGCAAACCTCCCTCTTGATCAATGTATTGAGAAAACACAAGAAAGCTTTGGGTTATACCACTGATGATATCAAAGTTATAAGTCCATATTTATGCATGCACAAAATTGATCTAGAGGGAGATGCCAAACCCGTTAGACAAAGGCAAAGAAAGCTTAACCCTTCCATGCAAGAGGTTGTGCGGAGGGAAGTGGCTAAGCTTCTTGATGCGGGAATTATCTACCTAATCGCTTATAGTGATTGGGTATCTCCTGCTCAAGTTGTGCCTTAGAAAGGGGGCATGACGGTAGTGAAAAATGATCATGATCAACTAGTTCCTACTAGGCTTGTTACCGGTTGGCGCATGTGTATTGACTATCGCCAACTTAACACAAGTACATGCAAAGATCATTTTCCACTACCATTCATTGATCAAATGTTCGAAAGGCTTATAAAGCATTCCTTCTATTGTTTCCTTGATGGTTACTCGGGATTTTTCAAAATCCCGATTGACCCCAAGGATTAAGAGAAGACGACGTTCACATACCCTACGGTACTTATGCGTATCGTAGGATGCCTTTTGGGCTTTGTAATGCCCCGCAACATTCCAACGTTGCATGATGTCAATTTTTAGTGATATGATTGAGGATGAGATAAAAGTCTTCATGGATGACTTCTCCATTGGAGGAGCCACCTATGATGACTTCTCCGTTGGAGGAGCCACCTATGAAGATTGTCTATCCAATTTATCTCGCAGAAAGATGTGAGAGAGCGAACCTCGTGTTGAATTGGGAAAAGTGCCACTTTATGGTGGAAAGTGGAATTGTTTTTGGGCACAAAATTTCCCATGCCGACATTGAGGTAGATAGAGCCAAGGTGGAGGTCATTGAGAATCTTCCTCCTCCCACCAATGTGAGCGAAGTGAGATCTTTTCTCGGCTATGCCGGATTCTATCGGTGCTTTATAAAAGATTTTTCATTGATTGCTAAGCCTCTCACATCCCTATTTCAACAAGAGAAGGAGTTTGTGTTTGATGATGCTTGTTTAGAGTCCTTTTGTAGGTTGAAAGAAGCACTTTGCACCGCTCCTATTGTCCAAAGTCCGGATTGGTCTCTTCCATTTGAACTCATGTGCGATGCAATCGACGAGGCTATTGATCGGTTCTTGGGCAACGAAAGGATGGGAAACTCCATGTCATACACTATTTGTCTAAAACTCTCAATGATGCCCAACGAAACTACACAACCACCGAGAAGGAGTTCTTAGCGGTTATTCAGTCATTTGAGAAGTTTAGAACCTACCTCATTGGTTCTAAGACAATTCTGTATACCAACTACTCGGCTCTCAAACATTTGATAGGAAAGAAGGAAGCTAAACCGAGGTTGTTGAAATGGTTTTTAGTTCTCCAAGACTTTGATTATGAGATGAGAGACAAGAAGGGAGCCAAGAATGTGGTGGCGGATCACCTTTCAAGGTTGGGCGATGCAAGGTTTGAAGATGATGGTTTGCCAATAGAGGATGCTCTAAGGGATGATTTGCTATATGTCCATGAGGTGAAGTCGGAACCATGGTATGCGGATATTGTGAATTATTTGGTTTGTAGTGTAGAACTTCCGGATTTCACTTCACAACAACTTCGAAGACTTAAGCATGAGGCCAAGAGATACATTTGGGATGATCCTATTTTATTGAAGAGAGGGGTTGATGGTTTGTTAAGGAGATGCGTCCCCAACGTCGAGGTTAAAAGTGTTCTCCATATGTGCCACTCTTCTCCTGTTGGTGGGCATATGAGTGCTCAAAAGACCGCCACAAAGGATCCACAATCTATGCTCTTTTGGCCTTCTCTATTCAACGATGCTTGGATTTTTGTTATGACCTGTGATAGATGTCAACGGATGGGGAATATTTCTAGGAGGGATGAAATGCCGCAAAACCCCATCCTTGAGCTTGAAGTTTTTGATGTGTGGGCTATAGATTTCATAGGCCCTTTTATTTCTTCACATGGGAACAAGTATATTTTGGTTGCCGTTGACTATGTCCTAAGTGGGCGGAGGCCGTGGCTTCCCCTACGAATGATTCTAAGGTAGTGGTTAATCTCTTCAAGAAGGTGATTTTCCCAATATTTGGTGTTCCAAGAGCCATAATTAGTGATGGGGGGTCATATTTGAAGCACCACACCTTCGTTCGACTTCTTGATAGGTATAGAGTGTCTCATAAGCGGGGGCTTGCTTACCACCCTCAAACGTGTGGTGAAGCGGAGATCACCAATAGGGAGCTCAAGGTGATCTTGGAGAAGACGGTTGCTAGAACAAGGAAGGATTGGTCTTCTAAGCTCATCGACTCTTTGGGCGTATAGGACCGCCTTCAAAACTCCAATAGGAACCACTCCCTATAAGCTTGTTTATGGGAAAAATTGTCACTTGCCCGTATAGATGGAGCATCGAACCCATTGGGCGATCTAGCAAATCAACTTTGACCTCCACATTGCTGGTGAGCAAAGGCTTATCGAGCTACATGAGTTAGAGGAATTGAGGATGAATGCTTACAATACCGCAAGCATGTACAAGGCACGGACTAAGGCATGGCACGACGCTCAAATTGTCAAGAAAGAATTTGTCAAAGGCCCAAAAGTCCACTTATTCAATTCCTACTTGAAGCTTTTCCCGGGCAACCTTAGGTCAAGGTGGAGTGGGCCATACATTATCACGGAGGTGTTCCCATATGGCGCTTATGAGATTTCCCAAGACGGGCATTCTCCATTCAAAGTGAACGGCCACCGGCTCAAGCCCTACTACGAAGGATTCCCAAGTGATGAACCAATTTTTGTGTCTCTTCTTGATGTGCATCGTCATTTTAAACCTCCTTGATTAGCTCAAGGAACGTTGAGCTAACGACGTTAACCAAAAGCGCTTTCGGGAGGCAACTCGAGTTCTTGACTCTTTTCTTCTCTATTTTTCTTTATTTTGGTCGTTTTGGTTGTTTTTCCTTTTATATAATGGCTTTTGTTCTCTAAATGTAGGTACTTGAGCCCGTAGTGCATACATGGTTGGGAATTGGAGGCCATATGATGGTGTTTATTAAGCTATGTTTGAATTAAGAGAGGAAGAAGAACAAAAATTCAATGTGCAAAGAAGGTGTGAAGCCACGCCCAAGGAGAGCCCTTTTCGAGAGCCCGCGGGCGCAGCATTTGAAGGAGAGGGTGCGGCTCAGGAAATTTGAAGAAGGCAAATCTTTTCGTAGATGCCCATCCGTGCCCGTGTAGAAGGCGCGGCACCTGAAGTCGCGCGCACGGCAGTCTCAGTACCCGCGGGTGCGGCCTTGCTGCCGCGGGCGCGGCCCGCTGGGTACTTAGCAGCCCCATGTTTCTTTTTTTCATCATTTTCGCACCTCTCTTCTCTCATACTCACTCTCTCTCTAAAAACCCCCAAAACCCCAACCCTAACTACTAAGTCTCATCAAAATTCCTTCATTTTCATCCCAAAATCCACAAATTTCCTTCACAAAACAACAAATTCATCAACAATTTTCAATCTCCATCATAAAAAATTCACAAAAATCAAATTTCTACCATTATTACTCTTTGAAGCACCTTTGGAGATCTTGTTCTTGGAGGCTAGTTGGAGTGGATTCTTTGCTTTATAGTTGGTATAATCTACTCCTTACTAGTTTTATTTAACTTCTATGAAATTTTGGATGAATTTCTTACTTGATTTTGTGATTTTTGTTGAATGAATTTTCATGCTTGCTTGGTGAATTTTGTTGTTAATTTTGCTCTAGTTTTTGGTTGATTGTTGTTGTGAGTTGGTAATTGGATATATTTTTTGTTGTGTTCTTGGATAACTTGTGTTGTTTTGTGTTGAAGAGTATATTGCTTGTGGTGGTTGCTTTGTATTACTTGTGGTGCTTGGTTGATTCGGAGTAAGGTATTTGCAAGTATTGTTTCTTGAGAAGAAGAAAGAAAAAAATGGAGGTTGGAACTAGTTCTAAGAAGAGAAAGAGTGGAAATGAGCCACGAGGTTCATCTTCCCAAACCCCTCAAAATGTGGTACCCCCACCACCTTTGCCTCCAACCAAATTCTTAAATAGAAACCATAAAACCTATTTTGATGCCCTCCAATCACGAACACTCCTTCCCACCAAACACTACCATCAACCCATAACAACCAAGCTTGGATTTGACAAAGATTGTTGGTTCTTTTTCAACAATCTAGGACTCACCGATTTCTTCTCAAAGGCCTACAACACATATCGAGAACCCCCCCTTGAGTTTCACGCATCCTTTAAGAAGCACACCTCCGGAAACAACAACGTCTCCGTCTCCTTCCAACTCTTTAACAAAAAGGAGACCATGTCCCTCCACAAATTTAATGAATACGTCGGCCTCAACCCCAATGATGATATCCTCTTACCCAAATATGTCCAACCTTCGGATTACAACCCCCGTCAATGGTGGAAACAAATCTCCCGGAGCAACGATTTTGATGCAAATTATTCCTTGGCTAGTGAGATCATGCACCAGGCTTTAACATTGCTTCACCGTATACTTGGGTACATGGTTTTCAACAAGAAATACTTGGGGAAGATAACTTTGGAAGTAATTCGGATTCTTTAGCTTGCATCTAGGCCGGATTTTGGGCATAGAGTTAACTTGGGATTTATCTTCACCCAATGCATCGAGGCCATTGTCTCGAGAAACAAGAGGGGGGAGATTCATTGTGAAGCTATGGTGACTAGGTTGGCCGTAAGGTGTGGCCATGAGGAGAAGTTGCGCTCATGCACCATAGTAGGGAAAGGGGATGGGAGTGATATATTGCTTGATAAGAAGCAACTCAAGACAAGGTAATTCATCAAGGGGATCAAAGGGGACGAGATTGTTAGGAGTCTCCTTGTATCGCACAAGCACCATTGTTTCCTCCTAAGGCCGGAGTACACCTCCCACACAAGAGAGGGAGCTGCACACCCTTTGTGGGTGAGGAAGGACTCGGGAGTCCTCTCCAACAATGTAGCGGTGGATTTAGAGGAGGTGTTTGGGGAGGATGAGGAGATAGGAATGGAAGGAGAAGAGGAGGATGAAGTAGAGGAACAAAAACAACAACAACAACATGGGAGAAGACGAAGGCAACAACAACAACAACCCGACTTCCAACAAGACATGGCGAGCATGAGAGCTCAAATGGAAAGCATGCAACTTTGCATGCAAGGTATGTACGCTTCCTACCAACATAACGCTTTCCAAACTAACGCCTTATATGATTTGAGTGTGCGTAGGGGGGAATTTTTTAAACTATTGCACCCGGAGGGGTGTCGCTAGACGCCAAGTTTCATACTAGAACAGGAAATTTTGTAAAATGAGCAACCATCTGGCCGTAGGCCTCACGTCTTAATCAAGACTAGTTGTGTAGCCACTAAACCTTTTTGTGCTTAGTTTGTTTTGGTGTCAAGTTTCAAACTTAACTTTTTAAAGTAAACATTAAAAGTCCGTCTGTGCATTGCCGAGATGGGGTATAAACAAAAATAGTAATGTAAATGAAACAAAAAGCATCTTTTCAGTGATAGACTTCTTGTTTACAAAAAATTTACAACCCTCAAAAGTAGTACTTTTTTAAGTTATCTACATTCCAAGTTCTAGGCAGGCGTTTTTTGTCTGGAGTTTCCAGGCGGTAGGTGCCATTCCTAACTTCATCATAGATCCGGTAGGGGCCTTCCCAATTAGGAGTTAGCTTTCCAAGCTCATTGGCCCTACCGGTTGCTTCCATTTTCCGTAACACAAAGTCTCCAACTTTCAAGGGTCGTCTGTGCACTATCTTTTTATAGGCACGAGTCATTCTCAGACGGTAAATCTCATGTCACAAGGCAGCATTGTCCCTGCGTTCGGGGAGTGAGTCCATTGCTAGCCGCATGGCCTCCCATTTTGCCTCTTCATCATAAAGCATGACTCGTAGAGTCGGCTCATAATGCTCGATGGGCAAGAAGTCTTCAGCACCGTATACCATGAAAAATGAGTTTCACCCGTTTCCCCTTTTGTAGTTGTCTGGATGGCCCATAGGACATGCAATAGTTATTCATCCCATAAGCCACCAGCTCTTTCAATTTTCTTCTTGATATCGTCTGAGATGAGTTTGTTGAAGGCTTCAACTTGGTCGTTTGCTTGGGGTGGGCCTACTGTTGCAAAATAATTTAGATACCTTGATCTCCTAACCAAGTTTTGAGTTGAGGCATTTCAAATTGAGGGCCATTATCAAACACAATAGACATAGGTACCCCAAACCGGGTGATGATGTTCTCCTTTTCTGGGGTAACACACTTCAAAAAAGGTTTCAAAAACGATGCTTTGAAGAGTTCTCCATTTCTCATCTCAAAGTTTTTAGCTTATTTCTTCATGATGGCTGCCTCTTGTGGTAAATCCGGGAGCGTGCCATTTATGAGATAAGCCCGGATGCCATCCATACAGGTAGAGCTTCAGTCAAGGATTCCAATTGGCTCTTCATATATGCTTCTTTTTTCAAGAACTTCCCAAAATACTAACCGAGGCATGTCACATCAGGCGGAAGATGCCAATTTGGACAAGGCATCTGCCTGGTTGTTACCAAACCTAGGCACTTGACTTAGATCAAACTCTTCAAGCGTCCAAATCTCTTCTTTTACTGCTTGGAGGTATTTGATCATTGCCGGATGGGTAGCTTTGTACTGACCATGCTTTGAAGAGGTTTCAAAAACCATGCTTTGAAGAGTTCTCCATTTCTCATCTCAAAGTTTTTAGCTCATTTCTTCATGACGGTTGCCTCATGTGGTGAATCCGGGAGCGTGCCATTTGTGAGATTAGCCTAGATTCCATCCATCCAGGTAGAGCTTAAGTCAAGGATTCCAATGGGCTCTTCATATATGCTTCTTTTTTCAAGAAATTCCCAAAATACTAACCGAGGCGTGTCACATCAGGCGGAAGATGCCAATTTGGACAAGGTATCTGGGTTGTTACCAAACCTAGGCACTTGACTTAGATGAAACTCTTCAAGTGTCCAAGCCTCTTCTTTGACTGCTTGGAGGTATTTGATTATTGTCAGATGGGTAGCTTTGTAGTGACCCTGATACTGGCTTACGACCAACTGTGAATCAGAGAATGCGTCAATTTTTGTTGCCCTTGCTGCCTTACACATGCGGATTCCGGCTAGCAAGGCTTCATATTCTGCCTCGTTATTTAAGGCCTGAAACTTGAACCGTAGTGCATATTCAAATTTGTCCCCCTCAGGTGACTCATAAATAATTCCTGCACCACAACCGTTTTTTATCGAGCTCCTGTCTACATACACCTTTCCAAACCTGATCAAGGTTATCCAGAATAACCGACCGTGTCATTTCAACAATGAAATAGGCAAACGCCTGACCTTTCACCGCCTTTCTTAGTTCTTAAGTTATTTCAAGGCTTTGCATTTCAATAGTCATTTCAACATTCTACCGAATGACTTCAAGGTAGATATTGGCCGCTCGAGGGGTTGATTGGTGTAGATCACCAGCGGATGTGCCAAGAAGTAGGGTTTTAACTTATTAAATTCCATATACAGAGCAAGGCAAAAATTTTCAACCATTGGATACCGGAGTTCAGCATTTCTGAGTACATGGCTAATGAAATAGACGGAAAGCTAAATGTCGTCTCTCTCAGCAAGGAGAACAGCAATGAGGGCATGGTCTGAGACGGCTAGGTACATGTACAACGTCTCTTTGGGCAAAGGGCTAACAAGCCTTGGCAGAGAGTGCAAGTGTTCTTTCAATTTCTGAAAGGCCGCCTCAACATCATCCCCCCATTCAAATCTAGTCTTCTTCTTGATTACTTAGAAGAAGTAAAAGCATTTGTCGCCTGACTGACTAAGGAACCTTCCCAATGCTGCCAGGAAACCGGTTAGTCTCTGTACCTCCTTAACAGTGCGGGGTGACTTCATGTCATTAACTGCCTCTATCTTATCGGGGTTAGCCTCTATCCCCATTTGATAAATCATGAATCCGAGAAACTTCCCAGACTCAACACCAAAGACGCATTTCTTTGGGTTTAACATGACCTTATACAACCTGAGTGTGGTTAAGGTTTCTCGGAGATCAGCAAGGTAATCCGTCTGCTGCTTGGATTTGACTATCATGTCATCAATGTACGCCTCTACTTTCCTCCCAATCTCATTAATGAAGACCGTACTAATCATCTGTTGGAAAGTAGCAAGAGCATTTTTCAAGACAAACGACATCACAATATAACAGAATAAACCTTGTTCAGTAATAAAGGCCGTCTTTTCTTGATCTTTTTTCCACATGGGTATTTTTTGGAAGCCGGAATAGGCATCCATAAAGCTCATTAAGGCATGCCCGACTGTAGAGTTGACTAGACTCTCGATCTTTGGAAGCGATTAACTGTCCTTTGGACATGCCTAGGTAAGGTCTCTGTAACCAACACACATACGCCAGACACCATTTGGCTTCTTTACAAGCACAACATTCGCCACCCAGTCAGGGAAATTACATGGTCGAATTAACCCAGCGTCCAGCAGCTTTTTTACTTCGGCAGCTGCCGCCTGACTTTTTCCTCGTCATGATTTCTTTTCTTTTACCGGATGGGCTTCCGTTTTTGATCCATGGCGAGTTTGTGGACAGCGCGATCTGGGCTGACGCCAGGCATTTCTTGCACTTCAAAGGCAAAAATGTCTTTGAATTCTTTCAGCAGGAGGTGCATCTGTACCCGACTCAGTAAAAGCAGTCGTCCCCACCTTAACAGTACGCTCTGGACGGCTGTCATCAAGAGGTATATAAATATTCTCACAAGCTGGTTAGGGACGGAGCTCATCTTACCGTTCACCGGTTAGTGATTGCTATTTTTTCTCTTTCTTCACCTCCACCAGATGAGCCTTTCTTTTCTTTTCGGCTGCTGGTGGGGTGGGTTGATGATAAGTGGCATTTATGCCACTATTTAGATCCTCTAATCGCGGTATTTTTCTATGTTTGTCCCTTGTTTGTACCCCTTTTGCTCCGTTTCTCTCTTTATTATGTTTTTGTGCTTTTCCTCGTGTTTTGTAGGCTTTTGGAGTTGATTTTGAGAGAATGAAGAGCTTGGAGAATTGGATTTCATTTGAAGAGCTACAAAGGAAGTTAAGGAGCAAGCAAGCAAGGCCATGCGGACAGCGCGGGTCGCGCTTTCAGAATGGCGCGGGCGCGCCAAACCCAGCGCGGGCGTGCCTAACATTGGGGTCGAAAATATTGGAGGCAGAATGTAGGCGCGATTTGGGCGCGGCTTAGGCGCGGGCGCTCCTATCATAGGCGCGGGCGCTCCTAACATAGGCGCGGGCGCGCCCAAGTTAGGCGCGGGCGCTCAAGGGCCTGAACTCCAAAACTAACCTTTGTTCACTCTTTTAGCCATAACTTTTGATTTACACATCGGATTGCGGTGATTCAAATTGCGTTGGAAACTAGACTTGAAGAGCTTTCCAACGATAGGTCGCACGCTACAAGAAGCCTCCTAGAACAGAAGTTATGGATATTTTAATTTGAATGTCGCTGCCAGGCCGAAACCCAGATTGGCGCGGGCGCGCCATTCTACTGCGGTTCTATTTTTAGCCCAATTCTCTCCTATTTTTGAAAGAGTTTTGGATTGGGGGTTTCTTGGGGGTTTTCTCTCTCCTCTTTGAGGGGTTAAACCCTAACATCTCTCCATCAATCTTCACATAAATTAGGCTTAGATTTAGTTTTAATCTTTGTTTTTATACTTTGTAATGTAGATTAAGAGTAATTTAGGGAATTTTAGAGAGAGAAAGTGAAGAGCTTCAATGGTGGATTGAAGAAGATGAAGATGCAAAGTGACATTGTTTTGGATTCCTTTTCAATACTTCAATGAGCATTCTAAACTCTATCTCATTTATTGTTCTTTCTTAATTTCTTGCTTGATTAGAGTAGTTGTTTAGTTTAATTGCTTCTCTTTGTTCTTCTTGTTGGGTTTTGTGTTAGTTGTTCATGATTAGTGAGTAATTCCCTTTACTAAGGGATTGGTGATAGCATGTGGTGAATCTTGAATGTATTAGGCTAGACAAATGTTGGTTATATGTGATTAAATATACCTTGTAACCATGTTTTACTAATTACTCCATGTGAATGGCCAATCATGTGTTGTAATTGGGTGGATTGAACTAAGTTATGACGATAGTGTAATTTAGGGATATCCATTAGGTGATCGATTCTATGCAAAAACCTTAACTTTCATAGCTTATGACGATAGTATGAGCATGTGTTAAGTTGGGAAAGCCTTTGACCCCGATAGGTGGTTAGATGTTATTGTTGGTATTGCCTTATATGAGATATTTGGTTTGCATGTAAACTCATTTCCATTGCCTAACTTTATTGAAGATCATTGTCATGTTTGACCCTCTCCCTTGGTGTTAGTTTAACTTAATATTAATCTCATTTTGTTTATTTTTCTATCCATCCTATCTCTTTGACCTAGCTTAATTGGTGGTGGTGTTGATAGTGTTTATGTCGTCTCCGTGGTTCGACCCTCTACTTACCACTAAACTTGTTTAGTGTAGGTGTAGGTTTATAAATATTGTTTGGTTGAGGGTAGTTAGTCCAACGACCTAATTATCCGTCACCAAAATGGCGCCGTTGCCGGGGACGGCTTCCATTATTGTTGTATTACCTTATTGAGTCTAGGTCTTTGCCAATATTTTCTTTTCTTTTTGTTTATTTTTTTTTGTTTAAAAAAAAAGGGAAAAAAAGGGGAAATTCCAAAAATATTTGAGCTTTCTTATTTGGTTGCTATTTGTTTTGCCTCATTGAGTCATGGATCAATTCGTCCAAAATGAAATGTCATGTCCTTCTTTGCCTCAATTTGAATATGAGCCCTTTTGGGTATACTTTAATAGGTTTGAAGACTTCTCTAATTACCTTGGTTGTACTTTATGGGAGTCTTGTGAGATAATTTATTGGGGTTTAAATGAGTACACTAGGGGGGTGGTTGAAAACATATTTAATGGTGAATTTCGAGCCACATCTTCGGATGAGGCTTGGGATTTCTATTTGTGGTTTGCTCGGGATAGCAATGAGCAAGATAATTATGATAATTGTCGTGACTTTTCTAACTCTTGCATAAACTCTAATGATGATTCTTATGTTCCCCATGATGATCCCTTGATGCATGATGGCAACCCTTCCCTTTTGTATGCTAATTGTGATGAGATGCATCCCAATGTTGATAATGTTCATGATATTTTTCAATGTTCATCAATTATATGCATGAATTCCAATGATGCTTCACACACCCCAAATTCTCAAATGCATAATTCTTCATCTTCCTTTCCTTTTTCATACACGATTCCTAATGAGTTCCCCTATGTGTCTAATGAGCCTTTTTGTGAGGGTAATTCAGTGGGGAGATCGAAGGAAGAAGAGTGTATGGAGATGCTTAAGGAGTTTATGAGAAAACAAGATGAAGAGAGGAATGAAAGGGAAGCTTGGATTAAAATGATGGAAAGTAAAATTTCCCAACTAGCCTCATCCCAAGAAGATGCCTTTTCTTCTTCTCCCTCCTCCCATTTGAGTGAGCCTAAGGGTAATCAAGAGAGTGAGACAACTCATTTGGAATTTGAGAATGTGATTGAGGATGATGATTTTGAAAGTGATGGAGGGAGTATGGATGGTGAGATTTTTCATGACTTCGTGGATACCAACCCCTCCACCCAATTTGAGCCTCAAAACTCTTCGCAACCCATTGACGATACAAAATTGATGCAATTAAACATTGATTTGAGGTTGCTTAGAGAAAAGTTTGGTTTAGGTGATGATGAGATACCAATGTTCATTCATGGTGACTTGGGGAATGTTAAAAATGATGATCATGCTCTTGTTGAGAGTGAAATATCCCAATTGGTGATTGAGAATACATCGAAAATCTTTGAGGGTATTGAAGATGAGTTGGAAGATAAAGCTTGTGATTCAATGCTAGGTGGTGTAATTGAGGTGGTGAGTGCGATCCCAATTCAAACCCCTTCAACTTACATCCCTTTTTCAAGGAAGTTTAGCAATATTCCTTCTTTTCCCATCTCACTACCATATTTTCTTAAAAATAAACCAATTGAGGACCCCCTTGCCTCTCTATACCACCATGACCTTACTTTTGATTTCAATGATGAGCTTTCACCTTCCAAAATGCAACTAAATGAGTTTGTTCCCTCTTTTTCTTTTTCTTATTTTAATTTTTCTTTTGATTCTTTTGATTTTTCTTTTCCCCCTCCCCTCAAGCATAGAGTTTCTTTCAACTTTGTGCTTGCTTGTCATATGAGCATCGTATATGCTCTATTTCTTGAAATATTTTCCGATGCATATGACAAGCTTTTGCGTTCTTTGTCCGGTTATTTACTAATAAGGTCAATCTTGGACCTTAAACAAGACTTTCTCGGGAAGTAACCCGTGTTTATATTGCTTTTAATTTTCTTTTATATCTTTTAATTTTGTTTTCCTCTTGTTTATCTTTGTATATAGGTACTTGATGTCTATACTTTTGCGCATGACCTTTGACCGAGAAACATAAGAAGTAGAAAACCAAGGAATATTTGTAAATGGAAGTTGAAGCATCAAAGAAGAGCAATTTAATGGAAATGAGGAAAATGACTTAATTTGCGGGTTTCTACACCCACCTAACATTTTGGTTCACTCTTTCCATCTCCTCTCTTTTGTTGCTTTACCCTTTTATTTTCATATGGTTTGAAAGATAAATGGTTGTGGTTTTGTTGTTTCCTTCTTCCCTTTCTTGGTCTCTTGATTGCTTGATTTACCCCCCATACATACCAAGGTTTATTTTTGACTTTGGTTATTCTATATTTGGATGGCCATGAGTGCCTTATTGACTTGACTTTTGGTATGCATGGCTTTGTCGTTGATCATGCTCTCTTCTAGCGCAATTTGTATATACATTCTCAAGTTGTTCTCGTTTTGTGAATATTTGTTTGTATAGCGTCTTTTCCTTTGAAAACAAGGCAAGTTTGCATATGTGTTTTGATCCGTTCTTGTTTTGGTCTTACTACTTTGAACTTGTGTCCTTGAATGTTTTCCTTCCTAATTGGTAATGGTATGCACGGTTTGAGAGTGTTTTGGGTTGAGTTAAACATATTTTAATGCTAAGGTAGCGGTTTTAAGAACTTTGGGATACTTGTAGCCTTAATCCATGGTTGTGGTAAGACGGTGTCGCTCTCCATGGTGGATATGAACCCTTTAGGTCGGTAATTGCTATACAAATCCCGTGTGAGGTTTATTTGTTCTAGCCTTCATCAACTTTGTTGAGTGGCGTATTTGGATCCTTGGTTATGAATTTTTCAATCCAGAGTTTGACTTCTATCTACCCGAGATCATGACCGAACCCTTTAAGGGAGGACATAGGCATTTTTCATTTTCTTATCCTTCTTTTTGTTTTGTTACAAAATTGGTTTTCTTTTAAATTTGCCCCTCTTGCTAACCCTTTGAGCCTATTTCCCTTTCTTGATTTTGAGCCACATTACAAACCGAATGACCTTTTGTTCCCCTAAACCTTTTGTTTATGTGAAGCATGTTGGTTTGAGAATTGTTTTGTGTTGATTTTGAACGCAAATGAGAAAGTTGTAGTTCTTTGGTCAAGCAAGTGAGTAAACTGTGTTTCTATTCAGTGAAATAAGAGAAAATGCTTATGAAAAGCCGTCCTTACTCAAATAAGGTAAGGACCAAAAAAAAAAAAAAAAAAAAAAAAAAAAAAAAAAAAAAAAACTTCATATCCCTCGTGTTTGAGCATTGAGGACAATGCTCCGTTCAAGTGTGGGGGAGTCCTGTTTCTTAGTCTTGTTAGTGTGTGTTTATTGAATAAGTGTGGGGGAATACCACCAAATTTTTAAATTTTTTCAAAATTTTTCCCACCTTACACCCCAAGCATACCCTTACAACCAATAAAAGACCTTTAGACCCTATAGAGTTTAGTCTTTATCGATGGAGGAAGATAGTTGTCAAGCTTATAGAGAGAGAGTGCATAGCCAAGACGTCGGGATAACCTTCTCATCGTTTTCATTTCTTTATCTTTTTCCGGTTCCTTCGAGGAACCATGAGAAGCCCACCTAATGGTTGACTTGAAGCTAGTGGAGAGAACGCGGCTAGCTAGTTTGGGATGAAAGGTGAATTGTACGGCTCTTAGTTCTCTATGCTTAGCTTAGTCTATGTTTCTTTCAACCCTAAACATCTTGGAACGTGCATACCCTTATTTGTTTAGAAAGTTGTGCATTCATTGGTGCTTGTTTCGTTCCAAAAAGTCCACCAAGAACGTCTTGTTTTTGTGTTTATTTTATTTGTCTATGCATTGCCTTGTTTGTGTTTCTTTATGTGTAGAGTTATGGGTTAAACTCTTTGGAAACCCTTACGAGAGCACACTCGTCCTCATAGGCGACTTTGAGGTTTAAATGGCTTGTTGTTTACGCTAAAAACAACCGTGATTCCTACGAAAGTGAGTTAGTGTATATTCTTTTTCACCCCTCTCCTTTTAGTGTTATTAGATCCTTTTTCTTTCTTTTTGTTTCTGCTTCTGTTCTTGCTTGAGGACAAGCAAGAGGCAAGTGTGGGGGAATTTGATAAGTGGCATTTATGCCACTATTTAGATCCTCTAATCGCGGTATTTTTCTATGTTTGTCCCTTGTTTGTACCCCTTTTGCTCCGTTTCTCTCTTTATTATGTTTTTGTGCTTTTCCTCGTGTTTTGTAGGCTTTTGGAGTTGATTTTGAGAGAATGAAGAGCTTGGAGAATTGGATTTCATTTGAAGAGCTACAAAGGAAGTTAAGGAGCAAGCAAGCAAGGCCATGCGGACAGCGCGGGTCGCGCTTTCAGAATGGCGCGGGCGCGCCAAACCCAGCGCGGGCGTGCCTAACATTGGGGTCGAAAATATTGGAGGCAGAATGTAGGCGCGATTTGGGCGCGGCTTAGGCGCGGGCGCTCCTATCATAGGCGCGGGCGCTCCTAACATAGGCGCGGGCGCGCCCAAGTTAGGCGCGGGCGCTCAAGGGCCTGAACTCCAAAACTAACCTTTGTTCACTCTTTTAGCCATAACTTTTTATTTACACATCGGATTGCGGTGATTCAAATTGCGTTGGAAACTAGACTTGAAGAGCTTTCCAACGATAGGTCGCACGCTACAAGAAGCCTCCTAGAACAGAAGTTATGGATATTTTAATTTGAATGTCGCTGCCAGGCCGAAACCCAGATTGGCGCGGGCGCGCCATTCTACTGCGGTTCTATTTTTAGCCCGATTCTCTCCTATTTTTGAAAGAGTTTTGGATTGGGGGTTTCTTGGGGGTTTTCTCTCTCCTCTTTGAGGGGTTAAACCCTAACATCTCTCCATCAATCTTCACATAAATTAGGCTTAGATTTAGTTTTAATCTTTGTTTTTATACTTTGTAATGTAGATTAAGAGTAATTTAGGGAATTTTAGAGAGAGAAAGTGAAGAGCTTCAATGGTGGATTGAAGAAGATGAAGATGCAAAGTGACATTGTTTTGGATTCCTTTTCAATACTTCAATGAGCATTCTAAACTCTATCTCATTTATTGTTCTTTCTTAATTTCTTGCTTGATTAGAGTAGTTGTTTAGTTTAATTGCTTCTCTTTGTTCTTCTTGTTGGGTTTTGTGTTAGTTGTTCATGATTAGTGAGTAATTCCCTTTACTAAGGGATTGGTGATAGCATGTGGTGAATCTTGAATGTATTAGGCTAGACAAATGTTGGTTATATGTGATTAAATATACCTTGTAACCATGTTTTACTAATTACTCCATGTGAATGGCCAATCATGTGTTGTAATTGGGTGGATTGAACTAAGTTATGACGATAGTGTAATTTAGGGATATCCATTAGGTGATCGATTCTATGCAAAAACCTTAACTTTCATAGCTTATGACGATAGTATGAGCATGTGTTAAGTTGGGAAAGCCTTTGGCCCCGATAGGTGGTTAGATGTTATTGTTGGTATTGCCTTATATGAGATATTTGGTTTGCATGTAAACTCATTTCCATTGCCTAACTTTATTGAAGATCATTGTCATGTTTGACCCTCTCCCTTGGTGTTAGTTTAACTTAATATTAATCTCATTTTGTTTATTGTTCTATCCATCCTATCTCTTTGACCTAGCTTAATTGGTGGTGGTGTTGATAGTGTTTATGTCGTCTCCGTGGTTCGACCCTCTACTTACCACTAAACTTGTTTAGTGTAGGTGTAGGTTTATAAATATTGTTTGGTTGAGGGTAGTTAGTCCAACGACCTAAAAATTTGGTGGTATTCCCCCACACTTATTCAATAAACACACACTAACAAGACTAAGAAACAGGACTCCCCCACACTTGAACGGAGCATTGTCCTCAATGCTCAAACACGAGGGATATGAAGTTTTTTTTTTTTTTTTTTTTTCTCACCTTTACCTCCTAGCCTACATTACAACCCCTTTTAAAGTCCTTTCGACTTGGATTAGTTGAGTCACTAGTCGGTGGAGGGAGCTAGATTTCAAGCATATGGAGAGAGCATGACTTGGTAAGATGTCGGGTCACCCTTGTTTCATTTGTTCCGGCTCCTTCGTGGAGTCATGAGATGCTACCTTGAAGGGTGGATTTGAATCCAGATGAGGGAACGCGGTAAGAATGTATGGAATGCGGGTGGAGTGGAGCATGTTAGAGTTCTCTATGCTTAGCATAACTTATCTTTCAATCAACCATTGGCATCCAAAAACGTGCTTACTCTTAGTGCTTAGAAAGATTGCCATCCATCTATGCTTGTTTGTAGTTGATTTGCTTGTGTTTGGATAATCGTTTCTCAATCTTCTTTGCCTTTAGCTTTGCTCGAGGACGAGCAAAGGTTTAGCTTGGGGGAATTTGATGAGTGACATTTATGTCGCTCTTAGGATAGTCTTTTCTAGTAGTTTTAGTAATAATTCGGTCCATTTTAATATGTTTTTGCTATGATCCGCCCATTTCGAGTATTCTACCTTTGTGGCGCGTAATGTGTATTCATGTGGTTTAGGTAGTTTATACTCCCCTCCTCTTTCGTTGTATTACGCCTTGCCTTCCTGTTTCATGATTGCAGGTGTATGCCGTTGATTCGGAGATGGAAGGAACAAGGGCTAAACGGGAAGAAATCCAGACCAGACAAATGGCGCGGGCGCGCCACCAGAGGAGCGGGCGCGCCACCTGTAAGCGCGGGCGCGCATCCCTTGAGCGCGGGCGCGTTGATGAGCTGGACCAACCATTAAATACCCACTTTGGAGCGGGCGCGCATTTCGAGGAGCGGCCGCGCCATCATTTAACGCGCGGTCGCGCCATTGTTGGGCGCGGGCGCGCCTGTCTGCTGCTGATTCAAATCCCGATTTCAGCCCAAGTTAAAGGAGGGAGGCAAAAGGGCTAACGAAAAAAAAACAACATTCTATCATAGGGATATTATTTATTTCAGCATAGAACCTTAGAGGAGAGTTTTTTTTACTCTTAGTTTTTGAAGAGGTAGTTTTGCAACATTGATGTATGGTCAAGCTTGGAGATTGAATGATGTATGGCTCTTTATTTGGATTTCAATGAAGGTTTTGATATATTTCTCTCTTTTCTCTTGTTTTTATGATTAAAGTTTCTACCTTTGTTAGTTTAGTTGATAAAAACTTTGTCTTTCTTACTATTTCATTGGTTATAATGTTGCTTAGTATGATTGTAGTTGTAGTTATGACTAGTGAGTAGTTTCTTGTTGCTAGGGGTTTGGTGAGGATATGCTTTGAGTTTGATATATGCTAGGCTAGGTTAATCTGGAATTTTTGTGATTAAATCTTCCTTGTGCTTATACTTATTAGCCACTCCTTGTTTATGGCCATACGCATGTTGTGGTTGAATGACGTAAACTAAATCGTGACGATAGTGCGACTTAGGAATAGTCATTAGGTGATTGATTATTGCATGACCTTAGCTTGTATACCTTACGACGATAGTGTGAGTGTATGCTAGCTAGGAAAGCTCTTAATCCCGATAGGTGATTAGAGAATATTCTTGATATTGCCTTGTATGAGTTGCTTGGGTTACATGTAAACCTATTTTCCGTTGCCTACCCTCGTTGAATTCATAGCATGTTTGATCCTTCCCCCTAGTGCTTGTTTTAATTGTTATTCTATCCCTCTTAGTCATTACTTTACCCACCATACTTCTTGATCGAATTAGATTAACATTAGGAGATAAATAGCGGTGCTTAATCGTTTCCCTGTGTTCGACCCTTGACTTGCCTCTATACTCTTTTAGTTGCATGTTTAGGACTACAAATATCATTTGATAGAGGTGTCTTAGTAACGACCTAAAATACCGCCCGTCAGTTGACGTCCTTGGCATGGTCAAGGTCTATTGGTTCCTGTCCTTGGCCGTCTAAGGCTACATTGGACTTAACAGCTGAGAGATAACACTTCCGGGCCATCTTTTGATCCCCATTCAGGGAACCAACAGAACCGTTATCCTTCTCATACTTGATCAGCATGAGGGAAGGAATGATCACCGCCTTTTCCTCGTTGAGAGTTGGACGGCCTAAATTAATGTTATAGCCGGTCAACTCCTCCACTACCAAGAAATTGACGACCAGGGGTGGTTTACCAGGTGCATGCTGCTGAGCTTGTACTTTAGCTTCAACAAGAACCTTTGACTTGTGATGTTCGACGAACTGCCAGTGTCAATAAGCATTCGCCAAGCCAACTGATTGGAAACCTTACATTCAATGACAACCAGGTCATCGTGCGGGCGACGGACGCTGCCCCTGTCCTTCTTAGTGATCAAAACGTCTAGGAAGGTTGAGCTAGCTGATGCCTGCTCACATCATCATTGTCCATATTTCAAAGATGGCTCTTGGTGCCTCGGATGGTTAGGCCACCGCATAAGAATCCGCCTGCTATAGTGTAGACCGGCTCCTTGTCAATTTCCGAGCTACTAGCTGGCTGGGGGTCTTAGACGACCGCCCCGGGTTCTTCTTATTAGTCCCTTTGGACTTAGAAATGTAGGACTTAAACATCCCCTTGTCAGACAGACGGGCTAACGCCTGTTTAAGGCTGAAGTAGTAGTTGGTGTCATGGCCAACTTCTTCATGGTATTGGCAGAATTTATTTTTGTTCCTTGTTTTAATGGAATTTTTCATTGGATTCGGCTTCTCAAGAGACACTCAGTCCTTCATCTCCATGAGGATGGAGTTGCAGTCCTTGTTAAAATTGTAATTGGGGACGTACGGTTTAAACTATTTCTTTTTCTTCTATGACGGTTGTCAAAATCGCCCACCGCCCAGACTTCTTTTCTCTTCTTGCTCTCTTCTTTTTTCTTTGTCAGCTGAGCAGCCCGACTATCTTTCTGTTTGTTAGACTTCTTGGAGTCTAACTGGCTGCCAGGCGAGCAGCGGTCGGTTGCTTGAATGTAGCTTTTCGCCTCCCTCAGGGCCGCCTGCAGGGTGAATGCCCCTTTTCTAACAAGGTCGAACATAAAAGTTTACCCGTCTCTCAGACCCTTAAAGAAGTCTCTGTAAGCTACCTCGTCAGACAGTCCCTAAATCTGAATTCTTGTAGGATCGAACTGCCTGACGTAGGAGCGTAACCCTTCCCTCTCTCTCTCTACTTAATGGTGCTCAAGTCAAGACTTGTTTTCTACGTAGGGATATTCATCCAGAAGTTGGAAGCAAACAATAAGGCAAGCTTGTTGAAGCTATCAATCAAATCGGCTGGAAAGTTGCCAAACCATTATTGGGCAATGCCCTTCTATGTAGCCGGGATGCATCGACACCAAGTGGCATCGTCCAACCCTTGTAAATACATGAGGTTGGTGTATGCCATGAGGTGGTCTTCCAAGTTGGAGGTACCATCATATACCTACCAACATGTTTTTAACCTTGGCAGGCTGTTTGGAGATTGATGTACGCCTCTTGACCTCCAAAGAGGGTCGGCTGCATGAAGTGAGGAGAATACGGGTCGTAGACCATAGGCGGTACGTACGGTGCATTCCAAATCATTTGAGGGATAGAGTTGATGATATTACCTATTGTATATCTCTCATGCAGGGATTGGGCATTCCCTACAGATGTATTCTTAAAGCTGTCTGGAAAGCTCAAGGTGGAGGCTGACTCCGACAGCTGTTGATGCTTCGTACGGGTGATGATTTCCCGAGCATCTGACGAGGAGAAAACTAGGTCATTATCTAATCTTCCCTTAGTCAAATTAAATTTATAAACACTTAACAAACCTTAATACGAGTATAGAGGCAAGTCAAGGGTCAAACCCAAAGGAATGGTAATATTCAAGCACTTTCAATTATGTGCCTAAGCTAGGTTGAAATCAAAGGGAAAGAGAGGATACTAACAACTAACAAAACAAGTAACAAAGGAAATAAAAACACTAGGAACGGGGATCAACAAGTAATCATGTTAATTGCAAAAACATAAGATGAGCATGCCAATCAAAGGTTGTGAAGACTAATGATAAGAGCAATCAATTGGAATAAAAGATCTTTCTCCTAATTGTTAAGCTAGGGTTCACTATGAATAACAAACTATGAGAATCACAATCGAAACCAATCGATAATTGCAATTACTAACTTAATTGTTCGTGTCATTAGCAATTACAAAGCAAACTAGAATAATTCTCAAGGCCTAATCGAATTACACACCAACAAACCTTCACTAATCAATTTAATCTCAACAATCAATCAACACAATTCCCAAATTTATCATAGTTAATTAATCATACAAGTTTCACCCAATTCCTAGCCTACAACTACTCAAACATCATCATCTATCAACAATGAACTAAAGAAATTAAGAATCAACAATATATCAAGAATAATTACACAAATCAAGCATCAAATATCAAAACCAAACCAAACAAACATGAAATCAAACAAAGCAATAAGGTGAGATAGAGTTAAGAATGCTCATTGATAAAAGAGATGATCTTCAACACAATTGTCACCCTTGTATCTTCAATCTCTCAATCACCATCGAAATCCTTCACTTTCTCTCTAAAAAAATATTCCTAATCTAGAGAGAGGAACTCCTAAACTAACCTAATTCTAGAGAGAGACTATTCTAATCTAAAATATTTCATCCATGAAGAATAAAGGTCTTACACTATATATACAAAATGAGAAAATAAATGAAATCGCAAGCAAAACCCAAAAACCCGTGCCCGCGGAGAAATCAGTAACCCCCATGGAGGAGAAGACCCCAAAACCCGCTTCCGCTAGTCTAGGCCCGCGCCCTCAGGGTGCCCACGGCCTGCCCTCTCCAAGTTCCTGGTGGAAAAATTGTTGGTTAAAGGTTGCAGCAGCCCGCTCCCGCGACGACATACCACGTGCCCGCGGTGGCAGGGCCCACGCCTGAGGCTAGCCCGCGGCTGGGTGCGCGGCCGAGCTGCTGGGAGCATGGTTGCTTGCTGCGCGCAAGAGTGCTCGGGCTGCTACACTTCTATGAGCTCGAGCTCGCTTCTTTGACACTCGAGATCGCCACTTTGGAACCCGAGCTTGCGAAGCTTGCTAGGATTGGCTAGAGTTGCGTGCTTGGCTTCCCTAATTCGGCTCCTTTAAATTCCTTGAATGCACTTGAGCTCCCTCCTTGATTATTAAATCCGCGGGAACTCGACGTACCTACAAAACAAGACAAAGAAACGGAGAAACGAGAGAAATAGCCTAGAAATGAATAAAATGACAAGAAAACCATTAAAAGCACGCATTTCTCTAAATTAACACACAAACACGCAAATCGAGCATTATTCCCTAAAAAAACGACATAAACGAGAATAGAAATACAAAGAAAACATAGCCTAAAGGTGTCATAAATGGCACAGATCAGCATTAGGAGTTGAGTTTTTTTTTTCCACCGGCTGTTCACTTCGGCGGGTGCTTCTGGTATTCCATTGGGGTAGAAGAATTTCGGACCAGTTAAAGGTCCCGGATGCCTTGTCCTTTGGATGTGGATTCGGCTGCCTGTCCCTGACTGGCTTTCTCCTTTTTAGAGGAGTTTTCCTTGCCGACTGACCATTGCTTGGGCCAACCCTGCTCTTAGTGATCAGATTCTTGATTTCACCCTTGAAACTAGTTATGAACTTCATGAGTTCGTCCCGGGTGACTACAACGGATCTGCCTGCTGTATGGGTATCCCCTTCCGGCTGACCAGGGGGTCGGCTTGTACCCGCCTGGCTTGCACCCCTTTCTAGAGTGTCTCTTGGACGGATGCGCTTGGTAATCATAGAGCCATCTTTGGCTATGTAGGTTTCGACCTCAGGATCATCATCCTCTTGGTTAGTAAAGAGCTCCGGCTGGTTAGCCGGCTGGTGAGGAGGTGGTACAGACTCTTGAACCATCCTTGAGGTACTCTCCCACAGACGACGCTAATTATTTTGAGTGTTTTTGTCCCTCGGGAGAGTAACGGCACAAAGACTGGTCCGGCTCGAGTTGTACCCGTAAAATCAACGGAGACTCTGGGTGGTAGGAGCTCCGCCTCCAAAGATCAAGTTAGAAATTGAATTAAAGGAAAAAGTGTGGAAATTTAGGTGGGTTCTTCTCTAATTCCGAGATCAGCTGTTCTCTTGTGAGAGAGAAAATGGTTGTGATAAATGATTCATTGTGTCCCCGAATTGGGGGAATATCTCCCTATTTATAGGTTCGTTTGGAAAAGTGCCCCTCCTTAGGTCACTCTGACCTAGGTGTTGTGGGCCACGCCGCAAAGTGCGGATTTCTCGAGAATTGGGCCTTTAAAGGCCGCAATTCTGATTATTCTCTAAGGTTTCCACGTGTTAGCTGATGAGTGCCCTATGGTGACCGTCAAGGGCTTGACGCGTGGGCCTCTGTCATTGGTCCACATGTCTAGGGTATTTTTACACTAAACAATTCCGGTTGAGGACTTCCCAATTAGGAGTTAGCTTTCCTTGCTCATTGGCCCTACCGGTTGCCTCCATTTTTTGTAACACAAAGTCCTAAACTTTCAAGGGTCGTTTGTGCACTCTCTTGTTGTAGGCATGAGTTATTCTCAGACGGTAAATCAAATGACGCAAAGCAGCATCGCCCCTGCGCTCTATGAGTGAGTCCTATGCTAGCCGCATGGCCTCCCAATTTGCATGTTCATCGTATAACATGACTTGTAGAATCGGCTCATAATGCTCGATGGGAAAGACGGCTTAAGCACCGTAAACCATGAGAAATGGTGTTTCACCGGTTGCCCCTTTTTTCAGTTGTCCGGATGGCCCATAGGACATGAATTAGCTCTTCAGCCCATAAATCACCAACTCTCTCAATTTTCTTTTTAATACCATTTAAGATGAGTTTGTTGAAGGCTTCACCTTGGCCGTTTACTTTGGGTCGGCCGACTGATGCAAAACAGTGTGAGATCCCTTGATCTCCCAACCAAGTTTTGAGTTGAGGCGTCTCAAATTGAGGTCCATTATCAAATACCATATACATAGGTACCCCGAACCGGGTAATAATTTTCTTCAAGATGAAGGAGATGACATCTTTTATCTTGATGCCTTTAATCGCCTATACTTCCACCCACTTGGTGAAATAGTACACATCCACAAGAATATAGCGCTTTTCGCCTTGTGTAGGTGTATACGACCCTGGAATGTCCATGCCCCATTTAGCAAACAAGACTAGGCTGTGGATTGCCGTAAGGTCAATATTCAGGCGATGAATAAGCTTGTCAAATCTTTGACACTTATCACATATTTTAACAAATTCCATGGCATCTAACTCCAGAGTGGGCCAGAAGTAATGCCGCCTGGCCCTAACGGCTAAGGATTTGCCGCCTGAATGAGAGGCGCAATATGTCCCATGCAACTCTTCCAGAACTTCTCTCCCCTTTTTTGGGGTAACACACTTCAGTAGGGGCTTCAAAAACCACGCCCTAAAGAGCTCTCCTTCTCTCATCTTGAATTTTACTACACACGTTTTCAGCACGGATGCCTCCTAGGGTAAATCAAGGAGCGTGCCGTCTATGAGATACACACGGATGCCATCCATCCAAGTAGAACTTTTGTCCAGAATTCCAATGGGCTCATCATCAAATATACTTTGTTTTTCTATGACTTCCGAAAAGACTAACCGAGGCGCACCGTAGGAGGCGGAGGATACTAGTTTTGACAAAGCATCCGCCCAGGTATTTTAAGATCGGGGCACTTAATTCAGATGAAATACTTCAAGTGTCCCCGCTTCAGCTTTCACCGCCCACAAATATTTAATCATAGACAGATGGGTGGCTTCATACTCACCATGGTATTGGCTAACGATAAATTGAGAATTTGAGCTGGCGTCAATCTTTGTTGCCCCTGCCGCCTTATACGTGCGGATACCGGCTAGCAGGGCTTCATATTCTACCTTATTATTTGAGGCCTTGAACTTAAACTGTAGTGCATTTTCATATTTACCTCTACACCACAACTTTTCATAGTAGAGCTCCCGTCTACATGCACCTTCCAAACCTGATCAAGGTTTTCAGAAGCAACCGGCCTTGTCATTTTGACAAAGAAGTTGACAAACGCTTGACCCTTCACTGCCTTTCTCGGTTCGTAGGTGATTTCAAGACTTTGCATTTCAAGGCCCATTTGAGAATTCTTTCGGATGAGTCCAGAGTTTTCATAGGCTGCTTGAGGGGTTGATCTGTGTAGATCACAACCGAATGTGCGAAGACTTATGGTTTCAACTTATTTACAGCCATGTAAAGAGTAAGGTCAAAATTTTCAACCATGGGGTATCAAAGTTCGGCATTTTTGAGCACATGGCTAATGAAATATACCGAGAGCTGATAGTCGCTCTCTCGACAAGGAGAACAGCGCTGAGAGCATGATTTGAGCTGGCTAAGTACATATAAAGCGTCTCCTTTGATAAAGGGGTAACAAGCCTTGGCAAGGAGTGTAAATGTTCTTTCAATTTCAGAAAGGCCGCATCAGCATCATCTCCCCATTCAAACCTAGTCTTCTTCCTAATTGCTTGGAAGAAGTAAAAGCATTTGTCTCCTGACAGGCTGAGAAATCTCCCAAGCGCAGCCAGACAACCGGTAAGCCTCTGGGATTTCTTGGCAGTGCGGGGTGACTTCATGTCAATCATCGCCTGTATTTTCTCGAGGTTAGCCTCTATCCCTCTTTGATCAATCAAGAATCCAAGAAACTTCCCAAAATCAACACCAAAAACACACTTTTGGGATTTAACATGACCTTATGCCGCCTAAGTGTGGTGAAGGTTTCTCATAGATCAGCAAGGTGATCCTTTTGTAGCTTGGATTTTACTATCATGTCATCAACGTACGCCTCCATATCCCAATTTGATTAATAAAGACGTTATTAATCAACCGTTGGAAAGCAACCAACGCATTCTTCAAGCCAAACGGCATCACCGTGTAATAGAATAGCCCTGATCATTGACGAAGGCCGTCTTCTCTTGATCTATTTTTCCACAGAATATCTAAGCCGGAATAAGCATCCATAAAGCTTATAAAGGCATGCCCGGCTGTAGAATTGACAAGGTTGTCGATTTTTGGAAATGGGTGACTGTCCTTTGGATATGCCTTGTTGAAGTTAGTGTAGTGTACACACATGCGCCAAGTACCATTTGGCTTCTTTACAAGCACCATATTCACACCTAATTAAGGAAGTTACATGGTTGAATGAACCTGGCGTCTGATAGCTTTTTGACCTCGACAGCTGCCGCCTGACTTCTTTCCTCATCTTGATAACTTTTCTTTTGCCGGATGGGCTTCTTTTTTGGATCCACGGTGAGTTTTTTGACAGTGAGATCCGAGCTGATGCCTGGTATCTCCTCCACTTCAAAGGCAAAGATGTCTTTGAATTCTTTCAGCAAAAGGTGTAAGTCTGCACCAAGCCTTTCAAACGCAGCTGTCCCCACCTTAATAGTTTGCTCTGGATGGTTGTCGTATAGAGGGATATTAATGTGCTCACCAGTCGGCTTGGGACAGAGATCATCTGACTGTTTCAGGTCAGTTATTGCTATTTCTTCTCCTTCTTCACCTCCACCAGCTTTTCAGTTTTTCTCTTATTTGCGGCTATTGGAAAGGGTAAATCAAGGTCCTTGACATCGTCAAGGTCTATTGGCTCCTTTGGCTGACCGGCTGCAGCAGAAGTCGGCTTGATGTTAAAGAGATAGCACTCCCTTGTCGTCTTCTAATCCCCGTGGAGGGCGCCAACAGTTCCATTATCCCTTTCATACTTGAGAAGCATGAGAGTTGGGATGATGATGGCCTTGCACTCGTTAAGAGTGGGTCGGCCAAGAATGATGTTGTACGCGGTGAGCTCTTTAACCACCAGGAACCGAACGACCATGTGTCGTCCTTGTCCCTTCTCCCCCAGCCAGATGATATGTCAATTTGTCCGACTGGGTGCACGATCCCTCCCCTAAAGACAACTAATGGATGGGAGACGTCGCGCAGGCCATCCCCCTTGTAATTGAGCCAGGACAGACACTTGTAGCTGATAAGATGAGAAGAGGTACTTGTGTCTATGAGAATCCGGCCGACCAGCTGGTTAGCGACCTTGGATTCAATGACGACTGGGTCGTCATGTAGTCGACTAACTTTGCCCAGATCCTTCTCAGTGATGAGGACGTTTGGGAATGCTCCACTTGAGGACGCCTATCCATCATCAACCGAGTGGATCATCCCCTTTAGATGATCCTTGGTGCCCTTGGATGGTATGGCCACCGCTTGTGAATCCGCCTGCTATTCTGTAGACCGGATCCTTGTTGGTATCCGAATTACTAATAGGCTGGTCAGTTTTTTATGACTCCCCCGGATTCGTCTTAGAAGTCATTTTGGACTTGTCAGCCAGTCAGTCCAACGTCCACTTCAGACTATAGCAGTCGTTGGTGTCGTGGACAACCTCCTAATGGAAGTGGCAGAATTTATTCTTGTTCCGCGACTAAACGGAACTCTTCATAGGATTCGGCTTCTCAACAGTCAGCCAGTCCTTCACCTTTGTAAAGATGGTGTAATAGTCTTTATTGAATTCATACCATGAGACATACATTTGAATTATTTATTTTACTTTTTAGACGGCTTATCTGGTTCCTCAACCGCCCAAACTTGTTTTCTCTTTTTTCTCTCTTCAATTTTTGAGTCAGCTAAGAAGATCAACTCTCCTTTTGTTTGTCGCACTTCTTTAAGTACGACTGATGGCTAGACGAGTAGAGGACAGTAGCTTGAATAAAGCTCTCTGCCTCTATCAGCGCCTCTTGAAGGGTGAATACCCTCTTTCGGACCAGGTCGAACTTAAAGGTCAACTCGTCCTTAAGACCCTTAAAGAACTCTATATAAGCTACCTCGTCAAACAGCCCCTGGATTTGAATTCTCACCAGGTTGAACAGCCTAACATCGGAGCAAAGTCCTTCTCTATCTCCTTGCCGGGATGGTGCTCAAGTCGAGACTTATCTTTTTGGTAAGGATGTTCGTCGAGAAGTAAGAAGCAAACAGGAAGGCGAGCTTCCTGAAGCTGTCAATGCATCCGACTGGCAAGTTGCCTAACCATTGTTGGGCAATGCCCTTCAATGTAATGGGGAAGCACCGACACCACATAGCGTCCTCAAGCCCCTGCATGTGCATAAGGTTGAAGTAGGCCATGAGGTGGTCCTCCAGGTTGGTGGTACCATCATAAGCCACCAACACATTCTTTACCTTGGCCGGCTGTGCGGCCTCGGTTATTTCCTTGGTGATCGCTGAAGTTTGTTAACCAAGTTTGAGCAGACGGAGCTGCCAGTCCAAGGGTTGGACGTTATCTGCCGCCTGACCCCTAAAGAGGGCCAGCTGCATGAAGTTAGGAGAATACAGATTATAGACCATAGGGGGTACATACGGTGCATTCCCAATCACCAAAGGCCAGAGTGGATGGTATTACCGCCTGTTTGGCTCTCATGCAAGGATTGAGTATTCCCTACTGATGTATTCTTGAAGTTGTCTGGAAAGCTCAAGGTAGAGGCTGACTTAGACAGCTGCTGACTTCTTCTACAGGTGATGATTTCCCGAGCGTCAGGAATTGATTTTTTGTTACCCACCGGCTGTTCATCCCGGCGGGGGTTTCTTGTATTCTTGAAAGGTAGAAGAATCTTCAACCAGTCGAGGGTCCCGGCTGCCTTGTCTTTTGGATGCGAAGCAAGCTGCATGTCCTTGACTGGCTTCCTCCTCTTTGGAGGAGTCTTCCTTGCTAGCTAACACTTGCTTGGGCCACCCTTACTCTTGGTGATCAGATTCTTGATTTCAGCCTTGAAACTAGTTATGAATTTCATGAGTTCGTCCCAGGTGACTGGGGCGGATCCGTTTGCCGTTTGGGTTTCCCCTTCTGGCTGGCCAGGGAGCCTGCTTGTACATGCCTGACTTGTACCCCGCTCCAGAGTATCAATGGAATGAATGCGCTTGGTGATAAGAGAGCCATCTTTGGCTACATAAGCTTCGACCTAAGGATCATCATCCTCATGATCTGTAAAGATCTCCGGGAAATAAACCGTATGATCAGGAGGTGGTACAGATTCTTGAAACATCCTTGAGGTACCCTCCCCACAGATGGCGCACAATGTTTTGGGTGTTGTTGTCCCTCGGGAGAGTTACAACTCAATGACTAATCCGACTGCGTATGTACTTGCAAAACAACGGAGACTTCGGGTGTTTGGAGCTCCGCCTCCGACGGTCAATGTAGTACTTAAATATGAGTGGGAGAAAATGCGGAAAATAAAGTGAGATCTTCTTTGATTCCGAGATCAGGTGTTTTTGTGATGTGTGATAATGTAGGGTATTTTATAATAATTGTAGATGCCCCAAAAAAAGGGGTAAATCTCCCTATTTATGGGGTCATTGATAAATGTGCCCCTATTAGATTACTCTGACCTAATTATTCTGGGCTACGCAGAATTACGACTTTCTCGGGTTTGGGCCATTAAAGGCCACCTTTTTCTCCCGAGTTCTGGGAAGGACACGTGTCGATTATAGATTGGTCCAATTCGGACCAACCAGGGTATGACACGTGTTGAGAGATGATTGGTCCATGTGGCATAGGTAAAATTACCTGAAACACATGTATTATTTGATTTATGATTTGAATAATGTATTATCTCATTCAAGCTTGGGGGAGGGTATTCTATCATGTTTGGTGGGATGTTGATTCATATATGTCTTGCACATTTTTGTATGCATTTCCATGTTCTTTATCTTGAAAAACTCAAAAAATATTTTTGTTTTGGGGAACGTTACCCCACCACGAGGGCCACTGTAAACAGGACCCGTGTCAACCGAGAATTAGTTTAAAAGAGGCCAATAGTAGTACGACATGTGGAATCCACTGTTAAGAGAAGGAATGGCGGCCTTTAAGGGCCCAATTCCCAAAAACCCGCCGAAGCGAAGGCAGCCCACCAAATCTAGGTCAAGTGACCTACATAATGGCACACTTTTCCCAACGACCCTATAAATAGGGAGATTTCCCCCATTTGTGGGACAGAGACATTAATATTCTTGACATTCTCTTACATCAGAGAAATCTCCTAATCTCGGAATCTGAGAAGATCTCACTTTTACCTTTTCCGCACTTATTACTTTCTCCATCATGTTCTAACTTGATCGTCGGAGGTGGAGCTCCAATCACTTGGAGTTTCCATTTTTTTTGCAGGTACAGGCGTTCACCGACAAGTCTTCGAGTCGTAACTCTCCCAAGGGACAAAAAACCCCAAAACATTTAGCGCCGTTTATGGGGAGAGTGCCTCAATGATGGTTCAAGAGTCTATACCGCACCCTGATCCCAATAGTTATCACCCGGAGGTCTTTACATACCATAAAGAGGATGACCCTCAGGTCGAAACATACATGGCTAGGGATGGGTCCCTCATCTCTAAGCGCATCTGTCCCAAAGACACTCTGGAATGAGGGGAAAGCTAGGCGGGAACAAGCAGGCCCCCCAACAAGCTAGAAGAGGAAACCCATACGACAAGAGGATCAGCCTTATTCACTCGGGACGAATTCATGAAATTCATGACTAGTTTAAAGGGTGAAATTAAGGATTTGATCTGTAAAAACAAGGCTGGCCCAAACAAGGGCAGTCGGCAAAGTTAGAGGTACCGTCAGGTTGAGAGGAGGAAGCCAGTTAACGACTGGCAGCCAACTCCTCGTCCAAAGGAGAAGGCAGCCACAACACTTGACTGGTCTAAGATCCTATAAGGGTACGAGGAGACCCCGCCGACAATATCAACAGAAGGGTAACAAAAAATCTACACCTGACACTTGACAAATAATTAAGCGTAGGAGAAGTCAGTAGTCGTCCTAATCAACCTCTACTTCAAGCATTCCAGACAGTTTTAAAGCAACTTCTTCAAAGAATACTCAATCATTGCTTGAGAGTTATACAGGCGGCCTGTCCTTCCATATTGGCCCTAAAATATATGCAGTCGGCCCCCTATGGAGGACAGACGACATACAATCATGTCCATCCCCTGGACTGGTAGCTCTATCTGCTAAGACTTGGTGAACAACCTTCTGCGTTCACCAGGGACATAACCGAGGCGGCAAAGCAGGCCAAGGTAAAAAATGTATTGGTAGGTACTGATGACGGTACCTCTAACCTTGAGGACCACCTCATGGCATACACCAACCACATTTATTTACAGGGGTTGGATCAAGCTACGTGGTGCCGCTGTTTTCCGGCCACATTGAAGGGCATAACCTAACAATGCTTTGGCAACTTGCCGGCCAAATGCATAGACAGCTTCAAGAAGCTTACCTACTTGTTTGTGTCCAACTTCACCATGAACATCCCTGCAAAGAAAACAAGTTTAGACTTGAGCACCATTAAGTAAGGGGAGAGGGAAGGACTTCGCTATTACGTTAGACGGTTTAACCTGACCAGAATCCAAATTCAGGGGTTGTCTGACGATGTAGCTTTTACAAACTTCTTTAAGGTCTGAAGGACGGGTCAACATTCAAGTTCGGCCTCGTTAGAAAGAGGGTCTTCACCCTTAGTAGGCGCTTCTATAGGCGGAAAGCTTTATACAAGCAACCGACCTTTGCTCGCCTAGCAACCGGTCGGACTCCAAGAAGTCTGACAAGCAAACAGATAGTCTGACTGCTCAACCGGCTAAGAAACTAGAAGAGAGCAAAAAGAGAAAATATGTATGGGCGTTTAATGAATCTAACCTATTTCGGGGGTTTTTGTCCCTTGGGAGAGTTACAACACTGAAACTGGGTTCAGCAACGGACGCTTGTACCTGCAAAGCAAACGGACCGCTGGATGGTCGGTGGTCCGCCTCCGAAGATTAAGTTAGTAAACGTTAGGTAATAAAATGTGCGGAAATAAAGTTATCTGCTCGGATTCCAAGCTCAGGTAAAGTGTTGTATGTTCCTTGAAAACGACATCTCTGTAATAATAGCGAAACTGACGTGTTGTCTCGTATTACGTGTATCTCCGTCTCTCATAATGTAAGAATGTCCCTATTTATAGGGTCCTTTTTGGAAAGTGTTCCCTCCCTTGGATCTGGTGACCTAGGGATTAGGGCATGCCGTTTTTTAAGGGATCCTTGGGAATTGGGCCTTGAAAGCCGCCATTCCTAGGGGGTAATATCAGCTCGACACGTATCACCATTTAGAAGGTCCACGTAGGTGCCCCTTCCAGTGACACGTGTCATGCTCTGATTGGGCCACTTGGCAGGGTATAAAATACCCAAATCATTTGCCCCTAACAGGGGTCACGTGTATTCCACGTGGCACCTGTGACAAGTGTCTTCATGTGATTGGTTAGATTTTCAAATTGTACATTTGGGGGGAAAAATTAGTGTTTCCCCTTTCTATAAATAGGTGGGTTTGACTTCATTTTTGTTTTCACACCTTTGCGAATCTTTGCAGAATCTCTGGACTTTTGACTTTCAAAAGACTCTCAAATACCCAAACTTTGTCAAGTATCCGAAGCTCGGCCTTTCTGTTCGACTGTTTCAGCCAACCAGGCGTCTCCTAAAACCTTCTTCTAAGGTCAGCGTCTGCTCTTTTCTTTTATTTTTTTCTTGTATTTTTCATTTATTCGAATGGTTTCCCAAACGTATACGGCACGGCCTAGGTTAGCGATCAACCGGTCACCGGGGACGGCTGAATCTAGAACTAGGAGTGCCGAATGCTCGTTCGAGAACTTTCCTTTAAGTACATCTCCAAATCCGACAGTGTCTGTGCATCTGCACGACACGATGGCTCGAACAAAGCAAAAAACAAGGAGATATAGGCCAGATGGTTCCTTTTACCATTCGGACAGTGAGACTCCAAATTCAGACGGCTCCATTAGGGTGCCAGTAAGCAAAATTTCTAAGCACCCCCCAAACCCTTGTTCTGACCTTCCCCATACTCCAACATACTATCCTCCCCCTTCTTCAAGCGGCACCCCTAGTGATACTATTCTAAGGGAAGCCGACAGTAAGTACCAGTCTGAGCCTTCAGAACAGGCGTCGGAGGAGAGTCTAGGGGAGGACCCTGCTGGCCCTAGCCGGCAATCCCTTAGCTCTGGGGATAGTTCCAATGACGATTCGGCCTCGTCATCTTTTGATAGCGCCCCAGCTAATTCAGAAGAAGCCCAAGCAAAAATATAAACTACAAAGGAATCCTTGTCAGTAGAAAAAGGGGAAGGCTGGGCAGAGCCGAGTGCTTCCAGGCGCTTGGAACGCACTCCCTACTATCATCATGTTCCGCAAAGCAAGCGGACATATATGACATCCGGTCTTGCCAATTTAAAGCGCAAGACCGTAATGGGGCATGGATTTTCCTTGTGTGTCCCCAACAAGGATGATACTATAACCTGGCCCTCCCTGGAAAGTTATAAGGACCAAGCCTTCGGCTGCTACGAGGCGATCCTTCAGGCTGGTTTACGCTTCCTTCTTCATCCGGTCGTGGAGAGGATTTTGGACGGATACCAGCTGGGTATCTAGCAACTTGTACCGAATTCCTGGATCAATATTATCGGGTACGTTGTCGCATGTGAAATGCTAGAGGTGGATCCCAGCTTTGAGGCATTCGCACACAGGTACTATCTTAGCAGAGGCGCCTGCCAAGGGCGGCGAAGGCTGGTACACCTTGTCCACCTGCAAGGGGTACATGATGGCAGTCGGTAAAGAGAACAAATGTAAGGACTAGAGAACAAAGTTCTACATTGTCCATTCCTCTGAAAGCCGACCGAACCAAAAATATAATAGGTGGAACAAGGATCCGCCCCTCCTGGTTGGTAAGAGCGCCTTGCCCCCTCTCCCTAGGCGGGCCTAGGAGGAAATTTTTGACAGGGGTCTGTTTAAAGTGTCCGTTCGGACAAATGAGCATGGGGAGAAAATAGTGGTCCCCCAAAGCTACATTCCCCTTTACAAGTGGCTAGAAGATGGGGTGTACTTGAACGCTTGTGGGCTAATTTCTGAGATGCCGAGAGGTAGTCGGCCGTCTGATCTTATGCAAACTTTAAATTATTTTTCAGTGTTTGTTTATAAAACCTAACTCTTTCTTTTGGTGCAGACAAAGAAACGGAAAAGCTCTCGGCAACAAAGAAGTCGGCTTCCGTCTCTGCAGCAAAGTACCGCACCAACGTCCTTAACAGGGCGAATGACGAGCAGAAAGCAGCCGGAACTCCCAAGGTTGCTGTTTATGACACGGTATATTTTTCAATAGAGGTTAAATTTTGCCCGCCTGCTTTTCTGATTCGTTTCTTTTTGTTCACGCAGAGCGGTTCCATCAGGCCTTCTCCCTCTAAACAATCCCAACCCAAAATCCAAAAAACTGGGGCGGGTAATGTGAGTGCATCCGGCAATAGCAGGAAGCACGGTACTCACAATCCCAGGAGAGGGGACGACTCTACTCTCAAAGCTGGCAGGGAGGTCAGCAAACCGGATGCCACTCAGGCATCGAAGGGTGGCTTTAAGCAACCCAGCACCGCTGTCGGCTCAGCTGGAGAGAAGAGGCGTCATGGGAAGGAGGAGGAGGCTCAGCCGGACGGTATGAGCCGCATCTTCATTGAATTCCAGTATCAAGATAGTTTCTTAGAACTTTCTTGACTAACTTATAATTTTGCAGCTCCTGTGCAAAGGCTGACCGTCGTCCAGATGGCCAAGGAGATGCTGCGAACGCTCGATCCAGAAGACAAGGCATCCGTAAGAGGAGTCGACACCCTTAACTTGGATGCCATCTTGGGGAACCTCTGTGAGGTAAAACAATTAGCTAAATGTTCCTTAATATTTAAGCACATATCCGACTTGTTTTGACCATTCGGCTCTTTTCTCATTTTCAGGCCATGCCGCGCGTCCAGGGGCTAAGAAGGCCAATCTAGGAAAATTCTAAAGAGGTCACAGCCACTAAAGCTCAAGCCGAGTCTGCCTAAGACCGAGCTCAATTTGAAATTGCTCAGAATGAGCTTCTGACCCTTGATATGATGTATTCCCATGCGGACGCCAATTTGCAGGTGAAGAAGGACTTGGATTCGGCCTGCTCCAAAATCAATGAACTTAAGGCCGAAGTCAAAGGCCTTAAGGAAAAGCTTGAGCCTCTTCAGGAGGCCAAGAAAAAGGCCGAGAGGGCCAAGGAGCGGGTTGGCCGTCTAGCGAACCAGCAGCAACAACTGAAGGCCAAGTTCCAGTCCCAGGCTGAGGAGGAGAAGCATGCCCTTGTTAAACAAATGATGAAAGACTACGATACCATCATGCGGATGGCATGGGAGGCGCTACAGCCGGGTGCTGATTTTGGCATCTGGAAATCTAAGTTTGATCAAGCAAACGAGGATTTCAATGCTGAACTCCTTCGCCAGGCTGAAGAGGAGGCGAACAAGGATGACGCTGATGGCGATGAGGCCGACTCCTCTTCAGGCTCCTCTGGGGACGAAGACGGGGAAGAGGAGGATGATCAAAATGAAGAGCAGCCGGCAACTGATGATGCGGCTGCCAATGTTAATAATCCCTCTGCCCCTTAACGCTTTTTAGTAGTTATTTCTGCGGCCGAATGGCCATACATTTCATCTTCCGCCCTGCGTGCCAAGTATCCATGTATCTTTACCGACCGAGGGGTCGGGTAATTTGACTTTTTCTCTAGCTTTACCAGCAAACATTCTTGCACAGTCGTCTGGTGGCGATTAGGCCTTTTAATTTTAAAATCATTCGGCCGTTGGGCTGAAGTTATTCATATTGTTGTTCTTTAAAAAAAGATTTCATTGCATGTTTTTTGGCCAAGTATTATAACTTGTATATCTTGCTGTCGTTCTTGCCCCTGGACGAATGTCTTGTGGTTTCGGTTGAGTGGATTGATTGACTTGGAAATTACTGATACTTAATAGAGTATGCATGGTTTCTAAGTCAATCAATCACTATTGGTGATTGCCCCAAACCACGCGACAGACGGCCATCCGGAGCTAATGTATAATTGTTTTCATTCGGCCATTGGCTCAAACGAAATACAAAATTCTTGCCTTAGCAAATTTGAAAAGAAATCCTTCGCCTGTTTTGCCCCAAGAGCTAAGAAAAGGGGGTTTTTATCCCTTGGGATAGTTACAACACTGAAACTGGGTTCAGCAACGGACGCTTGTACTTGCAATGCAAACGGACCGCCGGATGGTCAATGTTCCGCCTCCGAAGATTAAGTTAGTAAACGTTCGGTAATGAAATGTGCAGAAGTAAAGTTATCTGCTCAGATTCCAAGCTCAGGTAAACTGCTGTCTGTTCCTTGAAAACGACAACTCTGTAATAAATGCGAAAGTGACGTGCTATCTCGTATTGCGTGTATCTCCGTCTCTCATAAATGTAAGAATGTCCCTATTTATAAGGTCCTTTTTGTAAAGTGTGCCCTCCCTAGGATCTGGTGACCTAGGGATTAGGGCACGCCGTATTTTAAGGGCCGCTTAGGATTTGGGCCTTGAAAGCCGCCATTCTCAGGCGGCAATATCAGCTCGACATGTATCACCATTTGGAAGGTCCACGTAGGAGCCCCTTCCAATGACATGTTTCATGCTCTAATTGGGCCACTTGGCAGGGTATAAATTTCCCAAATCAGAAAGCATCGACACCAAGTGGCATCATCCAACCCCTGTAATTACATGAGGTTGGTGTAAGCCATGTGGTGATCATCCGGGTTGGAGGTTCCGTCATAAGTACCTACCAACACATTTTTAACCTTAGCAGGCTGTGCCGCCTCATTTATTTCCCGGGTGAACGCAGAAGGTTGTTCACCCAGGCGGAGCAGATGAAGCTGTCAGTCTAGTGGTTGGACGTGGTAATATGCCGCCTGACCTCCGAAGAGGGCCGGCTGCATGAAATGTGGAGAATACGGACCGTAGACCAGAGGTGGTACATACGGTACATTCCCAATCATCTAAGGGCCAGATTGGACGCTATTACCGCTTGTATGGATCTCATGCAAGGAAGGCACATTCCCTACAGATGTATTCTTGAAGCTATTTGGAAAGCTAGATGTATGAGCTAACTCAGACAGCTGCTGATTTCTCTTGCGGGTGATAATCTCCTGGGCACCAAGAGTTGATTTTTCGTTTCCCACCGAGTGTTGAGTCTGGCGGGGATTGTTGGTATTCTTCTAAGGCAGCAGAATCTTGGACCAATCAATAGTCTCGGCTGCCTTCTCCTTTGGATGAGGAGTTGGCTGCCGATCTCTAACTAACTTCCCCTTCTCTAGAGGAGTCTTTATTGCCGACTGACCCCTACTTGGGCCAGCCCGGCTCTTCGTGATCAGATCTTTAATTTCACCCTTGAAATTTGTCATGAATTTCATGAGTTCGTCTCGAGTGACTGGAGCTGATCCACTGGCCGTATGGGTTTCCCCTTCCGGCTGCCCAGGGGGTCGGTTTGTACCCGCCTGGCTTGCACCCCGCTCTAGAGTGTCTCGAGGCTAGATGCGCTTGGTTATCAGAGAGCCATAACTGGCTATATAGGTTTCTTCCTAAGGATCATCATCCTCTTGGTCAGTAAAGACTTCTTGTTTGTCTACTGGACGCTTAGGAGGCGGTACAGACTCTTGAACCATCCTTGAGGTACTCTCCCCACAAACGGCGCCAAATGTTTTCGGTGTTTTTGTCCCTCGGGAGAGTTAAGTCACAAAGATTGGTCAGGTTGAGCTGTACCTGCAAAAACAAAGGAGACTCTGGGTGGTGGAGCTCCACCTCCAACTTTCAAGTTAGTAACTTGAAAGAGAGTAAAGAGTACGAAAATTTAGATGGGGATCTGCTGGATTCCAAGCTCAGGTGTTTATTTGATGAGAGATAAAGTAGGTGTAATAAATGATTATATTGTGTCTCTAAAATGGGGAAATATCTCCCTATTTATAGGGTCATTGGTAAGAGTTCCCCTATCTAGGTCATTTGTCCTAGGTTTTGGTGGGCTGCGCCGAATTACGGCGCTTCTTGGGATTTTGGCCCTTGAAGGCCGCCATTTCAGAAACTTATTTGAAGGGGACATGTGTTAAGAGACTATGGGGCCACTTGGGCCATCCTGAACTTGACACGTGGCCTCCTGTCATTGGTCCACATGTCTAGGGTATTTTTACCCTAAACAATAGCGGTCAGAGCCAGGCGACATTATTTTTGGCCCACTTTGGAGTTAGATGCTATGGCGTTTGTTAGAAAATGTGACAAGTGCCAACGATTTGGCAAGCTTATCCATTGCCCGGCTACTAATTTGACGGCAATCCATAGCCCAGTCCCGTTTGCTAAATGGGGCATGGACATCTTAGGTCCTTATACGCCTGCACCAGGCGCAAAACGTTATATTCTTGTGGCTGTGGATTATTTCAACAAGTGGGTGGAAGATGAGGCGGCAAAAGGCATCAAGACAAAAGATGTCATCTCCTTCATTTGAAAGATTATTATTACCCGGTTTGGGGTACCTATGTCTATGGTATTTGATAATGGACCACATTTTGAGACGCCTCAGCTCAAAACTTGGTTGGGAAATCAAGGGATTTCAAACTGTTTTGCATTAGTTGGCTGACCCCAAACAAATGGCCAAGTTGAAGCCTTCAACAATCTCATCTCAGACGGTATCAAGAATAAAATAGAAAGAGCTGGTTGGTATGGGCTGAAGAGTTAATTCACATCCTATGGGCCATCCGGATAACTGCAATGGGGACAACAGGCAAAACCCCATTTCTCATGGTTTATGGAGCTGAAGCCGTCTTTCCCATCGAGCATTATGAGCCGACTTTGCGAGTCATGCTTTACAATGAAGAGGCAAATTGGTAGGCCATACGACTAGCATTGGACTCGATCCAGGAGCGCAGGGGCAATGCTACCTTGGGTCATGAGATCTATCGTCTAGAAATGACTCGTGCTTACAACAAGAGAGTGCACAAACGACCCTTGAAAGTTGGGGACTTTGTGTAACGAAAAATGGAAGAAACAGGTAGGGCTAATGAGCAAGGAAAGCTAACTCCTAATTGGGAAGTGTTTTGGGTGTTTTTGTCCCTCGGGAGAGTTACAACACGAAGATTGATCTGGAGTGAGTTGTACCTGCAAAACTAACGGAGACACCGGTTGGGTGGTGCTCCGCCTCCGACGCACAAGTTAGAAACTTGAAGGGAGAAAAAGGTGCGGAAATTTAGGTAGGGTTCTGCTCGGATTCCAAGCTCATGATGTCTCTATGAAAGAGTCAAATGTGTAATAAATGGTAAAACGTGCCCTCAAAAAGAGGGACATCTCCCTATTTATAGGTTCTTTGGGATTTGTGCCCCTGATTAGGTCACTGAACCTTTATAATTGGTGGGCTACGCCGCTTTGCGGATTTCTCGGGATTTGGGCCTAAAGGCCGCCTTTTTCCCTTAATTTCTGGAGTGACACGTGTCAAGCAGGGATTGGAACACTTTGGGCCCTTCTAAGGCTGACACCCTAAACATTTTACCCTCATAGATGTGACGTGGCACGCCACGTGGCATCTGTGACAAGTGTCACGCTCCGATTGGAGGTAATTTTACCATTAAAGAGTAACCGTTCACCTTTCGGGTAAATTACGGAAATGCCCCGGTATTTAACTTCTACCTATAGCCGTTTTACCCTCATAATCTTGTACGTTTACAAAAAATTTGCTAGAGAGAACTTTGAGAGAGCAGAAGTCATCCGTTTGAGTCAGGCGCAAGCAAGAAAGCTCGTTATCCATCGACCCAGCCGGACCCGCCTAGTTCCAAATATTACATCAAAAGGTACCGTCTCTACCTCTCTTAGCTCTTTTTCTTTTTTCACCGTTTGTACATATTTCTTGCAATAAATGGATGCATCACCAACACACACGGCACAGCCTAGGTTAGAGTCCAGCCGGTCACCAGGGACGGCCGAGTCTAGGACTGGGAGTGTCGTCTTGGGGTGTTGGGACCACCCTTTGCCTTGGATTTCGACCAGTTTCGTGTCTGTGCAGAATACAATGGCTCTGATAATGCAGACGACGACTGATCCAAATTACAAGAGCAAAGTCTCAGGCGGCCAAACGCCCGAGGGAGAAACGTCTTGTCAGGGAGACCAGACGGCTCCGGAGAGATCCCCTCCGCGCGCCCCTTCAACCCCCGCTGACTCTTTTTTGGAAGAGTGTGACCAAGGCGGCGACCAGGCCGTCTCTTCCCCCTAGTCCCAAAATGAGAAAGACACGGAGAGCGACAGCTCCGCCTCTACCTCTGAGAGTAGTGATGATTTACCCCCGCTTCAGGATAGCAAGGAGGAGGAAAGGAAAAAAATGGAAAGAGAAGGACGATCCCTTCAATATCCACGTCTCCTCCAAGGACCGGATCCAAATGGAAGAAAACATGAAGAATTTTACTCAAATGCACCCTCTAGGAGACGGGTATAGGATCCGGGTGCCACTTGAGAATGGCACCATCGCCTGGGAGGACGATCAAGAGAACGCAAACAACTATTTCGGCTATTATGAGGCGGCGTTCAAGGCTGGCCTTCGCTTCCCTCTTCACCAGGCGGTGAAGGCAATTTTAAGAGGCTACGGCCTCGGAGTCTAGCAACTTACCCCCAACACTTGGACAAACATTCTGGGGTATGTTGCCGCCCGCGAGTTCCAGTGGCTTAACCCCCGGCTGGGAGGCTTTTGCTAGCATGCATGATCATAGCAGAAGCACAGGCGGCTGGAGGGCGTGGTATACTCTAACCACGCATCCCCAATACATGATGACCTTGGACAAGGTCTCAAAATTCGACGGCTGGAAACACAGGTTCTACCTGATGTCAGCTCCAACCAGTCGGGAGAATTATGAATTCCGTCTGTACAATAAGAAGCCCGACTTGATGGGCCGGAAGTGCGCTCTTCCCCGGATCCCAGAGGAATATTTTGACAAAATCATTGAGGCATAATTTTTTGGCCTCACAGATGGGACCTTGTCAACCGGGGAAACAATAAAACTCCCCAAGAACTGGATCCCCAAGAGCGCCTGGTTCAGGGACAAGTGCTTCCTAGCCGCCTGCGGGCTAGGGCACATGTTTACCAAACGTATGCGCCTTAGTTTATATCAGTCTGTAGTATCTTTTTATCAGAATTGATTTATGATAATTATCAATTTCTCTTTTTGCAGAAGAAGCATCAAATATGTTGCAGACGAAGAAGACTCCCAAGCGGTCCTCTACACTCATCCGCAAGCAACTTGTGGAAAAACGTTTGAGAAACAACTCAAACAGGATAGGGAAGAGGTCCCCGCCGTTCTCAATAAAATTAAAAAATCCACCTCCGCGTCAACTCCTGGCGCCTTAGCCGGGCATCAGCAAATGCGGATAGCGGGGCGAAACGAGAAGGTAGGCGGCAGCCTGTGTCATGGTCTCGTCAATCCCTTATCAGTAGCCGCGGGGTTCTCCATGCCTGCAAGCGGTTCCCGCTTGGCCGGCTCTGAAGGTAAGAACCCTTTTGAATCCCTGCTTGAGCTGGGGTGGCGATGCCCTTCAATGTAGCTGGGAAGCAACGACACCAAGTGGCATCATCCAACCCCTGTAGATACATGAGGTTGGTATAAGCCATGAGATGGTCTTCCGGATTGGTGGTACTGTCATAGGTACCAACCAACACATTCTTAACCTTGGACGGCTGCGCCGTCTCGGTTATCTCCCGGGTGAACGCAAAAGGTTGTTCACCCAGTCGAAGCAGATGAAGCTGCCAGTCCAGTGGTTGGACATTTTTGTATGTCGCCTGACCTCCAAAGAAGGCCGGCTGCATGAAATGAGGGGGATACTGGCCGTACACCTGAGTAGGCACGTTTGGTACAGCTCCAATCATATGAGGGCCAGAATGGATGGTATTACCGCCAGTCTGACTCTCATGCAAGGAAGATGCATTCCCGACAGAGGTATTGTTAAAGACGTCAGGAAAGTTCGACGTGGAAGCCGACTTAGACAGCTGCTGATTTCTCTTCCGGTTGATGATCTCCCGGGCATCAAGAGATGACTTCTTACTTCTCACCGGCTGTTGAGTCCGGCGGGAGTTATTGTTATTCCCCTTAGGAAAAAGAATTTTGGACCAATCAATGGTCCCGGCTGCCTTTTCCTTTGGATGAGGAGTGGGCTGCCGATCTTTGACTAACTTCCCCTTTTCCAGAGGAGTCTTCTTGGCCGACTGACCTCTACTTGGGCCAGCCCGGCTCTGGATTGAATGATTGAGTCAGGAACATTCCATACTATTTGAAGTATCAAACCTTCCCAATTCAATCAATCCTACAAGTATCGAAACGAATCACACAGCCGTCAGGGGCAAGTATAGTCGGTTTTGTGATTGAATTGCTGCACGCTGCAAAAGATAGACAATAAAAAAGTGCAAAATTTAAAGCAACCACATTAACCAAACCGACTCAGTCGATGTACTTTATTCAAACCGGTAAAAACCGGATAATAATGTCAGCCGGATATTCTTCCGGAACAAAAAGAAAAAAAAAGAGATTGTCATCCAACTCCCTAGTCGGTAAAAAGAAAGAACAAATACTCGGCTCGCAGGCCAGAAAAGTACAAAGGGTTAGCATACTGCCGCTGAATGAAAGAGGGGAATCTGATCACTGTTGCTGGGTCTTCTCCGGGTGGTTTTTCTTCTCTAATACCTGCTCTTTCCTCAATTGAGCAGCCGATTTAGCAGGCATCATTTATGCGAGAACCATTTTTTCTCCTTTTTCTACAAACAACGAAAAAGGAAATAGTTGGTCAAAAAATGAATTAAAAAGCAAAAAACTTAAAACAGACGACAAGGCGCCGGATATGTTATAAGTCTACCCTACTTGAACATGGGACTAAGTCCACAGGCGGAGAGGAAAGCCTCGTTATTAAAGAAATCCGAATGGGGTATCCAGTTTTTAGGAACGATTATTTGACTTCCATCCTCTAAAGGCATGGTGGTGGTCTTGAAAAAGCTTGGCTCCATTATTTTCTCATAAGCCCAGGAAGACATCCGAGGCAAGGCACATATTTTTCCAAGCAGCGCCGGATCCTTGTTGAATCGGCGAAGGAACCGGTTGTGTCCCAAAGTGGTAAAGCTGACCAAGTAGAACCTCTCCTTCAAGCCGAACCATTTAGAGGGCTTATCTAAGGTCATCAAATATTCTGGGTGTGAGATAAGAGTGTACCAAACACCATGCCCGCCTAGGACCCGGATGATATAGTGCATATGAGCAAAGGCGGGAAAGTTGGGCTTATTGTCCTGGAACTCTCAGACGACAATGAAACCTAGAATATTTAGCCACGAGTTCGAAGCGAGCTGCCAAACGCTAACGTCATACCCTTTTAATATTCTTTTTATTGCTTTGTGAAGGGGGAAGAGAAGGCCGGCTCTGATTACCATCTCATACCAACCAAAGCAGTTGTCGGCATTTTTTATGTCGTCCTTTCACGCAATCGTTGCCTCAGGAGGAGGAATGTCTATTCTCCTCGCGTCTCCAACCGGGTGTGCATCAGCAAAGGCCCTAAAGCTACTTTGCATTACCGCCAAATCCTTGATGAGCATCCGGGTTTCTAAAGGATTTGGCTGCTTTGACCCTTTCACTTGTTGTTGATACTCAGCCGAAAAGTCTTATATCTCAGAGTCAAACGTCTCATAGCCAGACCTTTCGGCGGCTTCCACGCCGCCTGACTCCCCTCTATCAGACCCAAGGTCTGAACCCTCATCTTCACCGTCTGCCCCATCGAAAATGGTATCGCTGGGGGGTTGAAGGGGTTCCACCCGGAGAAAAGGCCGCCTGCTTTTCCTCCCCTTCTTACTTTTGCTCTTCCTCCGTTTCCTCGTATTCCTCATTAGGAATAATTTCATTATCGGGCACTCTTCTAGCGCGCCGCATGCTAGGCTTTATAGCCGTTTGTTTAACTCTTGCCATTTCGTCCTTCATAGACACAAAGACCGGAGGTTTTCGGGGATGAGCAAAGCAGGTTCGAATTTCTAGAAATGGAACCCCCGGTTCTAGACTCAGCCGTACTAGGAGACCGGCTGAATGATCTAGGCGGTGCCGTATGGGTTGATTGAGAGTCCATTTTATTTGGAAGCCTAAGTACACACGCAGAAAATTATAAAAAGCATGAAACGGGGTGCAGACGGTTACCTTTAACATGTCTCTGAAACTCTGAAAACTGTTACAAGCTGTGACAAGTTGTGTTCCTCGAAGAGCAGCCGGAAAGCGCATTCTCACAAGCAAATTGGGGCAGAGTTTTCTCTCTCTAAACGCTCTTCTTTTTGTCTCTCTAAAAATTCAAGACTTGGAGTATGAAATGAGGAGATGAGGTGGGTGAAACTTCCTATTTATAGAAGGGTAAAAATCAGGGGACATCCCTATATAACCCAGTGAGGGACAAATGTTTTGGTTAAAATTACCTTGTCCACGTGTCAAGCCCGCTGATCCAATTGGGCCGATAGCCATCTGACACGTGTCACCTTCAGATACCTCCTTATATTGCAGCCTTTAAGGGCCCAATTTCCAAGACCACCGTAAAAACGATGCAGCCCACCAAATCTAGGTTAAATGACTTAGATAGGGTCACACCCTTCAATGACCCTATAAATAGGGAGATATTCCCCAAATTTTGGGACACATTCAATCATTTATTACCTTTATATTCTCTCACATCAGAGAAATTCCCTGATCTCGGAATCTGAGATCTCACTTTTACCATTTTCCGCACATTTCATTTACTCCAACATGTTCTAACTTGATTGTCGGAGGTGGAGCTCCATCCATCCGGAGTCTTTGTTGTTTTCGCAGGTACAACTCAGTCGAACCAATCTTTGTGACGTAACTTTCCCGAGGAACAAAAACACCCAAAACAGGTATACCATACACAATTCAAATTTAATTTTAAATCTAGAACACAAGTATCAAATTTAGAACTGAGGTATTAGAAACAGACCTAACGACCAGATGATTCATCATAAATAAAATTGATCCCTTTATTAGCCAAAACAAGTCAAATTGTTAACCGGTTTCATAACCGGTGAGACAAGAAATTATTAACAAACTCGACCCCACGGTCAGTAAAGAAACCAGCATACATGGCAGGCAGAACCAAAAGTGTATTCAAAAGGCCATCCGGCCATAGAAAAACGAAGCTTTATCATCAATGGGGGAGGACTACGCTTCATTCTCATACGCCATATCTTCTTCATTGGTCGGATGGTTCCCACCCGGTTCATTGTCTAGGACCCCTGTCTCGTCACCCAAGGTCCCTTCATACGCCTACTGCTGCTCTTGATCCAAGACTTCAGTCGCTAGCTAATAACGTTATTCCGAAATGGAGTAATCGTCATTAGGAAAGCCTTTCATGTCATCTTCATTCGAGTGACACAGTCGGCCTCATTCTCCTAAATGTGCAGGAACTTCTCTTATTCAGCATGATCCTTGTACTTAGATTTAATCTGCTCCTCCTAGTTCACAAGTTTTTTCTATAAATTCTCAACCTGGCAATAGAGACTGTCAGTGTCCTTGTCAATGTCTTGAAACTTGCCAGCATGAGCAAGCAAATGTTATAAGGAGGCCGGATGAAGAATTATACTTGGAAATATAATACTTGAGATTACAACCAGGTCCTGGACATGCTTATTGTTGGGGTTTGGTGAGTCCGACTCACCGCAGAAACAAACCCAAATAAAAGATCGCACTCGCAATAAATAAAACTATAAACATAATTAAATTAAACACAATATTAAGATAAAACGATTACCTTTTGGAGCGTGCTTTGCCCGACCAAATGAGCTGTTACTTGAAAGCTTAGCCCCAAAAACATGAGAGCCTCCAACGGAAATCCACCCGCAAAAATGATTACCGACATTTAGGTCCAACCAAAACCCGAGTATTATATGAGTTTAAGAGTTTTTACAAATGCAATGCTCTATTGATCTCCTACTCAAGCAAATAATTCTCAAGCCATGCTTTGGCTATTTATAAGGAAGGATAGCTTGTGAATTCCACTCATCTTTCAATGTGGGACTTTATCACAAAAAAATCCCACATGGAAAGATTAATGAATTCAACCCTTACTTAAATAAACCAAGGAACAAGTAATAAATGTCACATGGTTAGGTGAGGACCACTTTCTCACTTGGTCCCCAAGGCATTTCACATGCATTGTTCACTAACAATGATCCACCCAACCTTGAGCTCCAAGTTGGGTTCGGTTGGGCCACTTTCTTTTGGCTCGTGTCCATGACCCATCACCCGGGTCCATGTCTTATGCCACATGCGCTGCCACCGTGGTGCGTTGCCAACGTGGTACGGTTCCACTTGGTGGCTGCCAACGTGACGACTGCCACATGGCGGCTGCCCACGTGCGCTGCCACACGTTCTGTCACATGGTGTTTTGCCATGTGTGCTGCCACATGGTACACTCTTATTTGGCGCGCTTTCCTAGCCTTTTGCGTGGCTAGGATTTTACTTGTTACTTGAAGTATTTTCCCGTCTAACCAAATCCTAAATTTTGGCTCGACATTTGAGATTCTTCGACGCTCGGTTTCGACACTCCAAGCCCAAATTTCCGACGTCTAAATACTTATTACTCGGGCAGACTCATTAATTCTTCCGAATTAATTTGTCGTGTCGGTTCGTTCATTGCTTGGGGTGTGACCCGAATGGTTCAGGCAAGATTAAGCTGTAATATTAATTATGCATTAATATTACTGATCGCAAGCGACCTCCACCTAGGCATTCTTATCACTTGACCTTACTGAATATATTAGCTATCTAATAAATATGAACCCACTATCAGAATAATAAACTTGTTCGAAGGACACTATTCCTTTCAATCTCCCACTTGTCCTTCTGAACAAGTGTGCTTTTAGTGTATAGCCCTATTCCTATGTCTTTTAATGTCTCTTCATGAACTATAAGGTAAGATTATTTTGTCATCATTATTACGTCTAGAAGTGTTTCTTGATTCCGAGTCCAACTGTCAATAAACAAATGATTTCTAAAATCCATCCGAGCATGGCCATGCATTTTTACATTCTCGCTCTACGAGAGGCCTTGTAAACAACAAAGACATCCTCCCTAATTTTAATAGGGGGACATTTCCATTCTTGTAATGTTGCTTCTCTTACTAAGAGGACCTATCCGCCCGGTGATGCCGTTATAATCCCTTGTTACTTTAGACGTTTGACAATCATCAAAGCGGACTAGTACTCAAACAAGAAAGCTCACAATACTCATGGCCAAGGAAAAAGGTTCCGATAGCAATAATGAGAAGTATACTTGTGAAGATTTTTAATCTCTTAACGTATTCTCATAGGTCGATCCATTATAGTTCTAAACCAATACCCGTGCAAATGATATATGACAATCATGTCCTTGTAGCACATGAATCAGTATTATAAATCAAACTACACACTAATCTCAACTGGTCATTAACCGTCCATTGTTTAAATGACCTCGATTAGGGATAATTTTCGATTATAATATTCAACGTTCACTTAATAGGTGTTTCCTTACCAAGACTGGTCTTGATACCCTATTTTGAATATTCCAAAAATCGAATGGACTCATTATTTAATTCTAAACCACAATTAAATAGCAAACGGGGTGATAAAAAAAATTGCATGAAATTTTAAATTACTCCAAAACCTGAATGGTTCATCTTATGATAAATGGTTTTTTCCGAATGTTTTAAGAGTATCACTCTTTATAAAACATCTATATAAATCACACCCATATCTAATATGCTTGATTTCTTTCATGCAATTGTTAATGTTGTCGTTCACTTATTGCATAGGTTTAGTTATTGCATAGATTTCTTTCATGAAATAACTACTTTGCTAATCTTAGCGTCTTCATTACTGATCACTATCATAATAAGATGATAAAATTTTAAAGTGTCATGGATTATATGTGATTTAGGATTTATTGTCCAAGTGATGGCTCCCACTCATTTTATTGATTGAGACCTTCAACTTGATAACCTACAATCATCAACGAACTTTCCATAGAAAATGCATCTTCTTTATTATCGCCATTAAGGCAACAATATTCTCAACATATATTTTAGTAGATTTCTGATGATGTTTTGCTTGGGTTTCACTCCAAACGGCTCACAACAATTTGGGATACCCTAATTACTTATGATCATGGAAATTTTCCTTAAATTCCCGCACATTACACATGGATGCACGTCCAAGTTACCATTCTCAAGCCATGACTTCTTGTTAGCTCGTGCTTATAAACGGCTTCCTTGTTAAGGATCTAATCCTTGTTAAGCTTTGTGCTTGCAACATAAATTCTCAAATTGTATTTGTTTCCACAAGTCAAGAACTCATCCTGTTACTTATCTAAGTACTTAGGATGTTCTTGGCTACAATCTAACGATCTATTACATATATTTAGGTTGATTGGTAATACATACATACTTCACATGCTCTAAGCAATTAAGTCCTGCGACGATTCCGTATCATAGCTTACATGATGGATTAAGTTGCAGAGTAATTCTCAATCTTATTCCATCCTTGTGACATTTTGGCTCATTCAGTTTCACTGAGTCTTGCTTCAATTGTTCGCTATGTGATACGGTTGAAAGTCTCTTACTAGAGTCTTTCTTGTTTGACTTAGTATTTAGCCTAGCTTATACTTAGTTCAATCATTTACTTAGTTTTATAAAGATGGGTCGAAAGTCTTTCAAAGTCCTTCAATTCAAGTTTAACATGGTAAATTTCTTCACACGTTCAAACATTTTATTAAGTCAATACAATAGATCTTAATACCAATATGTAATAAGTATCGTCTTGTTCTTGGTCCATTGTCGAAAATACTTTCAAATATAAGCATTTAGAATTTGATAGTAATTTCACAATAGAGTTCATAAACTTTTCGTTGGACCTTTATATAATTTACTGTTGCTCCCACTAAAATTCTTATTCATAAGAATTTCTATGTTTCTCCATAAGTCAATCCTCTTATTAACTTCACGAGAAAACATGTTCCAATTCATATATGCAATGCTTCCATTAATCCCATGATAGATTCCTTGAGCTTGCTTTTAAATCAAGCATTTATTTAGATTTTCAAAAACTCATAGACTATTTTCATAGTCATTTCCAAAATCCGATTTTAGGAAAGCGGATTTAATATCTATTTTGCCAAATTTCATATGTGAAATTTTACTAGATCAATCACGAAAGGACTTAAGCATTTCGATTGGTGAATAGGTTTTTATTAAAATCAACTTCGTGAATTTATTTATATCTTTTTCAACAAATTCTGCTATGTATGCATATACATTTCCATATTTGTTAGTTTTTCTCCTTGAAAACTTATTTTCAATCAATGGGTCTTTCATCCTCTATGCAAATTAATCAAGTTTCAAACGTGATTTTCAAACATGGAGTCTATCTCGGATTTTTATGGCCTTTAACCATTATTCAGAATTTGGATTTGTCGTAGCTATTTTACAAGACATTATTCCCTTACTATCTAAAAGTAAATAGTATGCTTGTAAGTCTTAGGTTTATTTCTAACTTAATATAAAATTTATAGGATTTAACCCAAGCCTTTGGTGAATTTTATACCTATACGGGGTTATTGCATCAAACACTTAGTTTCAAGGAGCTTCCAAAGCCCTTTGATTTTCTTGATCTTAATCCAACTTTTCAAAATTTTAGTGAGTAATGAATTCTCTTTTAAGTTATTTGTAAAGTCCATATGAGTATTCTTGATCAAGTATTCTCATGAATCCCTTTTAAGGTCTTCCGAGATTCTCAGTTCTACTTTGTTGCTAAGCTCGATAGTCATCGAGTTCATTTTCCTCCCACTTGTCGTTATGGAAATGTGACACTTTCTAGAAAGACACCACTTAGAGCAACAAACACTATGTTCTCAATTAGGTTGTGGAGGTAATGCCTGTGGTCTCACTTGAATGCTTACAAAGAGACATGTATATTGTCTTTGGGTAACGTTCATTGTAAAACAAACAGTTAGCTCCCACTTGAGCTATCTTAGGCTTTAATGAGCTATTAAGCTCCAACTCAACCACTTAGCTCTTGCTAAGCCTGTAAGCTCCCGCTGAGTCACTTAGCTCCCATTGAGCCAGTGAACTCCCACTGCGGCTAAGAGTTTTAGACATATACTTGAAAAGACATTTAGAAGATAATTCTATCCATAACTGAATATGGTTACCATTCTTAGCTTTGACATTTTGTTTAGTGTAACATTAGTCCTTCGTGCAAATCTTAAGAACTTTATAGGAAGAGATTTGATCCATCATTGTTCGATTCATTTTAAATGGCATCAAGGTCTCCGTGAAGACACACAATGTTTTTTGTGGTGGTTATGCTTGGCTCAAGAAAATATCGCTCGATCTAATCCAGACGTTTTGATATCTTGCCAAGTCAATTTCGTACTTCACTGAACTCTTGAACTATTCAAGGTCAAGTTTGTTCACGTTTGATGAATATAGCCATATTCTTTCAAATTCTTTGTGAAACGTTGAAGTAAATTAATCCTCTTTAGCTTTCGAAGTCAATTGTCTATACCAAGAACAATAGCTCTTTACTTTGACGGTTTCAACAAGTAAGACTTTCTTGTCTTAGAACGATTCTGAATTGATCAATGATCAAGAGCCTATCTAATAGAGCCTTGAGTACGTTCTTGTCGATGTGACATTGCTAAAGATGTTTGGAACTTAGCTTATCTTCAATAGTTTGAGGTCACTTTCAAAGTGGAACACTCAAGTAGTATCTGATACTTTGTGAAGATAATGAGTTTCTAAGTTAACTTCAATAACATGAATTATTTTGTAAAATGGAATCTCATTCCTTTTCTTTGTTCCTTGTTTCCTATATTTCTTATCATACTTTAACTCATAATCTTTAAGAACCATTTCTTTAAGATTCTTTGACTTTTATATTTTGTTAGGCATAATTAAGCATCTAATGAGCAGTAAAACAAAGTTCCATCTTTTCCTTTATTTCACGCTCAAATTACTACATCAATGAGTCCTACTCATCTATGTATTAAGCGAAAAGATATGTTTGTTGTCAATATTGGCAATTTGAGGTTGCAACTCAATACTTCATGTTTTATCAAAACTACCTAGTATTTTGAATTCATGATGTCCAACCGTCCTTAAAAGTCATTTATGAGAATTGTATTTTATAAATGCTTTACTTTTCTTTGAGAACCATTCTAAAAGATTTCCTTTACCAATCATGGAAAACAATACAGTTTGATTAGGAATTCTACAAATATAAGTGCAAATTATAACCATATATCAAGTAAATAACATAATAAGTTTGAAAATAAGAAGGTATTCATGCAAATTTTTCAATATTATTAAACGTCTTATCCACACATTAAATTTGTCCCCATTTGGCGAGAATAAATGGATTCCAAGATCCAAGGAAACAAAGAGTGGCTAAGCATGCTTTGGCTTGTCTTAGCACTCAATCTCCCAAGGTAAGCAACGCTTTGCTAATGGCTCTAAGCCACTCTTGGTTGAATAAATCGTTGCATCTAATGCTCTCTCAACAATTTATCCACTTTACCACGACATGTTAGGACTCTATCACTCATATCATTGAGTACAACCAAAACCAACTTGCAAACCCGGTATGCCTGATGAGTCTAGGGAGTGGTAGTGATTCCTCGCTTTGGTGTAGCCCATCACTACTCTCAATAGTTTGATAATTACTGTTTTGGAATGGAAATTTTAATCAATATTTAGGGACCTAGGGTTTTTGTTGGTTGATTTAAGTGAACTCAATTAATCATCACAACATTTGAAATCCTAAACATGCATCTAACATATAATTCATATATAAATAATCATGAATATGTAAAGCAAAAGCATTTTGATGCATATTGGCAACTAGCATGACCCCTTGAATTCTTCAAGTCTTCAAATGGTCTTCTTTCGAACCTTCATGGCTTTTTCTTCCAAGAACCTCCATCTTCAAGACCTGACCATAAATATGCAAAAATAGTATCTACGACTAGGATTAATCTAAATATTAAGGTACAAAAATACTCAACGGTACGCAGACTGTATTTAGATTTACAAAAATACATCACGGATTGCAGTCCGTATTTTCTATCCTAATCGGGCCCCACTAGTTGCCATTTTTATTAAAACTGTGAGAGAATATACATTCCATTTAGCCATTCACTATTTATGAATGGCCCATGCATATTATAAAAATAAACAAGTAACAATGCATAGACACGAGATAACTAGTAACTAATCTAGGTGGTTAATCCAATTAACACGCCTAATTAAAACAAGTCAATGTTGTTTTAACCAATTATAAAAATAAGCACAATTAATATTTAAAACTCCCACTAAATTCCGCATCCATCGCCGACTGCTCCTGCAGCTAATAAGACGAAGGAGCCAATAAACCTTGACGAAGTCAAGGACACTGATTCACCCCTCCAGTAGCCGCAAAGAATAGAAAAACTGAAAAGCTGTTGGAGGTGAAGAAAGAGAAGAAAATCAGAGCGGGGAACAGTCAGATGATCTCCGTCCCCAACCGTCTTGTGAGCACATTGATATCCCTCTGGACAACAGCCGTCCAGAGCGGACGGTTAAGGTGGGGACGGCTGCCTTTGAAAGGCTTGTTGCAGAGCTGCACCTTCTGCTGAAAGAATTCAAAGACATATTTGCCTTTGAAGTGGAAGAGATGCCAGACATCAACCCGGATCTTGTTGTCCATAAAATCGCCTTGGATCCTAAAAAGGAGCCTATCTGGCAAAAGAAAAGAAATCACGGCGAGGAGAGAAGTCAGGCGGTAGCTGCCGAAGTAAAAAAGCTGCTTAACACTAGGTTCATTCGGCCATGTAACTTCCCTGACTGGGTTGCGAATGTTGTTCTGGTTAAGAAGCCGAATGGTACCTGGCGTATGTGTGTTGACTACACAGACCTCAAATTGTTTTGCATCAGTTGGCCGACCCCAAGCAAACGGCTAAGTTGAAGCCTTCAACAAACTCATCTCAGACGGTATCAAGAATAAAATAGAAAGAGTTGGTGGCTTATGGGCTGAAGAGTTAATTCACATCCTTGGACCGTCCAGACAACTACAAAGGGGGCAACAAGCGAAACCCCATTTCTCATGGTTTATGGAGCTGAAGTCGTCTTGCCTATCGAGCATTATGAGTCGACTCTGCGAGCCATGCTTTACGATGAAGAGGCAAACTGGGAGACTATGCGACTAGCATTCGACTCGCTCCCGGATGGCAAGGGCAATGCTACCTTGGGTAATGAGATTTTCCATATGAAAATGACTCGTGCTTACAACAAGAGAGTGCACAAACGACCCTTGAAAGTTGGGGACTTTGTGTTATGAAAAATGGAAGTAACCCGGTAGGGCCAATGAGCAAGGAAAAGCTAACTCCTAATTGGACAGGCCCCTACAGAATTTATGAAGAAGTAAGAAACGACACCTACCGTTTGGAAACTCCAGACGGCATGTGGCTGCCTAGATTTTGGAAATTTTTGTAAATAATGAGCTAATCAATGAAAAAGTTCCTTTTTGTTTGCAATATTTGATCTTTAGATTTGTATATATATACATGCGTAATCTAGGTTACCGTCTGTTAAATACAGACAGGCAACTAATCAAATAAGCTAAGCTAAAACTTAGCGGCTAAAATTAAACAATCTCCGTTTGTGCAAGGCACAAGGTAGACCTTTAAATATGAAATTAAGCCAAGTCCAAGGACTTGGTGGCTAAAATTAAAATTTTAAACCGAGTCCAATGGCCGGATGCAAAATTGTTTTTTTATAAATTCGTCTGCTCCGATTTGAGTATGGCGTACGGCGACGACCCTTTGGGTGTTATCGTCGCAGAGGGCACTCTATCGTTTGCTCTACCAGCATATGCAGACGACAAAAATTGAACGACCAAATTGGTCAACTCATAGCTGTCTGACTAAAATAGTCTAAAAAAATGATTAATCTTAACACCGGATGTCAAGAGACATCAGCCGGTTGAAGTTCTCTATTAGAATATTCGACGAAGTTGTACCGGCTACCCAAGTGGGGCAGGCGATAACAGTACAACGGATTGAAGGAGCCCAAGACGGCCTTAAGATCGTCTGAGACCCTCTGACAAGCGGACCATTTGTCCCCTATTCCATTGATGGCCATACGGTAACCACCCGTCTGGCTATCATCGTAGTTGTATCGGCTACCCCAGTGGGGCAAGCGATTACGGTACAATGGATTTAAGGAGTCCTAGACGGCCTTAAGACCGTGTGAGACCCATCTAACAGGCGAACTATTTCACCCCTGTTCCATTGATGGCCAAACAGTAACCACCCGTTCTGGCTGTCATTCTAGTTGTACCGGCTACCCCATTGGGGCAAGCGATTACGGTACAATTGATCGAAGGAGTCCCAGACAGCCTTAAGCCCGTTTGAGACCCATCAGACAGGCGGACCATTTGTCCCCTGTTCCATTTATGGCCAGACGGTAACCATTCATCTGGCTATCATTGTAGTTGTATCAGCTACCCTAGTGGTGCAGGCGATTAGGGTACAGTGGCTTGAAGGAGTCACAAACGGTCTTTAAACGTTTGAGATTCATTAGACAGGCGGACAAATTTCCTCCTGTTTCAACAAAGAGGCATGCGAATATCCAAATTGGGTAAAGCGGCTGCTGAATGACGGCTGTGCACTTGGTTTGGGGCAATCACTACTTTGATTGATTGATTCGGGAATATTCCATACTCTTTGAAGTATTAAACCATCCCAAGTCAATCAATCCTAAAAGTACCGAAACAAATCACACAGCCGCCAGGGGCAAGTATAGCCGGTTTAGTGATTGAATTGCTGCACGCTTCAAAAGGTAGAAAACAAAAAAGTGCAAAATTTATAGCAACCACATTAACCATATCGACTAAGTCGGTGTACTTCATTCAAACCGGTGAAAACCAGATAATAATATAAACTGGATATTCATCCGGAATAAAAAGAAAAAAAGAGATTGTCATCCGACTCCCAACTCGGTAAATTGAAACAACATATACTCGGCTTGAAGGCCAGAAAAGTAGAAAGGGTTGGAATAATGCCGCTGAATGGAAGAGGGGAATTTGATCACTGCTGCTGGGTCTTCTTCGGGTGGTCCTAATCGGTTGGGAGGTCGACTGCAATCTAATCACCCGGAGTCTGGACTTGATTGTTTTCAACTTAGTTGGTCAGAGCCTGATTATCCTGGCCTTCAGCCACCTCCTCTTCTTCATCATCATCGGAGACCTCATAGCCCTACTCAAGTGCCCAAGATTTGAAGGGAGGCGGGGATTGCTCGTTGAGCTGATGTGCGTCATACACCTCGGTGGCATAGTCGTATCGAAGCTTTAGCACATCAAACTCAATTCTTAGATAGAGCAGGCGCCATGCAGTACGCAGCCGAGCCTCTACATCCCGCTTGTTCTCTACAACCAGCCTTTTCTGTTCTTGAGCAATTTCCTCTCGGTGCTGATTGCTGAGGTTTGCAAGGTCGACCCCAAAATGACCGATATCCGCCCTCAGCTAGGTGTTCTCTATGTCAGCTCCCTCCTAGGCCTTGAGATTTGACTAAGCAGTCTTCAGGTCCTCCTTGAGCTTGGCAACCCGTTCATTTGCAGCGTCATTAGTAGCCGTCTTATTCTTTATCAACTCCTCTTGTTTCAACTTTACTGCTTTAATTTCAACATCACATTGTATTTTACTGTATTCAGCGGAGTAGAGCTTGAACGGCCCTCTATTTAGCTTCATTTACCTCTTCTCCCTTCCGCTTGAAGGGTACCCTCAGCCCGTCCACTCTTAGCATAGTCTGAAAAAAGTTGTATGGGCGGTCAGCAGAGTGAGTTATTAATTTAAAAAGTTTAAGTCAAAAGTGGGAAGTTACCTCAGCCAGGAGGCCTTGGATATAATCAAAGTCCAAAACGTGGACATCCGTTAAAAAGAGCTTCTTTGTCCGGGTGAGATCCCTCATCATCTTTTTGGCAAACCCCCGCATGTTAGGCGGGGCGGAGGGAGCATCTACACAAAAAGAACTACTTGGTGAGAAAGCAACATAGGCGGCACCCAACTCATGCTGGCTGCTCGTCAAACCTTCTAGAGGATTGACCCGAGTTTTTACTCACATATAGTCAACCGGCCAAGGGAGTTCTATCCTTGTCTTACCTTGGACAGGGAGCTGATTGACTTCTCCTTAAGCCGCTATAGAGCCGTCTGTAGCAGAAGGTGGCATGCAACCCTTTGATGCCGTTGAGGCATCCAGTTGTTTCCCCGCGGATCGGCCTGAGCTTTCGCTAAGAGCCTTCATCACTACCTGAGTTTTACCCCCGGTTGTACGTCGATCCGGGTTGGATGAAGAGGAAGTAGGGGTGTTCTTTTTTCCCGTCTTGGACAGCTTATCCCAGTTCGTTTGTTTTTACCCGTCTTCTTAAACAGCTTGGTAATTGAACAAGGGATGGACTTACTTCCACCCTGCAAAATTATTACATCAAAAGAGGTACAACCTAAGGTAAATGAATAGGATAAGTGATATGCAGCCGGGTAACACAAAAGTTGGGCAAAAGGGGTACAGCCGGCAGCTTACCCCTCCCTTCTTGGTTTCTTTGGCCTCCTAGGCCCCCTTCTTCTCCAAGATCTGTTGTTTACTCAATTTCTAGGGGCACCATTTTTTCTCCTTCTTCTTAAAACAACAAAAAAGGAAATAGTTGGTCAAAAAACGAATTAAAAAGCAAAAACCTTAATATAGACGGCAAGGCGCCAGATGTGTTATAAGTCTACCCCGCTTGACCTTGGGACTAAGTCCACAGGCGGAGAAGAAAGCCTCGTTATTAAAGAAATCCGGATGGGGTATCCAGTTTTTAGGACGAATATTTGACTTCCATCCTCTAAAGGCATGGTAGTTGTCTTGAAAAAGCCCGGCTCCATTTTTTGCTCATAAGCCTTGGAAGACATCTGGGGCAAGGCAGATTTCTTTCTAAGAAGTGCCGGATCCTTGTTGAATCGACGAAAAAAACCGGTTGTGTCCCAAAGTGGGAGAGCTGACCAAGTAGAACCTCTCCTTCCAGCCGGACCATTTGGAGGGCTTATCTAAGGTCATCAAATATTCTGTGTGTGTGGTAAGAGTGTACCACACACCATGCCCGCTTGGGGCTCGGCTCATATAGTGCATATGAGCAAAGGCGAGAAGGTGGGCTCAATGTCCTTGAACTCGCAGGCGACAATGAAACCTAGAGTATTTAGCCACGATTTAGGGGCGAGCTGCTAAACGCCAATTTCATACCCCTTTAATATTCTTTTTGTTACACTGTGAAGGGGGAAGCAAAGGCCGGATCTGATTACCGCCTCATAGCAGCCGAAGAAGTTGTCGGCATTTTCTATTTTGTCCTTCCTAGCAATCGTTACCTCAGGCGGAGGAACGTCTATTCTCCACCCATCTCCAACCAGGTATGCATCAACAAAGGCACTAAAGCTACTTTTGTTTAGGGTAAAAATACCCTAGACATGTGGACCAATGAGAGGAGGCCACGTGTGAAGTTCAGGATGACCCAAGTGCCCAATAGCCTCTTGACACGTGTCCCCTTCAGATAAGCTTCTGAAACGGCGGCCTTCAAGGCCCCAAATCATAAGAAGCGCCGTAATTCGGCGCAGCCCACCAAAACCTAGGTCAATTGACCTAGATAAGGGCACTTCTACCAACGACCCTATAAATAGAGAGATATTTTCCTATTTTGGGGACACATTCAATCATTTATTATACCTAGTTTCTCTCTCATTAGAGAAACACCTAAGCTTGGAACCCCAGCAGATCCCCACCTAAATTTTCGTACTCTTTATTCTCTTTCAAGTTACTAACTTGATCGTCGAAGGCGGAGCTCCACCACCCGGAGTCCCCGTTGGTTTTACAGATACACCTCAGCCGGACAAATCTTATTGATGTAACTCTCCCGAGGGACGAAAAAACCCAAAAAATTTGGCGCCGTCTGTGGGAGAATACCTCAAGGATGGTTCAAGAGTTTGTACCGCCTCCTGAGCGTCCGGTAGACGAACCAGAAGTCTTTACTGACCAAGAGGATGATGATCCTCAGGTTGAAACCTATATAGCCAGTGATGGCTCTTTGATAATCAAGCGCATCCGGCCCAGAGACACTCTGGAGCAGGGTGCCAGCCAGACGGGTAAAAACCGACCCCCTAGGCAGCTGGAAGGGGAAACCCATACGGCAAGTTGATCCGCTCCCGTCACTCAAGAAAAACTCATGAAAATCATGACTAGTTTCAAGGGTTAGATTAAGGATCTAATCACCAAGAGCTGGGTTGGCCCAAGCAGGGGTCAGTCGGCAAGAAATACTCCTCTGGAGAAGGGGAAGTCAGTCAAAGATCGGTAGCCAACTCCTCATCTAAAAGTGAAGGCAGCTGGGACCATTAATTAGTCCAAGATTCTTCAGCCTCGGAGGAATACTAGCAATGCCCACCAGACTGAACAGCCGATGGGAAACAAAAAATCTACTCTTGACGCCCAGGAGATCATCATCCGCAAGAGAAATCAACAACTGTCTGAGTCAGCTTCAACATCACGCTTTCCAGATAGCTTCAAGAATACATCTGCAGGGAATGTGCCTTCCTTGCATGAGAGCCATACATGCGTTAATACCGTCCATTCTGGCCCTCAGATGATTGGGAATGCATCGTATGTGCCACCTCTGGTCTACGATCCATATTCTCCTCATTTCATGCAGCCAGCCCTCTTCGGAGGTCAAGCGGCATACAACTTCGTCCATCCACTGGACTAATAGCTTCGTCTGCTCCGCCTAGGTGAACAACCTTCTGCGTTCACCTGGGAAATAACTGAGGTGGCACAGCCGACCAAGGTTAAAAATGTGTTGGTAGGTACCTTTGGCGGTACCTCCAACCCGGAAGATCAACTCATGGCTTACACCAACCTCGTGTATTTACAGAGGTTGGATGATGCCACTTGGTGTTGATGCTTTCTGGCTACATTGAAGGGCATTGCCCAACAATGGTTTGACAACTTGCTAGCTGGGTCCATCGATAGTTTCAGGAAGCTTGCCTTCCTGTTTGCTTTCAACTTCTCAATGAACATCCTTGCAAAGAAAACAAGTCTCGACTTGAGCACCATTAAGTAGGGAGAGAGAGAAGGATTGCGCTCCTAAGTCAGGCGGTTCAATCTGATCATAATTCAGATTCAAGGACTTTATGATGAGGTAGCTTTTACAAACTTCTTTAAGGGCTGAGAGACGGGTCGACATTTAAGTGTATCCTAGTCACAAACGGGGCTTTTACTTTATAGGTGGCCCTCAGGGAGGCGGAAAGCTATATTCAAGCAACCGACCTCTGCTTGCCTGGTAGCCAGTCGAACTCCAAGAAGTCTGACAGGCAGAAAGACAGCCGGCCAGCTCAGCCAGCCAAGAAAAAAGAAGACAGCAAAAAGAAAAAAGAAGTATGGCCAGACCAGCTGTCCTAGAAGAAAAAGAAAGAATTTAAACCGTACGTTCCTAGGTTCGAGTTTAACAAGGACTGCAACTCCATCCTCATGGAAATCAAGGACCGTCTATCTCTAGAGAAGCTGAATCCAATGAAAAGTTCCATTCAATCAAGGAACAAAAATAAATTCTGCTGATACCATGAGGAAATTGGCCATGACACCAACGACTTCTTCCGCCTTCAACGGGAGTTGGATCGTCTGGCTGACAAGGGGATGTTAAAATCCTACATTTCTATGTCCAACCGGACTAATAAGAAGAACCCGGGGCAGTGATCCAAGACACGCCAGCCTGCTAGTAGTTCGGACACTGATAAGGAGCCGGTCTACACCATAGCTAGCGGGTTCTCATGCGGTGGCCCTACCACCCGGGGCACCAAGAGCCATCTTCAAAAGATGGACAATGATGATGATGATGACCAGGAGGCAGGAAGCTCCTCCTTCCAAGACGTTCTGATCATTGAGAAGGATAGGGGCACTGTCCGTCGTCCGCATGACGATCCGGTTGTCATTGAATGTAAGGTTGCCAATGAGCTGGTTTGTCAAATCCTTATTGACACCGGAAGCTCGTCGGACATCATCATTCTCTAGTGCCTGTAGAAGCTGAAATACAACCTCAGCAGCATGCATCCGGGGTTACCCACCCCTTGGTTGGCTTTATGGGTGGGATGGTTTACCCAGTCGGTAGGATTGACTTACCAATCTAACTGGGTGAAAAACGAAGAGGACAACACCTGGTCGTCATGTTTTTGGTCGTTGAGGAACTGATCACCTCTAACATTATCCCTTCTCTCATGCTCATCAAGTATGAGAGGGATGATGGCTCTGTTGGTTCCTTGAATGGGAATCAAAAGACGGCCCGGGAGTGCTACCTCTCAGCCGTCAAGGATACTGTGGCCCTAGACGGCCAAGGTCAGGAACCAATAGACCTTGACAATGTCAAGGAGACTGTCGTGATATACCTCTAGATGACAACCGTCCAGAGCGTACTGTCAAGGTTGGGATGGCTCCTTATGCAAAGCTGGGTGCAGACCTGCACCTATTGCTGAAAGAATTCAAAGACATTTTTTCCTTTAAAGTGGATGAGATGCCAGGCGTTAGCCTTGATCTTCCTGTCCACAAAATCGTCGTGGATCCTAAAAAGAAGCCTATCCGGCAAAAGAAAAGAAATCACGGCGAGGAAAGAAGTCAAGCGGCAGCTGTCGAAGTAAAAAAGCTGTTGGATGTCGCGTTCATTGGGACATGTAATTTCCCCGACTGGGTGGCGAATATTTTGCTTGTAAAGAAGCCGAATGGTACCAGGCGTATGTGTGTTGATTACATAGATCTCAATAAGGCAAGCCCAAAAGACAGCTATCCTCTTCCAAATATCGACAGTCTGGTCGATTCAATAGTCGGGCATGACTTGATGAGTTTTATGGATGCCTACTTCGGCTTCAATCAGATACCCCTGTGGAACAAATATTAAGAGAAGACGGCCTTTGTCACTGATCAGGGATTATTTTGTTACACCATGATGCCGTTTGGCTTGAAAAATGAGCCGGCTACATTCCAATGGATGATTAATACGGTCTTCATTAATCAAATTGGGAGGAATGTGGAGGCAACATTGATGACATGATAGTCAAATCCAAGAAGCAGGCGGATCACCTTGCTGATCTCCGAGAAACCTTCACCACACTCAGGCGGCATAAGGTCATGTTAAACTCTAGGAAATGCGTCTTTGGTGTTGAGTTTTGGAATTTTCTCGGAGGTCAGGCGGCATAAGGTCATGTTAAACCCTAAGAGGCTAACCCTGAAAAGATACAGGCGGTAATTGACATGTAGTCACCCCCCACTATCAAGGAAGCACAGAGACTTACCGGTTGCCTGACGACACTAGGGAGGTTTTCTCAGCTGGTCAGGTGACTAATGCCTTTACTTCTTCCAAGCAATCAGGAAGAAGACCAGATTTGAATGGGGGGATGATGCGAAGCGGCTTTTCAAAAGCTGAAAGAGCACTTGCACTCTTTGCCAAAGCTTGTTAGCCCTCAGCCCAAAGAGACGTTATACATGTACCTATTGATGAGTGACATTTATGTCGCTCTTAGGATAGTCTTTTCTAGTAGTTTTAGTAATAATTCGGTCCATTTCAATATGTTTTTGCTATGATCCGCCCATTTCGAGTATTCTACCTTTGTGGCGCGTAATGTGTATTCATGTGGTTTAGGTAGTTTATACTCCCCTCCTCTTTCGTTGTATTACGCCTTGCCTTCCTGTTCCATGATTGCAGGTGTATGCCGTTGATTCGGAGATGGAAGGAACAAGGGCTAAACGGGAAGAAATCCAGACCAGACAAATGGCGCGGGCGCGCCACCAGAGGAGCGGGCGCGCCACCAGTAAGCGCGGGCGTGCATCCCTTGAGCGCGGGCGCGTTGATGAGCTGGACCAACCATTAAATACCCACTTTGGAGCGGGCGCGCATTTCGAGGAGCGGCCGCGCCATCATTTAACGCGCGGTCGCGCCATTGTTGGGCGCGGGCGCGCCTGTCTGCTTCTGATTCAAATCCCGATTTCAGCCCAAGTTAAAAGAGGGAGGCAAAACGGCTAAGGAGGGGGACAACATTCTATCATAGGGATATTATTTATTTTAGCATAGAACCTTAGAGGAGAGTTTTTTTTGGAAGGAATTTTTCTAAGGTTTTGTTTTAGCCACTTTTGTATTGAACAATCTTGATAGTTTTTAGTGTAATTTTCATTGTCTATCAACATTAGTTTTACTCTTAGTTTTTGAAGAAGTAGTTTTGCAACATTGATGTATGGTCAAGCTTGGAGATTGAATGATGTATGGCTCTTTATTTGGATTTCAATGAAGGTTTTGATATATTTCTCTCTTTTCTCTTGTTTTTATGATTAAAGTTTCTACCTTTGTTAGTTTAGTTGATAAAAACTTTGTCTTTCTTACTATTTCATTGGTTATAATGTTGCTTAGTATGATTGTAGTTGTAGTTATGACTAGTGAGTAGTTTCTTGTTGCTAGGGGTTTGGTGAAGATATGCTTTGAGTTTGATGTACTAGGCTAGGTTAATTTGGAATATTTGTGATTAAATCTTCCTTGTGCTTATACTTATTAGCCACTCCATGTTTATGGCCATACGCATGTTGTGGTTGAATGACGTAAACTAAATCGTGACGATAGTGCGACTTAGGAATAGTCATTAGGTGATTGATTATTGCATGACCTTAGCTTGTATACCTTACGACGATAGTGTGAGTGTATGCTAGCTAGGAAAGCTCTTAATCCCGATAGGTGATTAGAGAGTATTCTTGATATTGCCTTGTATGAGTTGCTTGGGTTACATGTAAACCTATTTTCCGATGCCTACCTTCGTTGAATTCATAGCATGTTTGATCCTTCCCCCTAGTGCTTGTTTTAATTGTTATTCTATCCCTCTTAGTCATTACTTTACCCACCATACTTCTTGATCGAATTAGATTAACATTAGGAGATAAATAGCGGTGCTTAATCGTTTCCCTGTGTTCGACCCTTGACTTGCCTCTATACTCTTTTAGTTGCATGTTTAGGACTACAAATATCATTTGATAGAGGTGTCTTAGTAACGACCTAAAATACCGCCTGTCAAATTGGCGCCGTTGCCGGGGAGACGGTTTCCATTGTGTGTTTATTTTCTTGTTGAGACTAGTTCTTTTCTATTCTTTTGTTTTTCCGTATCTTGTCAGTGCTCACTTTCTGCTTAGCTTTGTATATGCACAGGAGGCTTAATTGCTCTAGGCCTTTGGTGTCCATAGACCTCGAGCTAGAGCGTACTCTAGCCCAATTGAGGAGACAAGCAAGGGAGAGAGATGAAGACCCACTTCAAGAGGAAGTGAGAAGTTCCCCTGCCCCATCTTCACCCACTTCAAGTGAGGAGAGCGAACCATCCACAGGCTCAATTCCCAACCCATTTGCCCAATACCATAATCAACAAAGCATGGCTGGATCGGGAAACATGGGTGATCAAAGGTCACTAAAGCAACTTGGAGCACCCGAACCTTATGCCTCTCAAAGTGGGATCCTAGCCCCCACCACTCAAGCAAACAATTTCGAGATAAAGCCTAATTTCATTTCAATGATAGAGAAGAGGCAATTTACCGGTGGGAAATTTGAGAATCCCCATGAGCATCTCAAAGAGTTTCTCAAGTATTGTGACACTATCAAGATCAACGGAGTCTCCCAAGAGTACATAAGATTGAAGATGTTCCCGTTCTCACTCATGGGAGCGGCGGAACATTGGTTGAACAAGGATGTTCCCCCCGGCTCCCTCACGACTTGGAATGAGGTAACTACGGCGTTCCTAGGAAGGTTTTACAATCACAAGAAAACCGCCGAGGCTCGCTCAAAGATTCAAAGTTTCCGCCAAAGAGGTGGAGAGTCTCTTTGTGAGGCATGGGAGAGATTCAAAGAGTTACAAAGGCAGTGCCCACACCATGGGATTCCTAATTGGCAAGTTCTCCAAACATTCTACGGAGGACTCTCCCCTCAAAGCAAGACTAGCCTTGATGCCGGAGCCGGAGGCCCAATCATGAACAAAAGGGAAGATGAAGTGGAGAGTATCATAGAAGATGTTGTGCGCAATTATGAGGATTGGTACGAAGGTGAGAGGGAAGCCACTTCTAGCAAAGGAACGATACAATCCGTCGAACAAACCAATGCCATCACAAATCTTTCCAACCAAATGGCAAAGATGGCGAAACAAATGGAGGAGTTCATGAAATCAAGTTCTCAAAATACTTCCTCCCCTTCTCCCAAGGGAGGCCATGGTATGAGTCCTTCTACTTCTTCTCCCTCTAATTACAATGCCATGCCTCCCGGTTGTATGTTTTGTGATATATGTGGAGGCTATGATCATAATTCTCAGCAATGTATGTCCATAAGTGAAGGTCCCCCTCCCCATGAAAATGATGATAATGTTGAAGACGTTAATGCCATGAATTTTGTGCCCCGTGAGGGAAATAATGGAATGCGGCCCAATTGGAATCAAAACCTAAACCGTGGTTGGAATCAAAAACCAAGGTTGGAATCAAAGTCAATGGAATCAAAGTGGTGGTGGTTATGATAACCAAGGCCAAGGTAGGGGAAACTCTTCCAATTACAATGGAAGAAGCTACCCAAACCAAAGACCCAATTGGAATCAAAACCAACAACACTATTCCAACAACCAACAACGTTTTAATTCCAATCAGGGTTCCGGGGGTAATAGACCTCAAAATGCTTCTACTTTCTCACAAAATAGTAGACCCCCCGGTTTTGACCAAGTAAGGCCCCATTCTCAAATTCCCCCTACTCAACCCCTCCAAATAGAAGCCCCTCCGGATCCTATGATGACTATGCTTCAAAATTTCATTAAAAATCAAGAAAACCATAATAAGAGTCAAGAGGAAGAAAAGAAACAAATCAAGGCACACATGAAAATGCTTGAGACCCAAATCTCTCAAATTGCCCAACCAAGTTCTTCATCCTCCCCTTCTTCATCTTCTTCTTTACCTAGCCAAGGTGTCAACCCCAAGTCTATGTATGCCATTACTACTAGAAGTGGGAAGATCCTTGAGAGTGATCTAAATGTTGAGAAGAGTCCCGATGTGAGGATAGGACTTGAGGTTGAGGATGAGTCATCAAGAGAGAATGAGATTCTAGAGGGAAGTGCCGGAAAGAATGAGAGGGGTGAGAAAGAGAAAGAGAAGGAACCCGAAAAGGAGAGCACCAAAGATCAAACATCTTTACCCCTTAATCTCAAACCTAGGAATGAGAGGTTACCTTTTCCCCAAAGATTTGCTAGGTCTAGGCTTGATGTCCAATTCGGAAAATTTTTAGATGTAGTAAAGAGCTTGCATGTCTCTATACCCTTTGTGGATGCTATGAAAGAGATGCCACACTACTCTAAATTCCTAAAAGACCTCTTGAATGGAAGGAGAGAAGTTGAAACCGTTAGCTTAACCGCAAATTGTAGTGCTATTCTCTCTAGTAAGCTACCAACTAAATTGCAAGATCCCGGTAGTTTTTCCATCCCTTGTTCTATCAATGAGGTTCATTTGGGGAAAGCTTTGTGTGACCTAGGTGCTAGTGTGAGTTTAATGCCTTTCTCGGTCTACCAAAAGCTTAATGTGGGAAACCTTTCACCTACAAACATCACCCTCCAACTAGCGGATAGGTCCACAAAATTGCCTATAGGGAAAGTAGAGGACATACCCCTTAGAGTTGGTAAGTTCACTTTTCCGGTGGACTTTTATATTCTTGAGATGGATGAAGATGAAAGAATTCCTATAATCTTGGGTAGGCCATTCCTAGCTACTTCTAAAGCAATTATTGATGTCAAAGAAGGCAAGATGACCTTGAAGGTTGACAATGATTCTATCGAATTTGATTTGAATAAGGTGATGAGACAACCTTCCTCTAGCAATGAATGCTTTAGAATAGATACAATTGAAAACTTGATGAATGAGTTTAGGTACCCTCATATGCATGCTTCTAATGATCTACTTGAGAATGTTTTGTTGAATGAGAATGAGGTAGGTGATCAAAAGGAGATGCAATTATATGAGGAAATGCTTGATGAGAAAGAGGAGACAACCCCCGACCAAGAGATGCTCCAACCATATGAAGTCTTCCAAGTAGAAGAGGAGGAAATCTCCAATGGTAAGGTAGCTCCGAAGGTAGAATTGAAACCTCTACCTTCGGGCTTGAGGTATGTCTTTTTGGATGCTAATGATACTTTTCCGGTCATTGTCAATGCTAACCTCACGGAAGAACAAACCTCCTCATTGCTTAATGTTTTTGAAAAAGCATAGGAAGGCTTTGGGTTATACTCTTGATGATCTCAAGGTATAAGCCCCTCCCTATGCATGCATAAAATCGATTTAGAGGAGGGTGCTAAGCCGTGTAGGCAACGGCAAAGGAAACTTAATCCTTCCATGCAAGAGGTTGTGAGAAAGGAAGTTTCCAAGCTACTTGAAGCGGGGATTATCTATCCAATCGCTCATAGTGATTGGTTGTCCCCGGTTCAAGTAGTGCCGAAAAAGGGAGGTATGACGGTAATGGTCAATGATAAGCAACAATTGGTCCAACTCGGCTTGTTACGGGTTGGCGTATGTGTATTGATTACCGCCAA